>NC_090721.1:11365458-11676667 GCF_040954835.1 Lepisosteus oculatus | reverse complement strand
GTCGCAAAGTTGCTACAAGATGTTAACAGTGAAAAAGGTATTTAGAAATGAGTTATTTCAAGATGAAAAAGAAAACATACACGAAACATGGTTTCATTACGACCAGAATCGGTCTTGAGATATTTTTAACTTGATTTACAGTATTTGAGAGGTATGTCTTAACACCGATACTACAGTGCTTAAGTACTGCTCACGTATATGTTTCTAGGTTTATATTATGCATTTCATACGGTCAAATTACTTTTGAGCAACTAATAAGAAGCGCTAAACGGTATGCGTTTTAGTTTCGTTTTGTGCTGGAACCCGTGGATTGATTAGAGATATCAAGTACATACAAGTCATTTTTTAAATGTTGTAGTTCGTCTTGAAAAAATGTTACGAGTACATCATCTATCAACAATTAGGTCCTGTTTCCATATTGCGGATTTTGGTTAGGTACAGTATTATCAAATCCAGTGGCGCTGTGTGTTACTTTACTGACTCCCAATCTGTGATTGAAACCTGTAAAACCGGTTTAATTCGTCACAGCCAGCACTCTTCAGGTGTGAGGGTCTTCTGCTCAGAATGAAACGCTAAAATGTTTGTGTATATTCTAATGGTAGTGGGGGCAGGGTGTGTGGGAACAGGTTTGTTCTTCACACCTGAAACATTTTCTCTGAAAGGATTTTCTTCGCAGCTTAACCGATCTTGTTACAGCATGTTACAGTCTACTATTATTAACCATATTAATTTTAAGTGCTTAATGTAAAATCTTGTAAAAATATATTTTCATTGTTCAAATATACATTAATATACATTAAGTCTGACTATCATATAATAAGTTAAATACAAAACTAAAGAAAAAATAGGGTTAAATATAATTTGCTATTTTGCTAACAATGTTAACTGTTTATGAATAATAAAATGTATTAACTAAGGAGTAGGATGAGTAGGAGACACAGTTGTTAGTATGTTTTTTGTTTTGTTTCTTTTTCATAAATACAACAGTAGTACCTGATGTCTCAGTGGCTTTCAAAATTAAATTATGCATGCAAACCTGTGAACTAGAAAGATAACTAAGATTTTAATACTAATTAAATGACCGCGGGCACTTCCCACCCCCTCTACATTCTCAGAGTAGAACAGACTAACCTTCTAATGAAAGACGGTCCACCCCCCACGGACAGGAAAAGTGCCCACAGGCACTTAAACTTAATATGGTCAGTAACGGTAAACAGTAACATGGTAAGAAGGAGCACGTACAAACGTTTTCGAAATAACCACATGTAAGACTCTGATCCTAAAAATGTTTAGGGAGAAAGTGGAATACTGGTGTGTATTTTTTCTTTAAACTACCAATACCAGCCATATACAGTCTGTAACGTAGGGATTTCTATATGTCTTTATTTAGTGTTTACATTAGTGACAAAGGCTAAACTTTTAGCTTCAGTAACGTGTACATATCTCCCCTTTTTATAAAACGACTTGGTTGAAAACTGTTCCAGAGCCACTGTTGTTTCATCAGTGAAAAGTACATCATGAAATGCCTCTCCCTGTTCAATCCACTGGAAAAAAGAAAAGGAGCATAAAGCTTCTGATGGTCATAAACGATATTCATTTAGGAGCAGCATCAGAGGTATGTTTTTAACTGCACTGCATTGGAGAGAATACCATAGTGTGTTTTTTTTTTACTCCCTGGCGGAAACTGGCTTCCAGAAGAATCAGTATGGCTCAGAGATTAAATAAAACTTCACAGACATTAACGAAGAGCATAACGCGTGTACTGTATACACTGCAAGTACAACCCAACTCTCTGCAGGAGTGCTGGCTGTGACGAATTGAACCGGTTTCACGGGTATTTTCAAAGTAGGAGGCGAGATTTCCAGCGAAAGACACCCCCCCTCAAAAACCCAGTAAATACAGTACTTACTAGTTAAAGGCTAGGCTCCCGACTACGGCGAAAGGAACCCTTCTTTCATTAGAAGACAATGAACATATTTTAGCCCTGAATGAATTAATAGCACACATGGTTTACATAAAAGACATTTTTCCAAGAAAGTTTAGCCTTTGTCACTAATGAAACCACTAAATAAAGACATAAATAGAAAAATCTTAAGATTTTTAAAGTACATGACTTTGCTAAAATTTATTTGAAAATAAAAACAATTACAACCGCCAGGGGAGAGAGAGAACACGGGAGGGATGTTGGTTTTGCATAAGGGGCGGGGCTATGGAAAGTAGGTATGTTTGGGAATGTGTAGTTACATGTTCTGGCTGTTTGTGAATTATCGTTGTTGAGTATGGAGTGTTGAGGTATTGATTTTGTGTAATGCTTTATGTTGAAAATTGAGGTGGAGTTTGTTTATGATAAACAGGATAAACTGGGATGGGAGGAAGGTTTGGTTTTGCATAAGGGGCGGGATTATGATAATTGGAGGAATTTGCGAGTGTAAAATGGTTTGATTATTTGATTTTGTATTGTGGTTGTTATCTATGTTTTTGGTTGGTATTATGTTTATATGGTTGTTTTTGTTGGTTGGTTGTTATTATGGTTATTAATAATACGATCTATAGTTGAAATCTGAGCCTAAATAAAAAGAAAAAGCAAGTGATTAGGTTTATGAGCAATCTAATTACTTATTCGTTTAAAAAGCTATTTAAAATAAAGTTTATTATTAATTTGCTGGACAGAGCGGTGAACATTATTATGCATAAGACAAAGATAACGATCCTGATCAGTTTAGAAATCTGTGTACGCTGTAAGGTTTTTACTTCTTAAACTTTTAAAATACACGTTTTGAATAGAAAGAAATCCTCTTCCTGGTACAGTATGTATAGCAAACCAGCACGTCTTTTTTCTCCAATCAGAGGGGTGTCAGATGGTGTCAGCCAATCACCATTCTGCGTTGGGTAGCAACGGGTGACTGTTCTCAGGCGGAAGATGTAAACAGCTTAATGTTCGTGTTAAATATTTTTTTTTAATTAAAATTCATTCTATACAGCAATCGCATATTTGGGTACCGTTTCATAAAACTTTCATGCTTAAAATGTTTAGGGAGAAATGGAAGACTGGTGTGTATTTTTTCTTTAAACTACCAAGACCAGCCATACACAGTACAGTTTACATACATACAGTAATGTTTTAAATTAATATCGTTTATGACCTTCAGATGCGTTATGCTCCTCTTCTTTTTATGCTCAGCTACTAAAATTTCCCTTTAGTGGTAAAATCCATATAAATATTCAAAACTAAGCGGATTAAAATGTGCACAGTAAAGACATTAAATGATTAAATCTTTGCACTACCAACCAATGCACCACGAGTGCCCCTGTCGGTCATTTTGGCCAGCCAATCACTTGCCCTGCGGTACCCTCCGGTGCCCCGCGGTGGCTTGTGGGTAGGTTACCGTACCGCGGGTTTTTACCGCGCATTTTGAATGGCTGCATCTGTCTTGGTGGTTCAGTGGTAGAATTCGTGAGAGGCATGTGAGTGGTTGGGGTTTGATATACAGTACGGCCAATACACAAATTGTACTTATTTTCAACAAATTGCCCCTTGTGAATAATAAAGACTCTATTTATAAAAAATAAATGTAATAATTACTGTAACTTCATTGACCTTAGAAAGTAGTGTGACAGGGGAGATACTGGAGGTGGTCACTAGGATACAGGGAGTAGAGTAATGGTGAGAGAATACAGCCTTGAGATGCACCAGTGTTAACAGATAAGTAGTCTGACACATAGGAGCCCATTCGCACATGCTGCTTTTTGTTAGGAAGTTGATGATCCACTAACAGATGGGAACATTTAAATTAGACAGTTCATTGCAGAGGAGTTCTGGGATGTTGGTGAAAATGGAGAACTAAAATCAACACAAAAAAAGAGTCTCTTATATGTTCCTGGAGGTTCCAGATGATACAGGTTTTAGTGGAAGCAAATATAAACTGCATCACCCTCTGGCCGACTGACTCTGTATGCAAATTGTAAGGTTCTGAAGATTTGAATCTGTGATAGTTCAGAGGTATTGAAATATCAGGCTCAACGTTAGTGCAACTGGTACAGATGCAGCCATTCAAAACAAGCGGGCAATACTGCATTATTTTTCGGTGCGCTTCTCGCGGTGTAACGCAAGTTACCATATTAATACCGTATATTCTCATATAGTACCGCATGTAAAATAATAGTATCCTGAATTTCCGCAAGGTTGAGCTAATAAAGCTCAACTTCTAATGTTTGAGCTGTCGCCATCAAAGTCTTTACCGAAGATATTACTAATATAATATATAATATGTAACACCACAGCATTTCATTAATCCAATCACACATTGGTTCCAATCATGCAAAGTACAGTCATTTTTGACAATCTCCGATTCACCATGCCTTTCACGTGCTCATAAAAGATATTGATTTACGATCATAAACATATTACTGTATACAGTATATATATATATTTAATGTCTTTACTAAGCCCGTTTAAGTATTGAATATTTATATGGAATTTTACCACTGAAGGGAAATTTTAGTAGCTGATCATAAAAAGAATAGGAGCATAACACGTGTTAAGGCCATAAACGATGATAATTTTGGAACAAATACATACAGTATTACAGTATGTAAACTGTATATGGCTGGACTCTGTACTTTAAAGAAAAAAAAAAACCACCAGTATTCTATTTCTCCCCAAACACTATAAGCATCGAAGTCTTTAACTAACATGTGAAATAACATGTATAAAAAGTGGTAGTTTTAAGCTTTTCTGCTAATATAATATGGAATGCGTATCTAAAGAATACGCTTCAACCACACGGCTGGGCAGCTTGTTCCCCTCCCCCCCGCCCCTCTCTGTGTACAGTAGAGCCTCCTGTCCTGACTGGTGAAGCTCATTCAGCTGTGTCTGGACAGAGCCCCCTGAGCCAGCTGGTCCTGAGGCTCACTGACCTGAGCCACACCGACACCAGCCAGCCTCAGGACAGCACTGCTAGAGCAGCACAACTCAACCACATCACATCACAGACCAAACAGCAATATCTCACACACTGGGACACACACACAAACACAACATAAACTGGAATGCTACAGAACCCTAAACAGACAATACACACTAGCCGAATATTTGACCAAGATAAGAAAAAACAAAAAGAAACAGACCCTGACGAAGTACAGGCTCAGTGACCACAACCTGGTCATAGAAACTGGGCGACACAGGCAGACCTGGCTGCCCAGAGAGGACAGGCTGTGCTCCGACTGCCAGCAGGGAGAAATAGAGACAGAGGTACACTTCCTACTGCACTGTGACAGATAGTCTGGGATTAGAGAAACATTCTTCGCGAAATTCAGAAAGCTAGTCCCAGAGTTCCCACACCTGCCAGAATCACAACTTTCCCAATCCTACTGGGAGAGGGAGGAGGGAACTCAGTGGCAGCCCAGTATGTGATTTCCTGTCACAGCCTGAGGAACAGTGAGTCTGTCTCCCAATAATGCTCCTAGTGTCTACAGTATATGTCAATATTTTATAATATGTCTTTGTTGTAAATGTCTGTAATATGTCTGTAGATTTGATATTACTTTTATTTTTTGTTTTGTTTCATGTGAATCTCATTATTTTATTTGCTTTGGCAACACTGATTGTACCCATCGGTCATGGTAATAAAGCACCTTGAATTGAATTGAATTGAAATTGAGAGAGGGCGAGCGAGAGAGAGAGAGGGCGAGCAGTGAAAACATTTGTCTGTTTTTCCGTGGGGGGAAGGGAATCTGATCTGATCTGCAAGGCCCTTTGGCTACAAAACTTAAAATAAGATACACTCTACAGACATTCACAACAGTGACATATCATAAAACATTGACATACGTTGTTAAATTATTACTTGTTTTTCAGGAAGTTAAAAAACACTTGAATTACTTATCCAGTCTCTCGAAATAAAATTATTTTTCAATTTCATGTAATGCAAGATCCTTTCTAAAGTCGGGCAATGTTGATAGATTGATTTAATTGATAGATTAAAAAATCATTCCAAATAGCAATTATTTACCTGCATAAACTAATAAAGATAGTATTTTCACACAGTGAAGAGGTCTTTTTTAGTTATACAGCAGTTGTGCAAGCTCTGGTAAGTGTGTCTTTTTTGATAAGTTTCAAAGGGAAATAGGTTTGTATTCGTCTTAACTGACGCAAAACAGGGTCAGGGGGCATGTACGTTTAGAATGTGTTAATTGTGTTCCAATGAAAGATGGGTTCCTTTTGCCGAAGTTGGGAGACATTAGAAGATTGCCACACCCGGACTGTTACACCAACAAATTAGCAAGTTAAAGCTATCCCATTGAGGAGCTGGACTCAATAATTAATTTATTCCTTGATTTTCTGATTTGCAAGGCCATTTGGCTGCAGCGAATGTGAATTCTGTCTGGCATTGCCAGATTGTGAAAAAATAAAAGTATTTAAATCAAGATAGGGGGGTAAGGGAGTAGTCTCTATGACACTCTCCCTTATAAAATTAACGTGAAACAAAACAAAAACTAAAAATAAGATACAATCTACAGACATTCACAACATAGACATACCTTAAAACATTTACATATATTGTTAAATCATTACTTTAAATATAAACTTTAAGTTATTGAAACAGCCAGTTTAGAAAATCGTTGCAATTTTGTTCTCATTTGGAGGTGGGGATATTCTGACAACAATTGATTTAAAGACAATCTGTCAAAGTGTTCTTCCATGACGGGGGTACCTTTAAAGGTCTAAGCCGGGACACATCAGTATATCTCATTTTTAATTTTCTCTCTTCCAAATGAGAAAAAAATTGCGACCATTTTATTAGTGGCCTGTTTCAGTATTTATTTAAAGTAATAATTTAACAATAAATGTAAATGTTTTATGATATGTTGCTGTTGTGAGTGTCTGTAGAGTGTATCTTTTTTTTAGTTTTGGTTTTAGTTTTGTAGCCAAAGGCTACATTTTCATTCTCACAGTGCATAACAAGGAAGATTAATAAACATAGACATAAATATAATCTCATGGCTAAATAGTCAAGTCTAGCCAAAAGAGAAAACATCAACTTAATTTAAACTCCAACTAAAGTATTGGTGGTTTTTAATTACCATACTTTTATGGAACATGACCTTGCCAAAACGTATTTAAAAATAAAAACGATTGCGGTTGGAACGCCCGTAGCTTTTTCGTACGCCTGTAGCCTATAGCTGAATAGGCAGTGAAAACATTTGTCTGTCTTTCCGTGTGGGGAAGGGGGACTGTCTTTGTTTGGAAAGCACGACTATTCTACTCTGAGAATGCCTGTCGTCTTTTCACTGATAAACTTGGAACAAGCTGATACCCTGGCTTCTCACACAAACCATAACAATCAAGTAATAGGTTTATTCCATGCTGAAAAAAAGAAGAAAGAAAACACATCCCATAGGAATCAGTGCCTTTATATAGCTCCTTTAAAGGTGGATTCTCAAAGCGCTTTACAGGATAAAAACAAAAATAACAACAACAACAATATTGTATTCCATTGCACTTTGACAGATCGTCTTTAAACCAATTGTTGATTTAAAGATTGACAGTAAATGTTTATATTGTAGCGCATACAGCCGCCATTTCTTTATAAAAATTTAAAAAATCGTTTGCGCAGCCTAATGGGGGGGGTCTGCTCTAGTGACAGATGACAATCCTCCATACACTCAAGTGAAAAATTAATAACACCAATGTAAACGTTGTATTTACAATTTGTTGATAATAAAAATGTAATGTTAAGGCTTTGTGATAGTTTACCCAGGGAGCTGTGTAAGCATGCGTGGTGACTATTCATTGTTATTAAAAAAATGACTTAGATTCAAACATGTTGTGATTTTTAGAAATATAAAAAGTCAATCAATTGTCCATAATATTGCTCTTTTATTTTTTCAAAGAAATGTTTGTTAAAAGAAAAGCCATGGCACTGGCTGGATTTGAACAGCCAACCTCTCACTTACAAGTCTGGCACTTAGACCACAGCACTACAAGGTCACATTAATATAATTATATTGTTATTAATTTCTTTAGATACGTGATTCCATATTATATTCCCTATTAATTAAATTCTAAAAGTATGCTTGTTTGCTCCGGTATCGAGCGTATTTACAGAAAAGCTTAAAACTACCACTTTTTATACACGTTATTTCACACGTTAGTTAAAGACTTCAATGCTTAAAATGTTTAGGGAGAAATTAAATACTGGTGTGTATTTTTTCTTTAAAGTACCGAGACCAGCCATATACAGTTTACATACTGTAATACTGTATGTTTTTGTTCCAAATTTAATATAGTTTATGGCCTTAACATGTGTTATCCTCCTATTCTTTTTATGCTCAGCTACTAAAATTTCCCTTCAGCGGTACAATTCCATTTAAATATTCAATACTAAAACGGGCACAGTAAAGACATTTAAATCTTTCTACAACCGACCAACGCACCACTAGTTCCCCTGTCGGTCTACCAATCCAGTACCGCGGATATGACGCGTTATGACCGCGATGACGGTCATAGCCAAATGCCTGCAGTACGTTTTTGTGCCACACACTTTGAATGACTGCATCTGTATATAGCCATTGAAACTTTGGAACAGGGATGATAGTAGAGGAGTTGAAGCAGGCAAGGACCTGCACTGGACCAAGGACTGGTTTAATAAGTCTGTGAACACTGGGGAGAGCTGAGCAGTACAGTGCTTCAAGGTGTTTAAAGAAACGAGATATGGACCAGCAGCCTTCTTGCAGTTTGGGTTTGCAAAGAGTTGAAGGACCTCCTTTTCTTAGATAATAAGGGGAGAGACACAATTTGGAGATTCAGAGATTTTAGGTGGCTGCAAGGAGAATGGGTACGGGGGTGAGGGGGAAGGTGAGGTGTTACAGATTTAAGGAGATAACAGGTTGCATGATCAGCCATGTTAAGGAACCTTGTGATATCTGCTTATCAAATCTGCAATAAAACTGTAGGGACAGGTCATTTTTTGTGGGGGAAGGGGGCTTATATTTGTAGTTTGTAATAGTTTGAAGGCCCCTCTACATAGTAGATATTAGACAACTACAATTCTTGCCTTTTCGTGTATTTGTCTTTTGCTTTTTGCATATATTTTGCTATATTGACATGAGATTTAGCTTTCTTGTAGTTCAACAATGTCTCCATTCTTATAAGCCTTCTCCTGGTTTTGCATAGGGGCCAAATCCAAGAAAAAGGCAACCAAAGTAAATACAGTCTTCAGCTTGATCCAATCACAGTTATTTTATGAAAAATAAAAACAGTTAATTAAACCTTTCAAGAAGAATGCATTTTCTTTGGTTGTCATTTGTTTTGGATTTGAGCAAGCATGGCTGTTTGCCACATAACCTGTTAGCAGAGTTTATGCAGGCACTGAATCACACAGTCACAGCAAATAATATCCACTCCAGTAGCAACATTATGAATTAAGCCAAGATACATTTTCTTTCTTTCAATGTCACATTGTAATCATGACGATAACTTTAGAGTTCTCTAAACGTTTTAGTTGAAATCATTTTCTGTCTACCCAAAATTAGCTGAGCAAACTCTGCACATCCTCATCTCATTTTCACTCACCTATTTGTGTGAGGCTGGATTTTCTGCACTTTTGAGAATCAAAATAAGCACCAAAACACACTTGATGTCAAAAGTGACTCACTGTACCCTCTTTTTTCTACAGAGTTGAGAATTTCCAAACTTATGGCAAATGTGCAGCATAAGAGAACACATTGATAGTTTTTGTGGTGACCTCTTAAATCACATAAACTGAAGTTTAAAAGTGAATTGGGATCCGACTACCTTCATTCCTTTTCACTTTTTTTTAAGTAAAAAATATTTTTTTCTTTCATTAACATTTTCTTTCATTATTTCAAATAATGTCATTATTTTTTTCTTTCAACATATTTCATGTAAATTTACAACTAACAACTGAATTTAAATAATTTGAAACATGTTTACATAAAAAATGTATCATATACTGAGGGAGAGCTTTGGTGTTGTGTTAACTGAAGGGGGACCTAGTGTAGATCATTCCCATGCAGCTACAGTAAGTAGAAGTAGCACAAGATTGTGGCTCCGGGATATTATAAAAACATGAAAGCTTAAGAAGTTCTCAAAACGTGACAAATTATGGTGAGAAATAAGAGGGCGTGTGCATCTTTCCTCATGTGGAATGCTCTTCACAGTGTGTACAAGCTTCAGATCCTCAGGAGCCACCAGTGTAACTAATCTAAATTCTGCCAGGCAAATCATGCTACTGCACAGTGCACCTAACGTATGGCAAACACTATTCTTGATGCACATTCTGAATGGCTGAATCTGCAGTTTATGTAAGTTTTATCTAATAAAGTCTCCCTACAGATACAGCTGTTACTTAACTACAGATTGCAACTATTCAGAGTAGAAAACTACTGTCCACCTTATTACCATAATGTCTGCTAAGAAAACCAAACCCCATCATTTCAAATCTCTTTTTAAAATCATTTCAAAGCTAAACACTAAAGGATGAAACATTTATTTATTTTATTTCACAAATTTGCTGTTACTGTGTAAATCATTTCCTAGCATCATTTAGATCATTTCATAGAATTATGGAAAATTACTAACCGCAAGTTAAGTGTGAGCTGGCTACGTGCCTGGAACATGAAGGGCAGAGCAAGCTTTGGGCAGCCTGACCAGAACTAAGAGGGCCCAATATCTGCTTAAGCCATAATTAACAAAATCTAGAGGAACATAATGTCTTCTTGAACAATAATTAAAGGAACCCAAGAATATTCTTTCTGTTTATCATGTAGCCTTGGTTTACACCATATATGGGATGGAAATGTACTGGAACTGTTCTGGGTGGGTTTTCTGTTAGTGATTTTGCATAAAAAGCATCCTTTTGTATTAATGAATCGAGTCAGTGCTTCATTGGCTTTGGTTCTCATGTGCACACGCAATAAAGGTAATTTCTGCTTCATACACACCCGGATTGTGTCTCCTTTGTTGGACACAACAGTTTTTGGCACTGCGAGCAGGGTACCCACGACTGAAGGGACTACAGTGGGCGGTGGAGAGAAAAAAATAGGCGCCACTTAAGAAGAGGTAAGGACTCCTTTTTTATAAAAGTCCCTTATTCTCTCCATATTGTACTGCTTGGATTTCCTGAAGTTGAAACGGATACAACGAAAAGTTGAGGTGTGTATGTAATAGTGGTTTGTTGTAGTTGTTTGTGTGGAAATCTGGATGGGCAGGCAGCGGGGGTAGAGGAAGAGGAATTGCTGAAGGTATAGCATTCCGCCCACTGTTTGGCATTGCGTTTAGACCAGGAGTTAGCCCACCTGGCACGCAGTGTACAGTACAGTTACAGGTGTTGACTGGATTGTGACTGTAGGTGAGCTGTAGTTATACAGTTCGGAAAGCCAGGATTTGGAACTCATTCCGCTTTGCCAAATTGTGATAGTCTGTCAGGTTGTCTTGACTGGGGGATTCCACAGGGCGCGTGGGAGACGTGAAAATGACTGGATGTCAGAGAAAAAGAGCTTGGTGAATGTGAGCATAAGCTCAAAGAGAAGAATGGATTGTCAGATGGAGCTTAAGGCTGTGGCTGAATGCAATGAGGGTTTATTTGCTGAAAAGGAACAATTAAAGGGAGAAATAGAAATAGTAAAGCACGAGTTAGCAAAGTGCTGTAATGCGCAAGAAGAAATAGAAACAAGAAAATGCTTAGATTATAAATCCAACCTGAGGATATAGACCAGTGGGTTAAAGAGGTACCCCATCCTAAATCGGGTATGCAGCAGACCTGGAGTGCGCTCCAGACACTGTAGGATATTTACGGTGATATACCGGTAGAAGCAGCAATGATTTTGAGAAGAGTAAGAGAAAGAAAAGCAAGAACTCTGAGACAGGAATGCACGGCAAAGAATAACAAATAGGGGTGGTGGGTACTGTGGTGTCTTTAAAAGAATGCTATCCACCTAAGACTGATTGGAAGAAGGTTACAGCATGTCAGCAGAAGGAGTGAGGATGTTTCAGATTTTAGAGAGAGATTTATTTAATCGTGGATCGAATACTCAGGACTAGCTAGTGAGGAGGAGGAGGTCAATGAGGATACCTCCTTGATAATTTAAACAGATATATATATATAAATATAACAGAATAATCTATGTCCCCTAAAGTACAGTACATGCATTTGAACTTGAACTTGAACTTTATTGCATATGTAATCGGTACATGTACTGGTACAATGGAATTCTTATTTACAGAAAGTCTCTCAATTGTTAAAACAAGTGTAAAAACACAAAGTGCAGACAGTGCATCAAGACAATATGCAAACAAACAATAGACAATGTAGAAGCAAACAAGTAAACAGTTTGAATTTAAACAATGCAGACATGTAAACAGTGACTGGAGATGTGCAATAAATAAGAAATCATAACAAGGTAGATGGTGTAGGTGTGGTTCAAGGGGCATGGCTAAATGTCTTCGTCAATCGCACTGCTTGTGAATAGAAGCTATTGAAGAATCTAGTGGTAAGTGTCCATATGCTTTTGTATCTCTTGCTTGAGGGCAGTGGGGTGAAGAGCTCATGCCTGGGGTGGTGCTTCATTTTTTGGGGAAAACAGATCTGGGGAACCCATACTTAAGCATTTAAGGAATCAAATTTGTTGTTATTGTCAACAATTTGGTCACGTTCAGAAGTATTGCAAGAAAAAATGGTTGGATCCCAAAAAAATCAGAAGATAAGAGGGGAGACAGGGAAACAACCACAACCCTACAGACAGAGAAGGGCAGAAGGGGTTTCTGTCTCAGTTAAAAACATGAGTGAGGCCAAGAAAAGGGCCTTTTGTGAAATTATGGATTTAAACTAGATAGCCCCCTTGTAGCCTCCTTATGTTTGACCCAGAATTAAAACAAGAGGGAACTTCTTTTGCATTGCACTGTGAATAATGTAGAAGTACCATTGTTATGGGACACAGGTGCGCAGTTATCATGTTTTTCTGTTAAAACTGCACAGAAATGTAAAGTACAATTTTCTAACAGACAGGAGGCTACTGGAGTGGGGGGGCAGAAGGTGGAACTAAAAGAGACTGAAGCGGTCACTGTATGCATGGGAAAAAATGTGCAGTTTCAGATGCGAATGTGGGTGGGAGATGTGCCAGATATATTGGGCTGGGATGAATTGCAACATTTACAGGGGATAGAGCTACTGGTTCGAGGGGGCTCTATGAGAATTAACATATGGTCTTTTATTAAAGGATCAGTCAGGTTAAAGGGAAGTGACTGAGGATAGGGCTCAAGCAATTAGAGGGTGTAAGCCACCTAGCACTCTTAAAGAATTAAGGGCATTTTTTGGGGATATGTAACTTTAACCGTACACGGGTGGACTCCTTTACAGTACGAGCTCAACCACTGACTGATCTGCTCAAGGGGGGAGGAAGGTCGGAGGATCAAACAGAAGCTTCACTACAGAAGCTGAGGGAGCTTTTAATGATTTGAAATCAGCTCTTTTGCAGGCTCCTGCCCTGGGTTTTCCCCACCTGGAGAATCCATTTTATCTACAGTATATGTACAGTAAGTGAGTGTGGGGGGTTCTGCACTGCTTGCCCGGGAACACGGAGGTAAGTTTCGGCCAGTTGGATATTACTCAGGACAGTCAGATGCCATGGCAAAAGGCTGGGGACCCTGCCTTAGAGCAGTACAGGCTGTAAACAGCATAGTGCTGGACCAGCACCTGATTGTGCGGTGCCCTTATGCAGTGCACGGGTCCTGTTTTGTGCACGAGGGAAAAAAAGGACAGGATGGGCTGTTGTCTCAGATATTGAGGTTCTCACAACAAAGAGTATGAGTACTGGGAAGTCAGCATAGCAGGCTGAACTCAAAGTGCTCATAGAGGCTTGTAAATACCCTAAAGTCAAGATTACCACTATATACACAGACTCACATAATGCTTTTGAAGTGTGTCAGGATTTCGGGAGACTATGGAGGGATAGGGATTTTTTTCACAAAAAACAGGTTGCAGTGGTGAAGTGTTAGGGACATTGTAAAAATAATTCACTAGCGGCAAAGGGGAACACCCTAGCCAATACAGAAGCACAATAGGCAGCCTTAAGACCTGCAGAACAGGATGTAGAAGCTGAGGCCTCCGTCAGGATGGTGCATGCTGGTAAGGCTCCTTGTAAGACTACAACAGGAGGCTCCTCGAAAAGAAAAATTGTCACGGTTAGAACTGAAAATTGGCCTGGGAGACGATAGTCTCTGGCACTGTCAGGACACAGGACGGCTCGCCTGTCCAAAGGCCCTGATGCCATTTGTGGCAAGACAGATACATTCTGTGGGGCACCCCGGGGTGGTTCAGTTACAGCACCAATTCGGTTAACATTGGACTGGAGTAGGATTTGCAGTACACACACGAGACGTGGTGAGCAGGTGTGCTGCCTGCCAACGCAACTCTACTGCATGCTGCCAGTGTGTCGGGGCAAAACAGGTCTACTGGTCATGGTGGATTTATTCTCTCGCTGGGTTGAGGTGTTTCCAGTACAACGAGCTACAGCTGCTGTGACTGCCAAATATTTATTGACAGAAATGATACCCCGGTGGGGGTTGCCTTGCCGTATTGCCGTTTATCATACTGTATACCCAAGCTAGCAGCCTTGGCTTTAAACCATATAAACGGCATGAAATTGTACTGGAACTGTTCTGGGTGGGTTTTCTGTTTGTGGTTTTGTATGGAAAAAATCATTTTGTATCAATTAATTGAGTCAGTGCTTCATCGCCTTTGGCTCCCATGTGCACACGTAATAAAGGTAATTCCTGCTTCATACACACCTGGATCATGTCTCCTTTATTGGACAAAACAACACAAATATCACAGAACACTTGCGTGTAAATTCATATCTAGTTATGACATCAGTAAAACTCACAAGAAGGTGAATTAGGACCTTCCCTTCATTACTTAAATGCTGTATAACTTTAAAATGAAATATTTAGATTGTAAACAAGATTTAAACAATAATTAATAAAACTAATAACAATTTGTTTCAGGATGTTTAAGACTTCTTTAAGTGACATAGCCTAACCTGCAAAGCAATGTGTTTTCACTTATAACTAGCATACAAATCATTTAAGAGATACTCACAGCTCCTCTCACACGATCTTAACCCCCGTTGTCCAGTGTAAAGGTGTCACCTGTGTCATTGGTGCCTATCAGGGTGATATAAACATTGTCATTGGTTCCAGCAGAAGCCATGTCACCTGTAGTCATAGACACTTTGCAAGTAAATGTGGCCATAGTTATTATTAGTTTTCCAGCGTATAGAGAGTATGAGCTATTTAGTGGCTTTCAGCAGAACAAGAACTATTAATTATCAAGTGTGTACTGTAACTCTTCAGTACAAGATGGTAAGTACAGCTTCATTTGAATCCTCCCACTTTATCCCCACCCTCCACACAACTGTCAAACACAAAATATTAAGCAGCATTTTTGTCACACTCTTCTATGTATTCGCACGCACTTACAGTAAGTTTCAGTCATTTATTCACTTCCAGCTGAATAACAACCTTTTGTCTCTTAAACTCACTGCTACTTCAGTGCCTAAGGGTAGGTAAAATAATAATTACTAATATTAATTTCTTAAACTTTTCTGGATACTCTACTCAAAGCACTTTACAGGTAATGGGGACTCCCCTCCACCACCTTGAGACTTGGTGTGTTTCTTCAAGATGAAGGGTACTAGAGATTTATTCTTCACATGTTGCAGTAATACTGGTAATACATGCAGAAATCTCCATCCCCATATATTGATAAGCAAGTTGAAGCAAATGTCTGTTAACCATAACATTATAAGATGATATCACTCATTTTAAACAAACCGTACACAATATGTCAGGGTCAATAAATCTCTTTCAGAGTCATGATCCATTAGCACAGGTGCCCCTCAGGGCTGTGTGAGCTAACCAGTTCTCTTAACATTTCATACAAAATTGATTACTTCAATTCAAATTCTCCGATAATCTGATAATATCTGATAATGCTCGCGATTACAGTTGGTAAAAGAGTAGCATTACTTCCTGTCGAACCCCAAACACACTTAGTCTTTGCAAGAAATATAAGTGTTGCTGAACTTTGGAGCAAACACTCCCAACATGAGCAGTACAGCACAGGTTACTGTCTATGTGTACACCTGTAGCGGCGAGGCTTATTAATAAGGCAGAATTAAGTGTTTCTGAGCTTTCCCAAATTAGGCCTCATTTCTCTGTTCATCTCTGTGGTGCAGCCATAGAGAAACCATGCAGGCTGATTTAGGGTTCCTTTGATAAAAGACAGCTCCCAAAGGGGGATGCACTTAGCTAAGCCTGGCTATCATGATCAATGGTCATCCATTGGCGCCTATCTGTCTAGGGAGTGCCAGTTGGACATCTGGACTGCATTACTAAGTGTCAGGACTAAGTGACTCATATCTCACCCTGATCAACCAATCAGGGACTGGTAGGGCCGAGTAACCCACGTGGGACTCTGATGCCCATGGAACTTTCAGCCAATCAATGAGCTGAAGTTCCTCCAGGTAAAAACAGGCAGCACAGAGAGCCTGAGAGATTCAGATTCAGATTCAGATTCAACAATTCTAAAGGGAATTCAAAGGAGAATCCCAAGGGCAGGACATTCTCGCAGCAAACCTTCTGACCATCCTGAGACTCAGCCCGGACAACCACGGAACGGCCAGTGTGTCCGAGTGCCAGAACTTTCCTTTGTTCTAAGAGTCTAGAGTGGAGGTTGCCAGAGAGTAACCAGCAGCAGGCCTCGTGAACAGGTCGGAACTGTGGACAGCTGAATCACTATTCAGAACTAGCTCTTCATCAGGGATGAACCGGTCCTCTTCCTGACTTGCTGGGACCCACAGTCATCTTTTCTCCTGTGCACAAACTTTGCTAGTTAAAGCCAACAGTGAGCATCAGCAGCGCACCGTCGCAAGCCGCACAGCACAGCCTGGCACGGAGAGAGCGCGGATTGGACAGCAACAAGCCTGCAACTGTTTCTTTGTGCCCGCAGGAGATCTGAATCCCCAAAGATTGGATGAGTATTCAACTTCACTGCATTACAGCTCGAGAATTCAATTGTTATCCAAACCAGTTGATATCAATTTAATTCCTAAGAGTTATGTACTTGTTTCGAGTATCTAATGTAGAAGTTATAACCAAGTTCATTTACGAAACGGTCTAAATGAATGATAGTTCAGGTGGGTAGCTGCGTCAGCATGCGTAGGCTGCAAAGGAACAAGTAATAGGTTTATTCCATGCTGAAAAAAAGAAGAAAGAGAACACAACATTTCGGCCGTGGAGCCTTCTTCAATGAATGATATACTTCTTCTTCTTCTAAATGAATGATATACTGAACGTATGTCCTCTTGATATGTGTAACACTTTGTAACTGACTGAATATATATCTTTTGTATTCTGATAACCCTCTCGATAAGATCTGTTAGGTTTATATGCATATTCTATGTATTAATAAATGTATCCTCGTGTATTAGTACCTGTGTGTGTGCGTTGTTTGAGTTATGTCGCATGGTTGGATTCTAAAGCCATCAAAAGAATCAACTTTGTGATTTACTGCTACGATTAATAATTGTCTCAGTAAATGCCCAAACCCTACAGAACTGGTGCCTTCAGAGAGCCACTATGATTACATATTTGGCGTCCCTGAGCCGGTTTTCCCTACACACCTAAGTATTTATATGAATCAACCTGAGTGATAAGTTAATGGTGTATTACTACATGTGAGTGATCACTAATTGCTGTGGGATCAAAAACTAATTATTTTGTTTTATTAACCTTCAAATTTGTTTTCACACCATTGCACAAACCTTTGGATTTCTAACATGTACACTGATGAACTGCTTCCTTTGTGTATTAAACCAAGCTCAACTGTATCATCTGAGAATTTGAATTGAAGTTGCTTTGACTACTGCTGATATAATCATTTGTATAAAATGTGAAGAGAACTGGTGAGCTCACACAGCCCTGTGCTAATGGATCATGACTCTGAAAGAGATTTATTGACCCTGACATACTGTGTGCGGTTAGTTAAAAATGAGTGATATCATCTTATAATGTTATGGTTAACAGACATTTGCTTCAACTTGCTTATCAATATATGGGGATGGAGATTTCTGCACGTATTACAAGTATTACTGCAACATGTGAAGAATAAATCTCTAGTACCTTTCAGCTTGAAGAAACACACCAAGTCTCAAGTCCAATACTGCATTCTGAGAACAAAATGGCAGCTGGACGCTTATTATAATATGGCAGCAGCCATATCACTCTGCAACTCACAACTAGCAACCCACTGAAACTAAGCAGGTGTGAACCCAGTCAGTACCTGGATGGGAGACCTCCTGGGAAAAACTAAGGTTGCTGCTGGAAGAGGTGTTATTGGGGCAAACAGGGGGTACTCACCCTATGGTCCATGTGGGTCCTAATGCCCCAGTATAGTGATGGGGACACTATACTGTAAACAGGCGCCGTCCTTCGGATGAGATGTAAAACCGAGGTTCTGACTCTATGTGGCCATTAAAAATCCCAGGGCGTCTCTCGAAAAGGGTAGGGGTGTAACCCTGGTGTCCATGCCGAATTTCCCATTGGCCCTTACCAATCATGGCCTCCTAATAATCCCCATCTATCAGTTGGCTTCATTACTCTGCTCTCCTCCCCACTGATAGCTGATGTGTGGTGAGTGTTCTGGTGCACTATGGCTGCTGTCGCATCATCCAGGTGGATGCTGCACATTGGTGGTGGTGGAGGAGTGTCCCCGTTACCTGTAAAGTGCTTTGAGTGGAGTGTCCAGAAAAGTGCTATATAAGTGTAAGCAATTATTATTATTGTGCTTTATATAGTGGCTCTATTTCACCTCCTCTATACAGCATTGACACAAATTAGTAACTTACTAATATTAAGTCAGCTGCCCAAAGAGATTCTGAAAATAGCAGCTAGCTTTAAGGGTCATGTTTGCAAAACATTTTCTGTGTTACCCCATTTAGCAAGGTATAGACTGAATTTTCAATCTGCCAAAAGGGTCCATAGAAGAAACTGTTCAATTTGAACAATATGCTCAACGTGGCAGCCAAGCGTCCCACCATCTTGTCCTGAATATGCACACATTTTTTTACATGAGCTAGCATTCAGCTTTAAGATCTTTGCTTTAAAAGTTCCCCAATTAGTCTAATTTTTGGTCAGACACAATTTCCCATCGTCTCTACAATTCTGTAAAATTACTGTTTGGAATGATGGTCATTAAATACACATATGTTAAGAGAAATGCCTTATGAACTCATATGGCCAGCAGAGGGAGACCTCCTTGGAAAGCTTAGGTTCACGCTGGAAGAAGTATTAGTGGGCCCAGTAGGGGGTGCTCACCCTGAGGTCTGTGTGGGTCCTAATGTCCCAGTATAGTGATGGGGACACTAGACTGTAAAAAGGCATCGTCCTTCAGACGAGATCTAAAACTGAGGTCCTGACTCTCTGTGGTCATTGAAAATCCCAGGTTGTTTCTCAAAAAGAGTAGGGGTGTAACCCCGACGTTCTGGCCAAATTTTCCATGGCCTCCTAATAATCCCCATCTATAAATTTGCGTCACCACTCTGTTCTCCTCCCTGCTGATAGCTGGTGTGTGGGGAGTGTTCTGGCGCACTATGGCTTTTGTTGCATCATCCAGGTGGGGCTGCACATTAGAGGTGATGGAGGGTAGTCCCCATTACGTGTAAAGCGGTTTGAGTGGTGTGTCCAGAAAAGTGCTATAAAAGTGTAAGATATTAATATTAGTAATTATTATTATTTTATCTACCCTTATGCACCGAGGTAGCAGTGAGTTTAAGAGACAAAATGTTATTCAGCTGGAAGTGAATAAATGACTGAAATGTACTGTAAATGTGTGCGAATACATAGAAGAGTGTGACAAAAATGCTGCTTAATATTTTGTGTTTGACAGTTGTGTGGAGGGTGGGGATAAAGTGGGAGGATTCAAATGAAGCTCTACTTACCATCTTGTACTGAAGAGTTACAGTACACACTTGATAATTAA
The DNA here is from genome assembly GCF_040954835.1 of Lepisosteus oculatus. Taxonomy (NCBI): domain Eukaryota; kingdom Metazoa; phylum Chordata; class Actinopteri; order Semionotiformes; family Lepisosteidae; genus Lepisosteus; species Lepisosteus oculatus. The sequence continues at coordinate 11,656,607 of NC_090721.1, read as the reverse complement.
TAGTTCTTGTTCTGCTGAAAGCTACTAAATAGGTCATACTCTCTATACACTGGAAAACTAATAATAACTATGGCCACATTTACTTGTAAAGTGTCTGTGACCACAGGTGACATGGCTTCTGCTGGAACCAATGACAATGTTTATATCACCCTGATAGGCACCAATGACACAAGTGACACTTTTACACTGGGCAAGGGGGGTGTGAGAGGAGCTGTGAGTATCTCTTTAATGATATGCATGGTAGTTATAAGTGAAAACACATTGCTTTGCAGGTAAGGCTATGTCACTATGTAAGCTTAGGCTAAGGCTAAGTCCTTCCTGAAACAAATTGTTATTAGTGTTATTAATATTTTTATTAATTATTTTTTAAATCTTGTTTACAATATAAATCTTCCTTTCCTTTTAAAGTTATACATTTTAGTAATGAAGGGAAGGTCCTAATTTTTACTAATGTCATAACTCGATATGAATTTGACACGCAAGTGTTCTGTGATGTTTGTGTTTAGTTTAGAAATGATTTTAAAAAGAGATTTGAAATGCTGGAGTTTGGTTTTCTTAGACATTATGGTAGTAAGGTGAACATTAGTTTTGTCACACATTCTGAATAGTTGTTATCTGTAGTTTAGTAACAGCTGTATCTGTAGGGAGACTTTATGAGACAAAACTTACATAAACTACAGATACAGCCATTCAGAATGTGCATCAAGAATAGTGTTCGCCATACGTTAGGTGCACTGTGCAGTAGCATGATTTGCCTGGCAGAATTTAGATTAGTTACACTGGTGGCTCCTGTTTACAACATGAATGAGGCAGATCTGAAGCTCAAGTGAAGCATATTGCACACATTGTGAAGAGCATTCCACATGAGGAAAGATGCACATGCCCTCTTATTTCTCACAGTAATTTGTCACGTTTCGAGAACTTCTTAAAGAGCTTTCATGTTTTTATAATATCCCAGAGCCACAATCTTGTGCTACTTTTACTTAGCTGCATGGGAATGATCTACACTAGGTCCCCCTTCAGTTAACACAACACCAAAGCTCCCCCTCAGTATATGATACATTTTTTATGTCAACATTTTTCAAATTATTTAAATTAAGTTATTTGTGAATTTACATGAAAGAAACACATTGAAAGAAAAAAATAACGACATTATTTGAAATAATAAAAGAAAAAAAGTTTTTACTTTTGTGACAGAGGGATCTCTGTCACCATCCGCAGACATTACAGTACACAACACCCATTGTCCAATTGAAGTTACACATGTTCTTGCATACACTTTCCTGTCGGCTATCTAGCTCATGAGGGTGCACACATGAGGGTGAAATAGCTATAAGTTTCCTATTTCATACACGCAATACATTACCACATCTGCCTTGTTTCTCGTACACGTATAGTGTAGAAATTAACAACCCAGAATGACGATGTGACACTCCGAACCCATTAGCTCCTACATTCCCTATGACCTTTGACCCTGAGCAACTGTTATTCCCGCTCAGCCCTCCACCAATCCACATGCAGTTTCACTGCTGACGCACACAAATATTACATAATCTTATTTCAAAATCAGTTCCTGTTACTTGTAGAGACACAAACACAAAATCTGAAGGTCTATCGTTATGTTTCTGTTTATTTGTACTTAGTTGTGTAAGAGAGCGCTCTGTTTGTTTGTCTCTTCCGTGTTGCTGTCCGACTTTCGGGTATGGTGGCCTCATTGGTCCAAACCCAAAACTCGTTTTCAGCTTGGCTTTGTATTGTCAACGCTGAGTGGTGCGTGCGCACATCTTCCAGTAAAGGAAGTACCATTTTTACAGGTGGTTAAAAATAAGTAAAATGTATTCAGGGTTTGTATTTTTTTTGTACAATCTGAATACACTATTGTTTAAAAGAATGAAGGAATTTCCATGTTGGAAATTAGTTTATCTTGGGTGAATTGCAGCTCCATAATTATGTAATAGTGGTACAGTTTGAGGGGGCAGGGCTACATGATACCTATTTAGGACGCGGGGGGGGGTGTGATCTAAGAGAAGCTTAGCCTTGCTATAGCTGCAGTGGGGACCTAAGCGTGGTAGGATTCCTGGTCTCTATTTCTAAAAGAAAAGGTGTCTGTGTGTGTGTCTGTGTGTGTGTCTGTCTTACTTGTTTTTGTTTTTTTTTGCTATCTATAATTGTTTGTGGGGCGTACTGTCCTAATAAACCATTGCTTTTGCACCTAAGTGCCCTCCTGGTGACACTTTAAAAATAGTTAAATGGAATGAAGGTAGTCGGATCCCAATTCACTTTTAAACTTCAGTTTATGTAAGGTCACGTCCAACATTATCAACATGTTCTCTTATGCTGCACATTTGCCATAAGTTTTGAAATTCTGTAGAAAAAAGAGGGTACAGTGAGTCACTTTTGACATCAAGTGTGTTTTGGCGCTTATTTTGATCCTCAAAAGTGCAGAAAATCCAGCCTTGCACAAATAGGTGAGTGAAAATGAGATGAGGATGTGCAGAGTTTGATCAGTTAATTTTGGGTAGACAAAAAATGATTTTAGCCAAAACATATCGATAACTCCAAAGTTATTGTCATGATTACAATGCGACATTTAAAGAAAGAAAATGCATCTTGGCTTAATTCATAATGTTACCTCTAGAGTGGATATTATTTGTTGTGACTGTGTGATTCAGTGCCTGCATAAACTCAAAAGCAAAGTAAATGCATTCTTCTTGAAAGGTTTAATTAACTGTTTTTATTTTTCATAAAATAACTATAATTGTATCAAGCTGAAGACTGTATTTAATTTGGTTGCCTTTTTCTTGGATTTGGGCCCTACGCAAAACCAGGAGGAGGCTTATAAGAATGGAGACATTGTTGGACTATAGGAAAGCTAAATCTTATGTCAATATTAGGCATGCAAAAGACAAATACACGAAAAGGCAAGAATTGTAGTTGTCTAATATCTACTATGTAGAGGGGCCTTCAAACTATTACAAACTACAAATATAAGCCCCCTTCCCCAACAAAAAATGGCCTGTCCCTTCAGTTTTATTGCAGATTTGATAAGCAGATATCATAAGGCTCCTTAACAATGGCTGATCATGCAACCTGTTATCTCCTTAAATCTGTAACACTTCACCTCCCCCCTCACCCCCGTACCCATTCTCCTTGCAGCCACCTAAAATCTCTGAATCTCCAAATTGTGTCTCCCCCTTTATTATCTTAGAACAGGAGGTCCTTCAACTCTTTGCAAACCCAAACTGCAAGAAGGCTGCTGGTCCATATCTCGATTCTCTAAGCACCTTGAAGCACTGTACTGCTCAGCTCTCCCCACTGTTCACAGACTTATTAAACCAGTCCTTGGACCAGTGCAGGTCCTTGCCTGCTTCAACTCCTCTACTATCATCCCTGTTCCAAAGTTTTAATGGCTATATGCCAGTTGCACTTGCTTTGAGCCTGATATTTCAATACCTCCAAACTATCACAGATTCAAATCTTCACAACCTTACAATTTGCATACAGAGTCAGTTGGCCAGAGGGTGATGCAGTTTATATTTGCCTCCACTAAAACCTGTATCATCTGGAATCTCTAGGAACATATAAGAGACTCTTTTTTTTGTTGTTGTTGATTTTAGTTCTCCATTTTCACCAACATCCCGGAACTCCTCTGCAATTAACTGTCTAATTTAAATGTTCCCTGCCCCATCTGTCAGTGGATCATCAACTAACAAACAAAAAGCAACATGTGCAAATGGGCTCCTATTTGTCAGACTACTTATCTGTGAACACTGGTGCATCTCAAGGCTGTGTTCTCTCCCCATTACTCTGCTCCCTGTATCCCAGTGACCACCTCCAGCATCTCCACTGTCACACTACTTTCTACTATACTCAGGTTCGCAGATGACACTGCCTTGGTGGGACTTATCAGCAATGGAGATCAGATCATATACAGAAGGGAAGCAGGAGTCTGGAAGCATGGTGTGCCAGTAATGACCTTCAGCTCAAAACAGTGGAAATGTTCATTGGCTTTCAGAAAAACCCTCCAAAACTAATTTCCCTAGAAACTGAGAATTTGCATAGTAAGTATGATGGAGTCTTTCACGTTCCTAGGAAAAACCATCACTAACACTCTCAAATGGGATGCAAATGTAATCATCATAACAGAAAGTACATCAGAGATTATATTCTCATAGCTTCTGTAGCGGTTGGGCTTGGCAATGCTGCGCTGCACAGAGAGAGTCGCTGGCTGCCACTTGCCATCTATTAAAGACCAGGATAAACTCAGACTAAATAAATGAGCACAAAAGATTGTCAATAACTGGTCTCATCCAGGACACCATCTGTTTTAAATATTCATTTCAGTGAGACACCCGTCTGGCCCCTTGAAAGTTTCCTAACCATGACCATCAACCTGCTTAACTAGAATACAGTACATGAATATAGGATGTTGTAGTTCAGGTGGGTAGCTGCGTCAGCATGCGTAGGCTGCAAAGGAACAAGTAATAGGTTTATTCCATGCTGAAAAAAAGAAGAAAGAGAACACAACACCTGAAGAAGGCTCCACGGCCGAAACGTTGTGTTCTCTTTCTTCTTTTTTTCAGCATGGAATAAACCTATTACTTGTTCCTTTGCATGAATATAGGATGTCATGTGTATATGCAGTTATTGTGGACCTGTGCAATCTTTTGTGTAAATTGTGAATGCATTAAGTTGTTTTCTAATTATGTTTTGCACCAAGACACCAGACCTAAAACCTGATACGTGTAATGTACTTCCCAAATAAAGAGATTTGCACACATAATATCTGTTGTACACAGAACATCAAATATAGCCCCCAGGGGCTGTTTCGGAAGTGAGATTATTCAGTTAGATGTACAGTATAAAAAATGGTTAATTGTATAGTAAGTGATAAGAGGAAACCAAATAAACAGAAAAAGACAGTTTGTTCTTTCTTTTTGTGAAGTAATGTATACATAATGTAAAAAGTCAGGGGAATGTTCTCCTGGAAGCATGAAGAAATGTAAGTCATTATTTTAGCTCACTGAGGAGGGATTGGAACCTGAGCTCCTGGAAGTTAGAAGGAATCATTTTCATCTGAAAAACCAAGTTGGTGGAGAAAGACTGTGTCCTGCTCTTTTAGCTATTACAAATGACTACAAATAAGCTTTTCTGTTAAGTTGAAATTGTGGTATATTTTATTCAATTATTCCAACCAATTACTCAGTTAATCAATTATTTTTATTCAAATTCTATTACCATTTATTTACAAATGAGACAGAACTACATTTATTATTAATATTAATATGAAGAAATGCTTAGCCTACTGTGATTGATATATAAAAATAAAAAGGTCAATGAAGGTCACAAGTTAAATATTATATTTATTATTCACAAGGGGCAATTTGTTGAAAAAAAGTACATTGGCAGTATATCAAACCCTAACCACTCACATGGCTCTCAAGAATTCTACCACTGAACCACCAGTACATTGTTCTGGTATTTTGCGTCTCTGATATTGGTATTTGAGTGGCTGCGCACTGCAGCTGTTTGGCATGTACCGTAGCTGTGGTACTTTGAGGATTCACTGCACCAACTGGCAGTTTTATTTGGCAGTGTAGTCCTGCACCAGATTATTTGAAAATATAAAAATGCTTTGATGCACGTCTGTGTGTATGATGGTGAGAGAAGGTGCTGTTTGTCATGCTGCAGCACTTGTGGTAAACTGCCTGACACTGCGTATTTTAAATGGCTACATTTGTATGGATGTTAATAGGCCTGGAAAATAGGTACATCATATCAAAAGCTCGGGGCCCCGATGTCCTACAAACGTAATCTTTGCACAGCACTGTAATGTGGCAGGGTCTTAATGGAGTTTTTTTAAAGAAAAAAATAACCTTTTCTCCTTTAGATGTTTGTCTTCAACAGTCTGTCGAATCCTATTTCCTAAGTTTTAAGCATAGCACACCTCTTCTATATATTAAACATCATATACTATGATTATTGTGAAATACAGCAATATTATGTTGTAATAACACAAAAATATTTTTCTCCATTGGGGAATAAGACTTCTGTAGTACCCAGTTTTAAAGTACAGGAAAAGGATTGAACTAGCATAGCTCTATAAACAATAAACACATTGGTTGAGCAGAGCATTCCTCTGTACAACTATAGTTTTTGTTTATTTCTGTCTTTCTGTGAAAGAACAACACAGCTTTGAAAGTGTTCAACCAAATCTATGAAAAGATGCCACAAACTACTGTATATGAAGCATAACATACAGTATACAGGATATACAGTAGCACTGCTTCAGGAAAAGAAAAATATCCTTCAGTGCAAAATAAGAAAGTAAAAAAGAATACAAAGAGATTATGCCACATTTGAATTCAACAAAAGAGGTGTGTAACATGCTCCATTTTCCCAAAACCCATTGTGTAAAGAATTGCATCCTGTTATCAGTATTAAATGCATTGCCAAGTAGTTTTTCATCTGTTTACTCTGGTTTATGTTTCACTGTTGACTCTGTGAAAGGTAGCAGCAATGGAATATCTAAAATGGACTTTCCTGCAACATTCTGGGAGAATCCATTGGAAAGGATGCTACCGTGATGTAAAAACTATAAAACTACATTCAGGAGTCAGATCCATTATCCACTATACATACCATCTTGGCAAAAGACTCCACATAGAAACAGAAGTATAATTTAAAAAAAAATCTAGTCTTGATACTGTATATGGTATGTGTTTCTTTCTAGACTGGTGTGTACTATTTAACTTGTAAAAAACATCTGGGAGACATTGTGCTGATTAGGTTGGAAAAGTCCCCCATTCTCGCTGGAGATGACTGGTTCTGTTCGATGGTGACAGTGGAGTTTGAGGAGAAAACCTACAACTTCCCCTGTTACAGATGTTTAAAGGAGAAAGAGAGCCTTGAGTTGAGGGAGGGCAAAGGTACTGTATTTATTCCTTTTATAAACAGTAGACATTTCTGGGTTTAAAGGATACAGGTATTCAACTGTTTTCTACTGTTTAATGTTTTAATGTAAACTTAACTGAAAATAATGTTTATTTCATTTAAAAATCAGCAGTTTATTTTTACTGTACAGACTGAGATTGTAACAGTGAGCACATACAACTGTCGGGAACTGGAAGTTGCTCACCTTTCAGAGTTATTCTGAGGGCCGCTAAATACAATTGCAGCCATTCAAAACAAGCAGGCGATACCACATTATTTTCTGCTTGACGCAGTATACCGCAAGTTACGGTATTAATACCGTATATTCTCGCATAGCGCCGCATGAAACCGCATGATACCGCAAAGAAAATAATAGTATCCTGAATTTCCGCAAGGTGGGGCTAATAAAGCTCAACCTCTCATGTTTGAGCTGTCACCATCAAAGTCTTTACCGAAGATATTACTAATAGTATATACAGTATAATGAATGACCTTGGACAAGCTGTAAACTCAAAGTATTGCCCTGGTCCACATTCACCATGCCTTTCACATGCTCATAGAAGATATTGATTTAGGAACATGTATACTGTACTGTATACAGTATGTATATGTATATTTAATGTCTTTACTGTGCCCGTTTAAGTATTGAATATTTATATGGAATTTTACCATAACGTGTGTGAAATCCATAAACGATATTAGTTTTGGAACATAAACATACAGTATGTATACTGTATATGGCTGGTCTCAGTACACACCAGTATTCCATTTCTCCCTAAACATTTTAAGCATCGCAGTCTTTAACTAACGTGAAATAATATGTGTATAAAAGTGGTAGTTCTAAGCTTTTTCTGCAAATACGCTCGATACCGGAGTCAACAAACATACTTTTAGAATTTGATTAATAGGGAATATAATGTGGAATCGCATATCTAAAGAAATTAATAATGATATAATTTGGTTTCTGTCAAAGCAAAATGAAACCTATAACTTGATTCTTATGGACGCCCGGTCCCGCCAGGGATTAAAGAAAAACATGGAATCGCGTATCTTAAGAAATAACAGTATTCAGTAACTATGTTCATGCACAAACAGTAGCATGTTACATTATTAATTTGGGGGTCTCCTCTTGCCAGAAAGCGCTAAATTGCATTTTGAGTGTGGTTTTTGACTTTTTTTAAATTACAACCCATACATAAGCTGATACTGTTTAGACTTTTAATTATTTTAAACTGTATTACAGCAGCACAATGCACAATGCAACATAAATCGCTACCTTTGTCTTCTGCGTAATAATGTTCAGAAATAAGAAATAAGATTGCTCATAAATGATAAGGTTGTTTAATGACAAAGTATTGTTTATCCCATGGCTAAATAGTCAAGTCTAGCCAAAAAGAGAAAACATCGACTTTATTTAAACTCCAGCATGAATGGTTTTTAATTACCATACTTTTATGGTACATGACTTTGCTAAAATGTATTTAAAAATAAAAACGATTACAAAAGCCAGCGGAGAGAGAGAGACACACACACACTCTTTGTCAGCACCCAGACAAACGCAAACGCGTTTTTAATAAAATGCTTTTATTCATTCTTAATCAGACTCACATTCCCGAATGTCCTCGCCCCGGTCAAAAAAGGGAAATTTTAGTAGCTAAGCATAAAATGCAGAGGAGCATAACGAAGGTCATAAAGGTCATAAACGATATTAATTTAGGAACTAAAAGATATTATGTAAACTGTATGTTGCTGTTATTGGTATTTTAAAGAAAAAATACACACCAATACTCAATTTCTCCCTAGACAGCGGGAGGGGGGAACAAGCTGCCCAGCCGTGTGGAATACTACAGAACCCCAAACAGGCAATACACACTAGCCGAATATTTGACCAAGATATCCAGACACAGCTGTATGAGCTCCACCAGTAAAACTCAAAGTATAATGCTGGTCCACACTATTTGTAACGACTTTATTTTTTCATCGACAAAAAGTAACACCCACCACAGCATTCCGTTGATCTAACTTACAAGGATGGGACATTAGCTAGCCAATATGATAAAGGAATTCCTTTTTAGATAGATAGATACTTTATTGATCCCGTGAGGGAAATTGCAGTGCAACAGCAGCTTAACACACACAACACAGCCACAGTGTAATGAATTATATAATAATAGTACAATACATACAATACAATACAAGAGTTACTCACAGTCCAGACACACAAAGAACAAACTAGAACAGAACAGTACACAGAAAAATCGTATCACATATATGAATATAAATATAGATGTAAATATAGATATAAATATAAATGTATTGCACAGGTCCTTGGCATATATTGCACAAAAATGGTTGTAAGCGGGAAAAAGAAAAAGAAAGAGAACAGATGTAGCAATACATGTGTAGATGCGTTTAGTCCAGAAACAGGTCACTGTCGATGTTGCCTCTGCCAAGACGCAAGGTGGATGCGTTATACAGTCTTATGGCAGAAGGCAAGAATGACCTCCTGTAGCGCTCCCTGTCGCACCGTGGATGAATCAGTCTATTGCTGAACGTGCTCTTCATTCCTGCAAGCCTGTCATAGAGGGGATGGGAGAAGTTGTCCATGATGGCCTCTAGTTTGGACATCATTCTCCTCTCAGCCACTACCTCCAAGGGGTCCAGGTCAGACCCAATGACAGAGCTTGCTCTCCTGATGAGCTTGTTCAGCCTTTTAGAATCCACTGCTCTAATCCCAGAGCCCCAGCACACCACTGCGTAGAAAATGGCACTCGCTACCACCGACTGATAGAACATATGTAGCATCTTACTACACCCATTGAAGGACCTGAGCCTCCTCAAGAAGTAAAGTCGGCTCTGTCCCTTCTTATAGGTGGCCTCGATGTTCTTAGACCATTCCAGTCTATCGTCGACGTGTACTCCCAGGTACTTGTACGAGTCCACCATCTCCACGCCACTCCCATGGATGTAAACAGGAGTAGGTTTGACCTTTTTCCTCCTGAAATCTACCACCAGTTCCTTTGTCTTTGTTACATTCAGTTCCAAGTGGTTCACCCCACACCACTCCACAAAGCTGCTGACCAGTCCTCTGTACTCCTCCTCCTGCTCACCCTTGATGCATCCCACAATTGCAGAGTCATCTGAGAACTTCTTCAGGTGGCATGACTTTGAGTTGTACTTAAAGTCCGAAGTATAGAGGGTGAAGAGGAATGGAGAAAGAACTGTCCCTTGAGGTGCCCCTGTGTTACTCACTACCTGTTCAGACACACAGTTCTGAAGTCTCACAGACTGTGGTCTGCCTGTCAGGTAGTCAGTGATCCACGAGGTCGTGGAGGCATCGACTTGCATCTCCTCCAGCTTCCTCCTTAGAAGTAAGGGCTGGATGGTATTTAAGGCACTGGAGAAGTCGAAAAACATGATCCTTACAGTGTTGCCAGCCCTGTCAAGGTGTGAGTAGGCCCTTTGCAGCATGTAGATGATTGCATCCTCCACACCAACACTGGGCTGGTAGGCAAACTGTAGGGTGTCCAGTGACGAGTTGACCAGGGGTCTCAGGTGGGATAAGACCAGCCTCTCCAGTGTCTTCATGACGTGAGAAGTCAGTGCAACTGGTCTGTAGTCGTTGAGGACAGAGGGGCGCCCTTTCTTTGGTACCGGGACTAGGCATAATGTCTTCCAGAGCACCGGGACTCTCTCCAAGCGCAGGCTCAGGTTGAACAGTCGCTGGAGTTTAATTTCTTTTTGTTTAATTTCTTTATTTTTTCTTTTTGTTTAATTTCTTTAGCACATTTATTTGAACATTTCTGTCGATTGTACAAGCACTGAAAAACTGTTCAATCCCTAGTTCGTCAGGCATTTTCTTTTACAATAACAGATATAAAAACTCCCTCGCTTTTAACAGAGCATTTCATAATTTCTAACAATGAAAATAATTTAAACTGCTACACTTTTATCATTCAACGATAGCTCAAAATATCACAAGAATCCTCAAGAGATCAACAAAGACAATAGAAAAAGATATGTGTACTGTATAAGATACTGTCCATGGGAATCCAAGCTTTTTTATCCACGCTAAGTAGTCTTTAAAATTTCTTCATTACACAGTGAAGTCAAAATTACGGGATGTGCCTATATGTACACTGGGCAAACGTTCCGAGGTGAAATTCTTTCAGCACGGGGGTACCTTTAAAGCAGAGACGACAGCACCGAATATTTTTGGTGCACCCTCTCTTTGAAGCCCTGGCCAAATATGAAGACAGTACGTACAGTTATAATTCAAACTGAATTAAAAACTAAACATCCCAGTAACCATGGTGGTGCTTGTGATCATTGCGTTTAACCAACGAAACAGGGTGAAAAATCAGTCACATGACTTTGGGGCTGGGTTTCGAAAGCTTAACCTATCAGCAAAAGACATTTTTCCAAGAAAGTTTAGCCTTTGTCACTAATGAAACCACTAAATAAAGACATAAATATAGAAATGGACAATTAATTGACTTTTATATTTCTAAATATCACAACATGTTTGAATCCAAGTCATTTTTAATAACAATGGGTAAACTGGGTAAACTATCACAAAGCTTTAGAGAACTTAACATTTTTATTATCAACAAATTGTAAATACGACGTTTACATTGGCGTTACTAATTTTTCACTTGAGTATATGGAGGATTGTGAGAGCAGACCCCCCCTCTTAGGCTACATTTTTATTAAGAAATGGAGGCTGTATGCGTTACAATATAAACATTTACTGTCAAACTTTAAATCAACAGTTGATTTAAAGACGATCTGTCAAAGTGCAATAAAACACAATATTGTTGTTGTTGTTGTTATTATTGTTTCTATCCTGTAAAGCATTTTGAGAAGCCACCTTTAAAGGCGCTATATAAAGGCGTTGATTCTTATGGAATGTGTTTGCTTTCTTCTTTTATTTCAGCATGGAATAAACCTATTACAGTACTTGATTCTTATGGATGCCCGGTTCCGCCGGGGATTCAAAATAAAACATGGAATCATGTGTCTAAGGAAATAGCAGTATAACTATATCCATGCACAAACCGTAGGGTGTTACATTATTAATTTGGGTGTCTCCTCTTGCCAGAAAGTGCTAAATTGCATTTTGAGTGCGGTTTTTGACTTTTTTAAAATTACAACCCATACATAAGCTGATACTGTTTAGACTTTTAATTATTGTAAACATCACCAGCGCCGTGATGCTGGGGGAGCGACGACGGCTGGTCATCTGCCACCGCTGTGGGGAGAGGGGACACATCGCATGGGAGTACCGGGCGCTGGAGCCCCGGGGACTCCGGAGGCCCTCGGGAAACGGGAGCGGGGTGGCCTAAAGAGGGGAAGGCTGCCCTTGAGCGACTCTACCCCCACTCTGGAAAGCCAGAAGGAGCGCTTCACCCCCCTGCTGCTGTGGGAAGGGTTGGCCACAGCCGGGGCTTATTTCTTCCCTGCCTCATCGAGGGCAGACCCTGCCAGGCTCTTGTTGACACCAGTTCAACCATCACCCTGCTGCGGCCTGGTATCCTGCCAGACACCAAGGCAGCCGGACCCCCAGGGCGCTCACCATGCACTTTGGGACTGCGAGGGTGAAACACCCCTTCTACAGTACCTTGCCCCAGTCTGTGAGGACTGTATCCTGGGGTTGGACTGGTTGCAGCAGGTGGGTGGTTGCCTTGACTTGGGCCGGCGAGAGTTGGTGGGGCAGGGGGAACGAATCAGTTTCGCGGTGGGCGGGCCGGGAGGGGTCTGAGGTGTGTGGGATGACTGGAGCGGGAAGCGGAGGTGGCAGCGGCGGGCGTCGCCAGTTTGTGGTGTTGCGTCGCTCTGTGGGGCAGTTTTCCAAGCGGTGCACGGCCAGCCGGAGGCTGCCAAGCAGTGACCTCGCTGCTGGAGGGTACCTGCTACCCCCGGCGCAGCACCCCGTCCCTCACGCCCAAGTCAAGGCAACCACCCACCTGCTGCAACCAGTCCAACCCCAGGATACAGTCCTCACGGACTGGGGCAAGGTAGAAGGGGTGTTTCACCCTCACAGCTCCAAAGTGCACGGTGAGCGCCATGGGGGTCCGGCTGCCTCGGTGCCCGGCAGGACACCAGGCCGCAGCAGGGTGATGGTCGAACCGGTGTCGACGAGGGCCTGGCAGGGTCTGCCCTCAGTGAGGCAGGGAAGGAATAAGCCAACTCTTCCCACAGCAGGCAGGGTGAAGCGCTCCTTGCTTAGAATAGCAATATTATGGACAATCAATTGACAATAAATATAGAAAAGCACATATTAAATTTGGGAAATTTGGTTTCAAAACTCCTCATATCAACGATGCATACAGATGCAGCCATTCAAAATGCGCGGTAAAAACCCGCGGTACAGTAACCTACCCACAAGCCACCGCAGGGCACCGGAGGACACCGCGGTAAGTGATTGGCTGGCCAAAATGACCGACAGGGGCACTCGTGGTGCATTGGTTGGTAGTGAAAAGATTTAATCATTTAATGTCTTTACTGTGCACATTTTAATCCGCTTAGTTTTTAATATTTATATGGAATTTTACCACTGAAGGGAAATTTTAGTAGCTGAGCATAAAAAGAAGAGGAGCATCTGAAGGTCATAAACGATATTAATTTAGGAACATAAACATTACTGTATGTACATAAACTGTACTGTGTATGGCTGGTCTTGATAGTTTAAAGAAAAAATACACACCAGTCTTCCATTTCTCCCTAAACATTTTAAGCATGAAAGTTTTATGAAACGGTACCCAAATATGCGACTGCTGTGTAGAATGAATTTTAATTTAAAAAAATTATTTAACACCTTCCGCCTGAGAACAGTTACCCGTTGCTACCCAACGCAGAAACACAGCCACTTACTAGCAAAAAGAGGACATTAGCTAGCCAATATGATAAAGAAATAAATGATTATTTTGTTTATTTCTTTTGCACATTTATTTGAACATTTCCATCGATTGTACAAGCACTTGGAAACTGTCCAATCCCTAGTTCATCAGGCATTTTCCCGGTCTGGCGCCGGTCTGTGTCTTCTAGGATATAATGCCAGCGAACTCTTGTTTTTATGTCCACTATAACAGACAATCTCCTTTGCTTTTAACTGAGCGTTTAATAATTTCCTAAAATGAAAATGATTTACTTTATTTCCCTCACGGGATCAATAAAAGTATCTATCATCTGTCTAAACTATGGGACAGAATTCTGGGGTCTCCCCATACCAGAGATTATGGTAGGACTTCAGAATGGTGATTGGCTGACACCATCTGACACCCCTCTGATTGGAGAAAAAAGACGTGCTGGTTTGCTATACATACAGTACTGTACCAGGAAGAGGATTTCTTTCTAAACGTGTATTTTAAAAGTTTAAGAAGTAAAAACCACAGCGTACACAGATTTCTAAACTGATCAGGATCGTTATCTTTGTCTTATGCATAATAATGTTCACCGCTCTGTCCAGCAAATTAATAATAAACTTTATATAGCATTTTAAACGAATAATTAGATTGCTCATAAACCTAATCATTTGCTTTTTCTTTTTATTTAGGCTCAGATTTCAACTATAGATCGTATTATTAATAACCATAATAACATCCAACCAACAAAAACAACCATATAAAAATAATAACAACCAAAAACATAGATAACAACCACAATACAAAATCAAATATATCAAACCATTATACTCTCGCAAATTCCTCCAATTATCATAATCCCGCCCCTTATGCAAAACCCTCCTCCCATCCCAGTTTATCCTCTTTATCATAAACAAAATCCACCTCAATTTTCAACATAAAGCATTGCACAAAATCAATACCTCAACACTCCATACTCAACAACGATAATTCACAAACAGCCAGAACATGTAACTCCACATTCCCAAATAGACCTCATTCCCATAGCCCCGCCCCTTATGCAAAACCAACATCCCTCCCCTGTTCTGTCTCTCCCCTGGCGTTTGTAATTTTAAATACATTTTAGCAAAGTCATGTATTTTAAAAATCTTAAGATTTCTATATTTATTTAGTGGTTTCATTTGTGACAAAGGCTAAACTTTCTTGGAAAAATGTATTTTATGTAAACCATGTTTGCTATTAATTCATTTAGGGCTAGAATATGTTCATTGTCTTCCAATGAAAGAAGGGTTCCTTTCGCCGTAGTCAGGAGACATTAGAAGCTTGCCACGCACGGACTGTTACACCAACGCATTAGCATGTATAAGCGATTTCATTGAGGTGCCTAGCTTTCTTAACTAGTAAGTACTGTACTTACTGGGTTTTGGAGGGGGGGAGGTGTCTTTCGCTGGAAATCTCGCCCCCTTCTACTTTGAAAATACCTGTGAAACTGGTTTAATTCGTCACAGCCAGCACCCCCGCAGAGAGGGGGGTTATACTTGCAGTGCATCGGTATACAGTAGATGGGAAAGCCAGAGCCGACCGCTACGCCGCCCATGTGTTATGCTCTTCGTTAATGTCTAAGCCGGAACACATCATTATATCTCATTTTGTATTTCTTTTTTAAAAAAAATCGTTTGCCCAGCCTAACAGTATTGTTGTTATTGTTTTTATCCTGTAAAGCGCTTTGAGGAGCCACCTTTAAAGGTGCCATATACAATAAAGTTCATTATTATTACTATTGTTAATTTGCTGGACAGAGAGGTGAACATTATTACGCAGAAGACAAAGATACCGATTTATGTTGCATTGTGCATTGTGCTGTTGTAATACAGTTTTAAATAATTCAAAATCTAAACATTATCAGCTTTATTTATGGGTTTTAAATGAAGGCGATTTCAACGCAATTTAAATCAATATAAATGTTTATATTGTAACGCACAGGTGACTATTCATTGTTATTAAAATGACTTAAATTTGATCATGTTGTGATATTTAGAAATTTGTTTGGTGCGAGTGAAGTTTTATTTAATCTCTGACCCAGGGAAATGTTTTATTTTTTCAAAGAAATGTTTGTTAAAAAAAAAGACATGGCTCCAGCTGGATTCAAACATGCAATTCTAAAAGAATGCTTGTTGGCTCCGGTATCACGTTAGTTAAAGACTTCGATGCTTAAAATGTTTAGGGAGAAATAGATTACTGGTGTGTATTTTTTCTTTAAAGTACCGAGACCAGCCATATACTGTATGTTTATGTTCCCAAATTAATATTGTTTATGGCCTTCACACGCGTTACAGTATGCTCCTATTCTTTTTATGCTCACCTACTAAGATTTCCCTTCAGTGGTAAAATTCCATATAAATATTCAACACTAAAACAGGTATAGTAAACACATTTAAATCTTTCTACGACCGACCAACGCACCACGAGTGCCCCTGTCGGTCAACCAATCATGTACCGCGGTATTTTGCACAGAAAATTTTTTGCACACAAAAGCAGCCCCTGACAGTGTAGAACACATTTATACTATTGCAGAGACACATGTAACATATATAAACTGTATATATATGAAAAAGAAATAGAAACAGAAACAGGAATCGCTTACTCACCTGGAGAATCTCTGTAGGAATATCTAGCATTTATCAATGGAAATAAAAGCTGCTTTAATACAGTGCATGTTCAAACTCAAACCCTCAGCTGCTGTTCTTGTTTATTTTGTGACAAATTGCAACTGAGCATCGCATGAGCCGTTACGTACCCTTATCTGTTAGGGAATTTCAAGGGAGGAGTTAGGTCAGAATGGGTAGGCTGCAAAACAACAAGTAAAGATTTATTCCAAGATGAAACGTTGTGGCGGTTTTCTTATCTTTTCAGCATGGACTAAACTTTTACGTGTTCTTTATATGCTATATATGTATATATTAGCACCAATGTCGTTCTTAAAAACTAACATGAAATTGTCAGGGACATTCAGCTTTATACAAAGACGAGACAGACAAAGTAATAATTCTATATTAACGTGGCCTACATATTGACGCAATGATCGAACTAACTGACATGTTCTGATTCAGATCCCCTGCAGTTCATGCCAATTAGAACAATAGCAATGCTGAGTCCTCCCCACCCTATTGAGCACAAATTCAGCTGCTCTCCAGTTCTGTTCTGCATGTTTTTTCGTTGCAATGGAGCTCAGAGCTGGAGATGATCTCCATACAGTACTGTGTTAACTAGCCCGCACTTGCGTGCTAATTTACGGGTTGTGGCAAATGCTTTTCTATAGTTCATATATATGAGGGCAACCTGTTAGGTTTAAAAGCCTCACTAGCCAGGTAGGACTCAAACCTACAATCTCCTGATCCGAAGTCAGACACGTTATCCATTACGCCACTGGCCCATGAAACGTGCACGTGCATTCCACCACAGAGAGCTCTACACTGCTACTAGTAGTACACTTCCCCATCTAAATTTTCAGATCAAGAAACATGTGTTTCCTACAACTTTTATCAGGTTTAAAATATCAACTCCTTAAAACAGAAAAAGTGTTGATGTGTCGTGCTGAAATTCAGATTGATTTTGAATTCAAAGAAAAAACGTTTTCTTCCAAAACAGCGTGAAATTGTCACATCTTGCAGACAATAGGTGTATTCCATGTTGAAAAGAGAAGAAAGAAAACCATGGAGCCTTTTACAGGTGTGAGGCTTCTTCAGTTGTGAGAAGACCTCACGGCCGAAACGTTATGTTTCCTTTCTTCTCTTTTCAGCATGCAATAAACCTATTACTTGTTCCTTTGCAGCCGAGGCATGCTGACGTAGCTACCCAGCTGAACATCTTGCAGACTACTTCTCTCCTGAAGAAGTAAAGCAGGGCTTGCTGGGTGAGCTTTTGCTCCGGTAAATTAGGTCACGTGTCATGTTAAATCACTTCTTCTAAACACAACATTTGCTGGTGCTAGCTTTCCCCATGAAAAGAGACATTTCCCTTACAGTACATGACATATCGTTTTTCTTCTATCAATAAGTATAGAAATTAAACAAAAGAAAAAACGGTGTCGCCAAAGAATGCACAGCTCTGTCGCCTTGGGGAGGTGTCAAGGGCATTGAGCTCCTTGGACATGAAAAGTGCCAGATAAATGCCGTTTCTTATCATTTCTCTTGGCGTCAGTTCTGCTATTAAATGGGACGGAGGCAACGGGCTCAGAGAGCAGATTGAGTGCACACCGAACATGGATGTGTCTAAGTGTCTGTAAAAGCGCGGTGCTCTGCTGGCGCTGTTCCCTAGTGGCTTAAAGTGCCTGCCTAGTAAGCAGGCGATCCTGGGTCTGAATACCAGCGGTGCCTCTCACCGTGTCTTGTTGTGCCGAATGTATCATTTCAGACAAACATGTACAGCTTGGTTCAGTTTAATGCAATAATTCATTTCCTTACTGGAATAAGTTTGAAGAAATCCATACAGCTTGTGAAAGATGAAATCCATTTCTTGGTTGTCAGTAGAAAAAGATTGCCGGCTGCAAGAAGCGCAAGTGATTGTTTTCTTTGACCATAAACCTGCAAATGTAGGGAGGACACACGGCCATCAGTCTCTGTGGCGCAATCATTTAGCGCGTTCGGCTGTTAACCGAATGGTTGGTGGTTCAAGTCCACACACGGACGCATGTCTCAGTTTTTCCAATGTAAACATCATCACCGCTAAAGAAGATGGCGCAGATCCTTTGCTTGATCCTTTGCAGCCTACGCATGCTGACGCAGCTACCTTTCTCTTCACACGCCTCAATCATTATTCACCAAAACCATCAGCAAAATATGTTGCCTTTGTGGTGATGTCACTCCTCTGCTTCACAAATGTCCTTAGTGACGGGCCATTTCTTTCTGCCATTTTTCCGGAGCGGTTATTGATTGCTCCATCATTTCCCTCATACTTTCCATCCCTAGATTGAAAAAAAAAACAGAAACAGGCTGACAGGACGACAATCAAATTCCAAAACTCGATAGAGTATTTGGATCCACAAGTAGCTATGAGCAACTTTGTCCTGGCTTGCATGAAAGTTGGAAAATGTCAAAAAGAAAAAGATGGTGGCTTTTTCATATTTGTTCTTTTATTTTTAGTTCGTTGGCTCTTCTGTCCATTGTCCTCCTGCCTGGCTCTTGACCTGTGACTGTCTGAACGCATACATTAGACTTTCAGGCGGGGGATTTGTCCTGAGCCTCTGTGAAAGACCCACCCACCCCCATAAATAACTGCTCTCGAAACACATTAATGCAAAACTAAACCACAGCTTAAAGAGGAGCTCCAACTCAGTGCCATACTAATGTAAACGAAGTAATACTAAGACATGTTCTTATGGATTTGTCTTACCTTGAGATATGTAATTGGATTTCAGGATTAACTTCCACATTCAATGTACTGGTGATTTTTTGCCTGGTCAGTGCCTGGGTGGGAGACCTCCAGCGAACAATTAAGCTTGCTGCTGGAAGTGGTGTTAAGAGACTCTTAGGATCTTCCAGAGGTGTCTGTCCAATAGCACTAGTTGCCTTAGAGCTGGCTCAAACATTGCTCAAGAGTCTACCTTTCACAAATGCGCAAAGATGAATGATGGGGGTGCACACTTCAAGGAGCCTTCCAACTGTAGGGACTGATTAGAGACGATCTGTAGCGTGTGTTCGTTTCCATAAACGCCCCGTGTCTCAACGGTAGGATGGAGTCAAATACTGCCTCGACCCGTAACAGCATTATATTAAACCAAAGGACTTGAGGGCTGTTTTGTTTGAATGTTCAAGGCATTGGTAAGATCGTAGGTCAAGGGCCATTCGTGCATCTCTTGTAACTGGAGTAAAAATGCTATTCAAAGTGCAATGACGTCGTCCACGTCTCCGTTGTTGATTGCTTTCTGTCTAAGAAAGTTCTGTTTTCATGTCCGAACGGGGAGACTTTATCATTCCAACTTGAAGCCACCCCTTAAGTCCTCTGAGGCGTGAGTGTGTGTGCTTGCACGTATGGCGTAAAAGGTTTCTTAAACGGAGAGCGAACTTGAAAAAAGTTGTCGCCGCCGCCGCCTTGCACTCCCTGTTCGATTGTAGCAAGAAGGAAGCGGCCATGGTGCTCGCTGTAGTCCTGGCCGAGTGGTTAAGGTGACGGACTTGAAATCCGTTGGTGTCTCCCCGCGCAGGTTAAAATCCTGCTGACTACGGTGTCTTTTGCATTTGGTTGCGTGCATGCGTGTAAAAGGACAAGCGCCGTTTCGTTTTCGCTGGGACCTTTAACACTCTAAATCGCCTGGACCCGCAGCCTGTGAAATCAATTCTTCAGCACCCACGAAGGACGCTTTGCAGCTGGACGCAGATAACGATGCTTTTCTGCAACGAGCTTTCCAGCTGAATTTTCTCGGCAGCTCCGTACTGAACCTGTTCTCCATTGCAACATAGCGGAGGCTCGTCACATCTATAGCAAGGCTGTGTAGGACCGCATTCGCCACAGTGACTTGTACACAGACCACATGAAAGGCAAGCAAAATACACTTTTAAAATTCCAAAGACTCACAAGGTCAGAGGAACAGCGATGACCTGAACAGATCTGTTACAGAAGTCTAGGTTGACCTTTTTAGAGCTGTAATTGCATTTTTGTTTAAAAGAAGATCAAATCCACTCCCATGTACCAGCACCTTACAGTTTATTGAAGTTAATTCTGTTTAAGTAATAAGATTGCTAACGATGTTGGACTTTAGCCGGTGTTTTTTAGAACAAATTGCTTACACTTCTGTAAGGAATACGCAGTACGCGCCTTTGTCAGTCATTGCTCACCATACCTGTAACTTTCTTATCTAACTCACTTCCTCAAATGGTGAAGGTCCACAAACATAAATTAAAAAAAAACCCTTGTTGTAGATGAGGTGCACAAAAAAGCAGCCCCTGATAGTGTATAACACATTTATACTATTGCAAAGACACATGTAACATATATATATATTGTAACGCTTACGGCCGACAGGCGCTGTGTAAGAGCCGGCGTACCAGAGCGGGTGACGTCACCGCCCTTCCCTGTGATAGCAGGACCACAGCTACTGGGCTGTGGGGAGATCTCTCTTTGGCTCACGGGGCTAGGTCGCTGCAGAGAGACGCGGAAGTCCCGGGTTCGAGCCTCCAGTCGGGATGGGGCCGACCAGATGCGGCAAGGACGCCCGCCGGAGCCCCCGTTGAGTTACATTGGTGTCAGAAGCGGGGTGGGATAGCCCTTCGCCGGGGACGGCGATTTAAGCGGGGGAGAGTGTAACGCTTACGGCCGACAGGCGCTGTGTAAGAGCCGGCGTACCAGAGCGGGTGACGTCACCGCCCTTCCCTGTGATAGCAGGACCACAGCTACTGGGCTGTGGAGAGATCTCTCTTTAGCTCACGGGGCTAGGTCGCTGCAGAGAGACGCGGAAGTCCCGGGTTCGAGCCTCCAGTCGGGATGGGGCCGACCAGATGCGGCAAGGGCGCCCGCCAGAGCCCCCGTTGCGTTACAATATACTGTATATATATATGAAACAGAAATAGAAACAGAAACAGGAATCGCTTACTCACCTGGAGAATCTCTGTAGGAATATCTAGCATTTATCAATGGAAATAAAAGCTGCTTTAATACAGTGCATGTTCAAACTCAAACCCTCAGCTGCTGTTCTTGTTTGTTTTGTGACAAATTGCAACTGAGCATCGCATGAGCCGTTACGTACCCTTCTCTGTTAGGGAATTTCAAGGGAGGAGTTAGGTCAGAACGGGTAGGCTGCAAAAGAACAAGTAAAGATTTATTCCAAGATGAAATGTTGTGGTGGTTTTCTTATCTTTTCAGCATGGACTAAACTTTTACGTGTTCCTTATATGCTATATATGTATATATTAGCACCAATGTCGTTCTTAAAAACTAACATGAAATTGTCAGAGACATTCAGCTACGTATTTTTCATCTGAAATAAACACGTTTTTTCAAACTTTAGAATCCCAAAGTAACTTATGGGGCAGGAACAGCACACTTTTCAAAAAGGTGTTTTTCAGCCAAAATAAATGCGTTTTTTCAAACTTTGGAATCCCTATGTAACTGCCTGACTCAGAAGAGCACATTGAGTCAGCTCTTAACCCCAGTGTGCAGAAGTTGTCAAAACGTGTTTTTCAGCCAAAATAAACACGTTTTTTCAAACTTTGGAATCCAAATGTAACTGCCTGGCTCAGAAGAGCACACTGAGTCAGCTCTTAACCCCAGTGTGCAGAAGTTGTCAAAACGGGTTTTTCAGCAGAAATAAACACGTTTTTGCAACTTTTGTCACCCCAATGTAACTTATGGGGCAGGAAAAGCACACTTTTCAAAACGTGTTTCTCAGCCAAAATAAACGCGTTTTTTCAAACTTTGGAATCCTAATTTAACTGCCTGGCTCAGAAGAGCACACTGAGCCAACTCTTAACCCCAGTGTGCAGAAGTTGTCAAAATGGGTTTTTCAGCAGAAATAAACATGTTTTTGCAACTTTGGTCACCCCAATATAACTTATGGGGCAGGAACAGCACACTTTTCAAAACGTGGTTCTCAGCCGAAATAAATGCGTTTTTTCAAACTTTGGAATCCCAATGTAACTGCCTGGCTCAGAAGAGCACACTGAGTCAGCTCTTAACCCCAGTGTGCAGTAGTTGTCAAAACGTGTTTTTTAGCCAAAATAAATGCATTTTGCAACTTTGGCAACCGCACTGTAACTGCTTAGCTCAGAAGAGAACAGTGAGTCAGCTCTTAACCCCACTATGGAGAAGTTGTCAAAACGTGTTTTTCAGCCGAGATAAATGCGTTTTTTCAATCTTGGACATCCCCATGTAACTGCTTGGGTCAGAAGAGCACACTGTGTCAGCTCTTAGGCCCACAGTGAAGAAGTTGTCAAAATGTGTTTTTCAGCCGAGATAAACGTGTTTTTGCACTCTTGGGCTTCCCACTGTAACTGCTGAGGCCAGAAGTCCAGACTGGGTTAAATCAGCACCAGTGTTCAGAATTTGTCAAAAGGTTGTTTTCAGCTGAAATAAATGCGTTTGGGCAAGTTTGGGCATCCCAGTGTAACTGCTGAGGCCAGTAGTGCAGACTGGGTCAGATCAGCACCTGTTTTCAGAATTTGTCAAAAGGTTTTCAGCTTAAATAAACGCGTTTTGGCAAGTTTGGGCATCTCACTGAAACTGCTGATGCCAGAAGTGCAGACAGGCTCAGCTCCTAGCAGCAGTGTTCAGAATTCGTTAAAACATTGTTTTCAGCTGAAATAAATGCGTTTTGACAAGTTTGGGCATCCCAGTGTAACTGCTGAGTCCAGAAGTGCAGACTGGGTCAGATCAGCACCTGTTTTCAGATTTTGTCAAAAGGTTGTTTTCAGCTGTAATAAACGCGTTTTGGCAAGCTTGTAACTGCTGAGGCCAGAAGTGCAGACTGGGTCATATCTGTACCTGTTTTCAGGATTTGTCAAAAGGTCGTTTTCAGCTTAAATAAATGCGTTTTGGCAAGTTTGGGCATCCCTCTGAAACTGCTGAGGCCAGAAGTGCAGACTGGGTCAGCTCTTAGCACCAGTGTTCAGAATTTTTCAAAACGTCATTTTCACTTTTTACAAACTTGGGCATTCCCCTGTAACTGCTGAGGCCAGAAGTGCAGACTGGGTCATATCTGTACCTGTTTTCAGGATTTGTCAAAACGTTGTTTTCAGCTCAAATAAACACGTTTCTGCAAATTTGGCATCCCACTGTAACTGCTGTGGCCAGAAGTGCAGACTGGGTCAGCTCTTAGCACTAGCGTTCAGAATTAGTCAAATTTTCATTTTCAGCTCAAATAAATGCGTTTTGGCAAGCTTGGGCATCCCACTGTTACTGCTGAGGCCAGAAGTGCAGACTGGGTTAAATCAGCACCAGTGTTCAGAGTTTGTCAAAAGGTAATTTTCAGCTGAAATAAACGCATTTTTACAAGCTTGGGCATCCCACTGTAACTGCTGAGGCCAGAAGTGCACACTGAGTAAACTCTTAGCACCATTGTTCAGGATTTGTCAAAACGTTGTTTTCAGCTCAAATAAACACGTTTCTGCAACTTTGGCATCCCACTGTAACTGCTTTGGCCAGAAGTGCAGACTGGGTCAGCTCTTAGCACTACTGTTCAGAATTAGTCAAATTTTCGTTTTCAGCTCAAATAAAGGCATTTTGCTAAGCTTGGGCATCCCACTGTTACTGCTGAGGCCAGAAGTGCAGATTATGTCAGATCAGCACAAGTGTTCAGAATTTATCAAAAGGTCGTTTTCAGCTGAAATAAATGCGTTTTGGCAAGTTTGGGCATCCCACTGAAACTGCTGAGTCCAGAAGTGCAGACTGGGTCAGCACCAGTGTACAGAATTTGTCAAAATGTCTTTTTCAGCTCAATTAAATGTGTTTTGGTAAACTTTAGCATCCCACTGTAACTGCTGTGTCCAGCTTTTGTTTGTGAAATGTTAGGTTCCGCTTCTTCATGCTGCATCGTCGGTATGAGTGGAGCTTTTTAAATGTCTGTACTTGCTGCGCTCCATAAGAAATCAGTTGTCCCTGTTCAAAAGAGATTGTAGGATTCCCTGCTATGTACACAAAGCATATGTCACAGTAAGGTGAACCCTCTGGGTGAGGAATGTTCCTGCCTCATGCACTACTACGCCACCTAGCAAATTGGACAGGGTGCTAGGCCCCCCTTATTTCTCCACAGGTTCGGTTTATCTCCATTAATCATCAATGCACTCACAGACCAGCAATAGTCATTAGTATCAGTTAAGTTATTTTTTTTATTTTCTTCATACATCAACACAATCTATTATTCTAAGAAGCATAAAAAAGGAACATCCACAACAACAAGGGAATAGTTCAAAGGGGCACAATGAAATCCAGAGGGACAGCAGTCCTTTTTTTGTAAAGTACTGAAGGGAGGCAACTACCACAGTTCTTCTCTTGAGAGTTGCTTAAGCTTTCAGCATCCATATCGGACTGTGTTTATGTAGACATCGCTCAGAATCCCCTGTAAGATTCTCCCGAATTCAGTTTTGCAGTGCTTTTGCACTTTCAAAAGGTTTTGCTTTGCTAATAACATTCAGAGGTTCATGACAGCATTAGAAAACTTTTGTCAATGCAGGGAATCAAATCCAGGTCCAGTGTTTGGAAGGTAGCTATGCTCACCACTATAACACCAACACACACCCTGAGGCCACCAGAAGAGAACGCTCATGATTGCAGTGAGCCAGCAGAATGCCTGCAAGACTATGTCATGCTAAACGCCACAGATTGTGTTTGTCCAATCGTGTCAGTCGTCCTGCAGCTACAGGAAGTGGGAAGCAAACGTGCTGCAATGCTTTCAGGACGTTAGGATTTCTTTGTGCAACATCCAAGAACAGTACTTGTGGCTTGAATGTGAACTGTACGTGCCTGTCCCCTTTCATGTGTAGTGCATGAGTTCCTCCCAGCATGCCCTTCGTCATTGTTCTGTCATCTTGTATTTAAAGGGTTGTATTTCTGCTGCTGAAAATAAGCAACGATTTTCTTTTAACTCCCCTTGTTTGCGGAGGAGACCTTAGCTGTCCCTCATTAAATTTAATCTTCAAATTGGTGGCAGGAGAATTCATTTATACTCCTGTTGCATCCTCAGGAAAATATTTTAAAATTAAAACACAGATTTGTTTGGGATCTTGGCAAGCAAAAATGACATCACCAGCACTGTTAAGTTACCTCTGTAGAGTTCCATTTTAATATTTTGATACATGTACCTCAAATTTAATATGAGACACAAATGCTGCTCTATAAAGTGTAATTTTGTTTTATTTTTAATTGCATCATTGAGCAAATGTATTATCTATTTACATACTATTTACACATTATCTCTATTTATTCTCTGTATTCTCTATTTACACATGACTGTGTGGCTCGATTTAACAGCATCTGCATCATGAAGTTTGCTGATGTCACCACAGTTATCGGTCTTATCAGCAACAATGATGAAACTGCCTAGAGGAGCTAGGTAACAGAGCTGGTGGAGTGGTGCCACAACAACAACCTCACACTTAACATTAGCAAAACAAAGGAGATTATAGTGGACTTCAGGAGGCACTGTGGACATCACACAACCATCATCATTCATGGGGCTCCAGTCAAAATTGTCAGCACCTTTAGGTTCCTCGGCCTCCAGATCACTGAGAGGCTGAACTGGTCAGAGAACATTGCTGCTAACCTCAATAAAGCCCACCAGCGCCTTCACTTCCTGAGACAGTTAAGGAAGTGGGGATGAGTAAGACAACACTCACCAATGTTTAATGTAATACGATTGAGAGTGTCCTGACCACTGGAATTACAGTTTGGTATGATGGAGCCACAGTACAGGATAGAAAAGCCGTACAAAGGGTTGTGAGGTCTGCGCACTGGGACTGAGCTACCCTCCATCTACCAGATATATCTCATCCGCTGCCACAACTGGGCTCTAGCTATACTTCGGACCCAATTCACCCTGGCCACGATCTGTTTTCACCCCTGGGTTCTGGTAGGAGGTATCGCAGTATCAGAACACTGACCAATAGATTCAAAAACAGTTTCTTCCCCCAAGCAGTCCACATCTTAAACAGCTCAAATTAGCACCTGCACATATTAGCACCTGCACTTTAAGGTACTGCACTGTTTGCACTATGTCCTGTCTTGTCTGTATTATAATGTCTATTGTCTGAATTTATTGTCCATATCTGTTTGTCATTTGTGCATTTTTTATTATTATTTTTTTCTCTTTCTCTAATGTTACTGGGTACAGCTGAACGAGTAAGCATTCCAATACACTTGCTGTATATGGCAAATAGAAAAATCTTGAATCTTGAACATAGAATGTATATGATTCGATAGTACTGAAGAATTTAAAAATAACAGATTCAACATTCACAAACTGCGGAGAAGGGGCTAACCCTGTGTGTCCCGAGACCTGCTGGCCCAATCTGGTGCAGAGGGAAGCAGAGGTCTGCTTGCATGTGAGTTGGATTTTTTTGGGAGGCAGCAGCCACTAACTTTGGAGGAAATACCAGATTCCACGCTCGCACACTGTGGAGAAGCATATCCCTGGGGTATCACATGAGTGAGTGTGGCTTCTGTGGGAGACAGTGATATGTAAGGGGATACAATAGTGTGCAGATAACATGGCTAAGGAGAATGTTTCTGCCTACCAATAAAATATTTCAGGCTAAGAAAAAACCAAAGCAAACTGTCCTTTCATGTTTATTTTGGTTCCTCTCCATGAGTTAGTTTGTGTAATGCACATTAAGACAAAATTCGTAGGAAGACGTAATTGCAGATTAACACCTCATTTCTCATAATTGCAATACTTAAGTAAACCCAAAATTCAGAACTGCACGTTTACTACGCACAAACAATGCTTGTGTGAGTCTTTTGCTTTTGATCGGGACATGCAAACAACTGTAAAACTTATGTTGTGGGAAATTCTTCATCAAAGGAGCAGGACACAGTCTTGTGCGGATTCAGTTTTATTGAGCCTCAATAAGGACAGCAACGTGTGTGCTGGGTCAGCCCTGCAGAGAAGTACTGTACGGACTAAGAGACAAAAGTTACTGCAGTACTTCACACTTTAACATGACAGGAGCTGATTTGACACTTTTAGTGTTTTCCTTGATTATGGCTTCCTCTATTTTCCTCCTTTAACACTTGCAGCAGGGCATTTGTTGCTGCAGCTGTTGGTACAAGTCACCTTTGTTTGCTATATTTTGAGATAACCTGAGTTAACAGATCTCAGCAATCACTTTTATTACTTCTACAATATGGTTCAGTACTAACATTGTAGTACTAGATATATGCGGTATAGATATAGGTCCGACTTCACTTACAAAAACCTGAAATTTAGAATAGCGCATTTCCTACAGACATTATGAAATGTGTGCGCAAGCAGGCAGACAAATTATACCTCTGATTTCCAGTGCACATGCGCACTTTGAAGGGGGATATAGATTTCGCAGCATACTGAATTCAATAAGACACGGCACAAACAAATCAAGTTCAAGTGTTAGAAATCACCTGTCAACTCGAACAGAATCTAACCAAGATTCATCCTGTCTGAAGGACTGAATGTACACCAAGCAGACAAGCGAATAATTTCAATTATATATATAAACAAATATCGTACATATAATTATAAAATACATATAAACAATGCAAATAATTTGATAATCAAACTATATAAAAAAACAGAGTGCTGGGTTGCCATTATTTTCAGAATAAAGTCAGCCTTCAGTCCACTATGGGTGGTTGTGAGTATCAAATCAATACTGCTCACGACTCCAGGGACACCTTGTTTTAGTGTCACATGTCTGCGCTCAGTTTTACACACAAACATGACCAAGGAAATTTGTAGCACTGGACTCTGGCTCTCAAATCTCCAAAAGAAGACTGGTAATTTCGACTGTAAAACAAATAGCCTCAGTTAATTAAGGCACAATTAATCAATGAAGTCTTGCTGGGCTGTGTGTTGGGGAACTGCGCTTTGATGTCGTGATGGAACAGATGTTCACTGACATCAGGTTCACAGCTTAATATTTCACAAAGTACAGTGTCCTGCAGTTAAATACAGTTGGATGACCATGTTTGCATCACTCTTTTAATCTGGGGAAACAAACATGTTATGCTTATTAATTGTAAAGTGATTTTCCTTTCATAAGATAATGGAGTATCACTTTTTTTACTGCAAAGAAAATTTCCTTGGAGAGTTTTTTTTCTGCTGAAGGAAATTTTTATGTTTTTAAATGTGTGCAGTATTTGTAATCACTTCGAAAGAAAGGGACTGAAATGTTACGCTAAACAAATTTAATTGGAAATGGTTTATGAAAAAAAACGAATTACTTCCGGTGTCTGACTTGTTTCTTAAGGTCACTTGCTGTAGTGCTGTCTGGTCAAAGGTGGGCACTGTTATGTAACATCTTCTGACTGGTTCCGACCATGTTCATGTTCAATTTGGAATTAATTTGAGAATAATTTACACAATTCTGTAGGTTTAACTTGTAGAAATAAATGTAAAGCTGTATGCAAATCTCACACACGAATATGTATAGCTCTATTGCAATTCACCCCTCCAGACTAGGTGACGCTAGAGGTAAAATGAGGCTTATTTCCTGTTGCAGAAACACTTCTTTATTAGCTCTGCTCCTCGGTTGTTTTGAAGCCGCTGCAGCGCTAAAGAATGGTGTCATCAGGTTGCGCAGCTGTACAGTACATCTATTTCACACTCGTGGCAGTGATTGAATCAGCTATATATATGAAAATATAAATAGAAATAAAGTATATTTTGTAGAAAACAAATGTATATGAATGATAAAGAATATTTTTTTTATTTTTGAAGAATAATAAAGACAGTTATTTTGTATAAAAATATTTTTTCAATTCCTGGAGTCACAACCCAGTTGGAATGCAGATCTGTGCAGACTTTGAACGTAATCGTAAACTTTGTTTCGGATCGACTCTTTAGAAAGATGGCTAATTTGTTGTTCACGCTGGAGACAGAGCTTCACTCTTTCATGGAGGTTTTGATCAAATCGATCGTGAATGAAGTTTCTGAAGTTTTCCGAGACAGGGTGGTTAAAATCTCACAGTGTGTGGAGGACAATTTCGGGAGTGAAATGGCGCAGCTGAAGAAGGAAAACGAGAGCCTGAAGTGGAGACTGCAGCTGTGGGAGAAGGAGTCGGGAGCAGGAGGAGATCAGGGACAGACAGATCATGTTGGACACACGCTTCCCTGTGAAGTCACTGCAGAAATAAAAGAAGAAATGGACATGAAACCGGAGCTGTCAGGTCAGTGTAGTGACTTGAATGAAACCCGTGTCTGTGTTTAAAAACAACTTTAACTTCTTGGTTAGAATATAGTGGAGAGATGCAGAGTGAGATGGGAAAGACTTGTGTGATGTAGCAACGGGATTCTTAACGGGAAACTGAATTGTTTCCGATTATGGTGCTGAAAACATCTGTAATTCAGTAACAGGGCTGAAAACATCGTTTAGAATTGCATCATTGGATCAGCGTCATTAGCAGAAATTTCGTTAACTTATTTTATTTGTATATGTTTGTAAATTCAGATTGCGAACACATAATGTAAAACTTTTTTCTGGGAGAATTAGAATTCTATGCAGAAATTACATTAATAATACAGGATCTGTGTATATATACAGATGCACCCATTCAAAACGGGTGGGGGTATTTCGCGGTACACCGCGGTGGGCATGTCGCATGAAAACGCAGCATCATTTTTGAGGTCATACCAGAATCACCTTGTAAAACCGCCAGGAGGAGCCAATAAAGCTTAACCTCTCATGTACAGCATTTGAGCCTTTAAATTTAAACTGTGTATTACAGCATGTTAATCATCAGTCACTAAAAACTTGGTGTATTTTATGAAAGCAAGATTGCTCAGTTGGGCAAAAGTACACAATCTACCTTTATCATAAATATTTTAATTATGCAGAAATATTTTATGCATCAAAGCCTTTACCGAAGATATTACTAATAGTATAAATAACGAATGACTTTGGACAAGCTGTAAACTCAAAGTATTACGCTGGTCCACATTCTTTCTAACCGTCATTTTAAACGAAGAGACTTTATTTTTTTAATTGATAAACACCACAGCATTTCGTTGATATAACTAACGAGGACAGGGCATTAGCTAGCCAATATGATAAAGGAATAAATGACTTTTTTTGTTAATTTCTTTAGCACATTTGTACAAGCACTTGGAAACTGTCCAAGCCCTGCTTTGTCAGGCATTTTCTTTTACTATAACGGACATAAAAACTTCCTTGCTTTTAACAGAGCGTTTCATAATTTCTAGCAACGAAAATTATTTAAACTGCGACACTTATCATTCAACCAGAGCTCAAAATATCACAAGGATCCTCAAGAGCACAACAAAGAAAGTATTAAAAGATACTTGTATCAGATACATGAGAATCCAAGCTTTTTTATCAACAATTTTTTATCTACGCTAAGAAGTAGTCTTTAAAATTTATCACACAGTAAAAAGCCAAATTTCTGGGGTGTTCGTATATCAGAGATTATGGTACAGTTTCAGAAGGGTGTCAGCTACTCAGATTCCAGTACCGGAATTATCTGTTTTATGATCAAGAATATAATATTTAATCACGTATCTAAAGAAATTAATAATTATATTAATTTAAGTATTTAAATATCTAAATATATGTATCTATATAGCTGGTAGTGTTACTGTATTTCACTTTCTTTGTAAACACGTTTTGTTAACACCCGAATCGCAGGTGGATTCTGTTTTTTGGTCTGTTATGGTCTGTAGCTCAAATCCTGCTTAACTAAAAATTAGACACAAGAAGAGTATTATTGGACAATGTTGTGAGGCTCTGGCAGAAGTTCTCTGTAAACTGAAGAGTTCTAGGGGAGACAAGTTGTGTATCGCTTCTTTTGACACTTTTAAAAAAAACATTCCAATGTTAATGCGACACGGAAGATAATGTGGTGTATTGGTCGTTAGTGAAAAGATTTAATCATTTAATCTCTTTACTGTGCACATTTTAATCCGCTTAGTATTTAATATTTCTATGGAATTTTACCACTAAAGGGAAATTTTAGTAGCTAAGCATAAAATGCAGAGGATCATAACGAAGGTCATAAACTATATTAATTTAGGAACATAAACATATTATGTAAACTGTATGTTGCTGTTATTGGTATTTTAAAGAAAAAATACACACCAATACTCAATTTCTCCCTAAACATTTTAAGCACCAAAGTCTTACATGTGGTTGACCTTCCGACCATATTACAGTAATATCTGTATTGCTGTTTCAGTCCGTGTCACATGACTTCCATCGGTGGCGTCACGGCTTAAGCGACCGATTTACAGTACTGTATAAAAGTGAGGTCGGTGTTCAAATCCAGCAATTGCTATGAGTTTTCTTTTAACAGAAACAATTCTTTGAAAAACTAAAATAGCAAATATTATGGGCACTACAGTATATTGACATTTTTATATTTCAAAATAACACATGTTCGTACTGTATGTACAGTACACAGCGGTACCGCAGGTTGAACTGTAGGGCGCAAATCCTCCTGAGCCCGAAAGCCCAACATATTAATGTGCATTCTCCTGGAGCTGCGCGGTTTTCATCACTCTCTGCGGGAGTGCTGGTTTTGACTAATTAAACCGGTTTCACAGGTATTTTCAAAGTAGAAGAGGGCGAGTCTTCCAGCAAAAGACACCCCCCCCCCCCCTCCAAAACCCCTTTTTTTTGCTTACAGTAGTAGTACTTAAGTACAGTACAGTAAGTACTTACAGTACTTATGGTAGTACTTCTCTCATTATGAAAGCTAGGTGTTAGCATAAACTATTAGTAATAAATAATATTAAATTTATAATAATAAATTGTGCTAATAATAAATTCTATTCTACTCTGAGAATGTAGGGGGAAGGAAGAATGCCCGTGGTCTTTTCACTGATAAACTTGTGTCAAGCTTTTTGTAAAAAGTCAATTGTGTGTCCATAATATTGCTATTTTGATATTGCTAATTGCTATTGCTACTGAGTCTCTGTGTCTACAGTGCATTGTTTGTGAACAAACCAGTTTCACAGGTATTTTCAACCCCCAGCCACTGTTGTTTCATCGGTTGTTATCCTGTAAAGCGCTTTGAGGAGCCACCTTTAAAGGCGCTATATAAAATAAAGTTTATTATTATTATTAATATTGATCATATTTTTCCTCCCAGAACTTGTAAATTGTTGTTATTGTTGTTGTTATCCTGTAAAGCGCTTTGAGAAGCATACTGTCCAGCTTGTCAGGTGTATTCTCTTGTAAAATAATAAGTAGAGCTTTGGGGTTATTAGTGCTCCACTTACAGCAACCCAATGTAAATACATTTTGTCTCCAAATCCACCACAATTCAATTCAAGGTGCTTTATTAGCATGACCGATGGGTACAATCAGTGTTGCCAAAGCAAAGAAAAATAATAAAATTAACATAGAACAAAACAAAAAATAGAAGTAAAATAAAATCTACAGACATGTTACAGACATTTACAACAAAGACATATTATATAATATTGACATCTACTGTAGGCGGCTGGAGCATTATTGGGAGACGGACTCACTGTTCCTCAGGCTGTGACAGGAGATCACATACTGGGCTGCCAGATCAACTGAGTTCCCTCCTCCCTCTCCCAGTACGATTGGGACCTGTTGTGATTCTGGCAGGTGTGGGAACTCTGGGATTAGATTTCTGAATTTCAGGAATAATGTTTCTCTAATCCCAGAGTATCTGTCACAGTGCAGTAGGAAGTGCACCTCTGTCTCTATTTCTCCCTTCTCCCTCTGTCTCTCTCTCTCTCTCTCTCTCTCTCTCTCTCTCTCTCGGGCCCGCACTCTTGGCGAGCTTGTCTTGTGTCTCTCTCTCGTCTGGGTGCAGGAGTGTTCCTGGCAGGTGGTGACGGAGAAGAAATAAAGTCCACAAGTCTGAGTCTCTGTGTTCGTCCTCAACGAACCCAAATTCATTACATTGGGGTCAGAAGCGGGAGGATGGACAGTGAATGGCCGATGATGTCGGACTCAGAGAACCGCCTGTTCCCCCAGCCCCGGGGACTCCGGAGGCCATCGGGAAACGGGAGCGGGGCAGCCTAAAGGGGGGAAGGCCGCCCTTGAGCGACGCTACCCCCGCTCCGGAAAGCCAGAAGGAGCGCTTCACCCCGCCTCCTGTGGGAAGAGTTGACCACGGCCAGGGCTTCCCTGCCTCACTGAGGGCAGACCCTGCCAGGCCCTCGTCGACACCAGTTTGACCATCACCCTGCTGCGGCCTGGTGTCCTGCCGGGTACCTAGTCAGCCAGACCCCCAGGGCGTTCAACCGTGCACTTTGGGGCTGCGAGGGTGAAACACCCCTTCTACCTTGCTCCAGTCCGTGAGGACTGTATCCTGGGGTTGGGCTGGTTGCAGCAGGTGGGTGGTTGCTTTGATTTGGACGTGAGGGTGAGGGACGTGGTGCTGCTATGGGGGTGGCGGGTGCCCTCCAGCGGTGAGGTCAGGTGGCAGTTTGTGGTGTCGCGGTCGCTCCGTGGGGCAGTAGCAATAGCAATTACTGTAGCAATAGCAAAATAGCAATATTATGGACACTCAGTTGACTTTTTTTTAAATAAAAACTTTTTTTTGACAGCTGGTACAGCACCCCACCGTGCCCGTGCGCCAGCATTATATTCTCATGTACGGTTAGAATGTGTTCATTGTCTTCCAATGAAAGATGGGTTCCTTTCGCCGAAGTCAGGAGACATTAGAAGCTTGCCACACCCGGAGTGTTACACCAATGCATTAGCATGTAAAAGCGATTCCATTGAGGAGCCGGGTGCGATAATTGTTTTGTTCCTTGATTTTCTGATCTGCAAGGCCATTTGGCTGCAGCGAATGTGAATTCCGTCTGCCATTGCCAGATTGTGAACAAATGAAAGTATTTTAATCAAGATGGGGGGTAAAGGAGTCGTCTCTATGACACTCTCCCTTATAAAATTAACGTGAAACAAAACAAAAACTAAAAATAAGATACAATCTACAGACATTCACAACATAAACATATCTCAAAACATTTACATATATTGTTAAATTATTACTTCAAATATATACTTTAAGTTACTGAAACAGCCAGTTAATAAAATCGTTGCAATTTTGTTCTTGTTTGGAGGTGGGGATATTCTGACAACAATTGATTTAAAGACAATCTGTCAAAGTGCAATGAAATACAATATTACACTGGGTAAACGTTCCGAGGTCAAATTCTTCCCTGACAGGGGTACCTTTAAAACGGAGACGACGAAAATAATGTTTATTATTAATTTGCTGGACAGAGAGGTGAACATTATTATGTAGAAGACAAAGATAACGATTTAAGTTGCATTGCCACATTGTGAATCAATACAAATATTTAATTAAACACGGGTTTGCGATTTAAATGGAAATGGGGGTGTCGGGAACTCTTAATCTAAATAAAAATTAAATAAATAAAACAGGTTTCGATAGTTAATAACCACTTTTTATGTTCGGAACACGGGTGATTTTTCTTCCTCCTATTCAGCATAGATATCTGTGTAAGCAGTAAGATTTTTACTTCTTAATTAAACTTTTAAAATACACATTTGAATAGAAACAACATACTGTATGCTGTTGTCTTCCTGGTATGTAGAACAGATCAGCAGGTCTTTTTTCCCCAATCAGAGGGGTGTCAGATGGTGTCAGCCAATCACCATTCTGAAGCCGTACCGTAATCTCTGTTATAGGGAGACCCCAGAATTCTGTCACATAGTTAAAATAATTTTAATTAAAAAATTATTAAACGCTCGGTTAAAAGCAAGGGAGATTGTCTGTTATAGTGGACATAAAAACAAGAGTTTGCTGCGGCGTTATTGGAAACCCAAATTTAACAAAAAAACGCTGGCATTATATCCTAGAAGATCCTGGAAAGATCCTAGAAAGAAAATGCAGACGAACTAGGGATTGGACAGTTTCCAAGTGCTTGTACAATCGATGGAAATGTTCAAGTAAATGTGCAAAAGAAATATTGATATTCCTTTATCATATTGGCTAGCTAATGTCCTCTCTTTGCTAGTTAGTGGCTGTGTTTCTGCGTTGCGTAGCAACGAGTGACTATATTCTCAGGCGGAGGAACGAAAACAGCTTAATTTTCATGTTAAGTAATTTTTTTTAAATTAAAATACATTCTATACAGCAATCGCATATTTGGGGACCGTTTCATAAAACTTTGATGCTTAAAATGTTTAGGGAGAAATGGAAGACTGGTGTGTATTTTTTCTTTAAACTACCAAGACCAGCCATATACAGTACAGTTTACATACAGTAATATGTTTATATTCCTAAATTAATATCGTTTATGACTCAGATGCGTTATGCTCCACTTCATTTTATGCTCAGCTACTAAAATTTCCCTTTAGTTGTAAAATTCCATATAAATATTCAATACTAAGCGGATTAAAACGTGCACAGTGAAGAGATTAAATTATTAAATCTTTTCACTACCGACCAATGCACCACCAGTGCCTCTGTCGGTCATTTTGGCCAGCCAATCACTTACCGTGTTACACTGCGGTGGCTTGTGGGTAGTTGCGTGCGGTACGCGTTTGTACCATGCATTTTGAATGGCTGCATCTGTATATGTTCGTTGAAAAATAACACCCAAAGCGGCCAGATTAATATTTTAGGCGTTAGTGTGTCTGTATTAACCTCTCTCTCAGCGCAGTCCTGTTGTGTCTAGTCAATCGGCATGTCTGTTTTAAATTCTCTCTCAATGCAGTATAAATGTACTGTAGTGTCCAGTCAGTGTAGTGTGTCTGTATTAACCCCTCTCTCTCTCAGTGCAGTGTTAATGTACTTGAGTGTCCAGTCAGTGTGTCTGTATTAACCTCTCTCTCAGTGCAGTGTTAATGTACTGGAGTGTCCAGTGAGTGTGTCTGTATTAACCCCCCTCTCTCAGAGCAGTGGTAATTTTGTCACGACAGTGTCCTTCAGCTTGCGGTTGACATGGGAAAGTGTCAGATTGTCACAAGGGTTAATGTTTTTTTGCTGATCCTTTTTGTGATCTGTGTTAATTACCTTATTATGCATTCCCACTTTCCAATTTAGAACCGAGGCGCTGCTTTGACAGCATTTTGTCATTTTGTCACTTGAACCCAGGTTTTCACTGGCACTACTGTTTGCACTCTCCACATTTCACTTCTGAGCCAGACTGCACTTCTCTCTGCACAGAAGTTGCAGCCTCAAACCTGCCCTGTCCCCTTGTCCAGGAGGCTCGTTATTCAGTTTCTCTGTCCTTGAGGCAGCCTGTTTTTACTTCAAGCTTCATTCTGAAGATGCTCTGTGCAACAGTCCCAGTGACCTCCAGCTGGTCTTCACTCTGCGCAGCAGTCCCAGCCAGGCTTCGCTCTGCCACCAGGGTCCACCAGCCGACCTTCACTCTGTGCAGCAGTCCCAGCCAGCCTTTGCTCTGAGCTGCAGTTCCAGCAGTTTCGAGCCGGCCTTATCTCTGCATAGCAGAGTTCCAGCCAGCCTTTGCACTGCCCAGCAGTCCCTAGCGGCTTCCAGCCAGCCTTCGCTCTGCACAGGAGTCCCTGCAGC
The DNA here is from genome assembly GCF_040954835.1 of Lepisosteus oculatus. Lineage (NCBI taxonomy): Eukaryota > Metazoa > Chordata > Actinopteri > Semionotiformes > Lepisosteidae > Lepisosteus > Lepisosteus oculatus. The sequence continues at coordinate 11,619,627 of NC_090721.1, read as the reverse complement.
CTCCAGCTGGCCTTCACTCTGCTCAGCAGTCCCAGCCAGGCTTCGCTCTGCGCAGCAGTCCCAGGGTCCACCAGCCGACCTTCACTCTATGCAGCAGTCCCAGTGGCCTCCAGCCTGCTTTTGCCCTGCACTGCAGTCCTAGGGTCCTCCAGCCCGCCTTCGCTCTGTGCAATGGTCCAGGGTCCTCAAGCCAGCCTTTACTCTGCACAGCAGTCCCAGGGTCCTCCAGCTGGCCTTCACTCTGTGCAGCACTCCCAGGGTCCACCAGCCGACCTTCACTCTGTGCTGCAGTCCCAGGGGCGGAGCGGTGGCCCTGTGGCTAAGGATCTGCGCCTGTGACTGGAAGGTTGCCGGTTCAAATCCCGCAGCCGGCAGAGGAATCCTACTCCGTTGGGCCCCTGAGCAAGGCCCTTAACCCTAACTGCTCCAGGGGCGCCGTACAATGGCAGACTGACCCCAAGCTTCTCTCCCTGTCTGTGTGTCTGTGTCTCTATGGAGAAAAGCTGGGGTATGTGAAAAGACGAATTCCTAATGCAAGAAATTGTATAGGGCTAATAAAGAAACATTATCGTTAAACCTGCTTTTCCCCTGCGCTGCAGTCCTAGGGTCCTCCAGCCCGCCTCCACTCTGCGCAATGGTCCCAGGGTCCTCCAGATAGCCTTCACTCTGCGCTGCAGTACCAGCAGTTTCCAGCCGGCCTTAACTCTGCATTCCAGTCCTCCACCTTTGCTCTGCCCAGCAGTCCCAGCGGCTTCCAGCTGGCCTTTGCTCTGCGCAGCAGTCCCAACCAGGCTTCGCTCTGTGCAGCAGTCCCAGGGTCTACCAGCCAACCTTCACTCTGTGCTGCAGTCCCAGTGGCCACCAGCCTGCTTTTGTCCCAGGGTCCTCCAGTCTGCCTTCGGACTCTGCACGACAGTCCCAGGGTCCTCCAGCTGGCCGTCACTCTTTGCAGCAGTCCCAGCCAGCCTTTGCTCTGAGCTGCAGTTCCAACAGTTTCCAGCTGGTCTTCACTCTGCATAGCAGTCCTCCAGCCGGCCTTCGCTCTGCGTTGCAGTCCGAGCGTCCTCCAGCCGATTTTCCTTCTGTGCTGCAGTCCCAGGGTCCTCCAGCCGGCCTTCTCTCTGCGCAGCAGTCCCGGCGGCCTCCAGCCAGCCTTTGCTCTGCGCGGTAGTTCCTGTGGCCTCACTTCTGCCCTTCTATCCATCCAGCATTTTTCCCAAGAGGCTCGCTGTTTTAAGCAGCTATTTTGGTTTCTTATTTTGGACCATCGAGTTTGCCAACCTGCACTCCTGGCACTCATTAGGTCTGCTCTTCTAAGCCCGTTCGGTTCCCTTCACAGGGGTCTGACCCCAGCGCTGTGTTTAGTAGCCTCTTTCTGACAGGGATGTAGTTAGCCTAGCTTCTCCTGGGATCGTCGGTCCTCCCCCCATTACTATCCAGACTGGGCCGATTAAGCTAATTTTCACCTTTCACTTTTTTACTCTCCTGTCTCTTTCACTTGGGTTTTGATGCGGCTGGATACAAATGTATTGAAGAGTCCAATCAGCGTGTCTGTATTAACCCCTCTCTCTATCAGTGCAGTGTTAATGTACTGTAGTGTCCAGTCAGTGTGTCTGTATTAACCCCTCTCTCTATCAGTGCAGTGTTAATGTGCTGTAATGTCCAGTCAGTGTGTCTGTAGTAACCAGTCTCTATATCAGTGCAGTATAAATGTACTGTAGTGTCCAGTCAGTGTGTCTGTATTAACCCCTCTCTTTTTTAGTGCAGTGTTAATGTACTATAGTGTCCAGTCAGTGTGTCTGTATTAACCCCCCTCTCTCTCAGTGCAGTGTTAATGTACTGTAGTTCCAGTCAGTGTGTCTGTATTTAACCCCCCTCTCTCTCAGTGCAGTGTTAATGCACTGTAGTGTCCAGTCATTTTGTGAATATTTGGGTATCTGCTCTGTACTGGTCTGTCTAGGTGCTAATAAATCCCTGTGTATTGAGGTGAAGAGTTTCTCCTGCTTTCACTTCCTACTTATAGGAGAGTCATGTTCTGTCTGGATATGCAGGGACATTTAAGGAGGAAGCGTTCTGCCAGGTTGTCTCTGTTGTTTCTGTGCTGCTCTACAGTGTTTTCTTTTCTTTCTGTAAAATTATTTTTACTAAGGAATTGACTATAGACACTGCAGTTTTCCTAATGTCTATGGCGGAACTTTTCCTTTTGTGTTGGATTCGGAACCTCAACAGAACAGAGACTTGGATAAAATCGGCTTTCTTCTGAGTGTCGTGATTTTATTAGTATTATTTTCATTTTCTTTTGTCATTGTTTTGTGTTCAGACATGCCAAGTGTGTTTTACTCTTTGGTGTATATCAAGTTTGAATAAGAATAGAATTTCTTTGCTATCTCAAACCTAATGTTTAAGCTTCTTTTTGTGTAAATATTATTTCACTACTCTAAGCTGATGTTAAAGGTCTTGTTCTCTTGACCTGTGTTTTCAGGCTCAGAGGCCAGTGCTCTCCCTGATGCTGGGGAAAGGGCTCCTTTTGAACAGCAGCATGGTGAGGAGGAGTGGGACACAAGTCTTATGCAGGAAACTGCTGCAGAAGAGAAAGAGAAACTCAGTGAGCAGCACACAGAGAGCAGACAGAGTGTCGAGGATCTGGACTGTGTGCACATGATGAAGACAGAACCTGAGAGTGAGACACATGGGCTCTTAGTATCTGATATCAATATACATGTTTTTAATAATGTTAATACTTTTAATACTGGAGAAGGATTTAATGAACCAGAGTCTGCGTCTGATTTTGTACACAAAGATGAAAAACTGAACGAACTAGATGCTTTTAGTCCTTCAGAGCTAGAGAAAAAACCCCAGATGATTCACACTGCTGAGCAGCACACTGATGGACATGATGGGCAGAACACAGCTCAGGATCAGCAAACAGAGCAAGATCATTACTGGGGGCATTTGGAGAATAAGAACCCAGAGCAAGGCCTAAAGATCAGGAAGAATTATTCAAGGCCTTGCTCAGAGGGAACTGACAAACTGTCATTACATCACAGGGAAGAGCTGGGGTATTATCAGTCTAATACTCCAAACCCCCACAAACACCTTCAGGCAGGAGAGAAACAATTCAGATGCCGTCAGTGTGGGAAGAGTTTTAGTCGACTAAATCGATTAAAAACCCACAATTTTATTCATACAGGAAAGAAACCGTTCTGTTGCAGTCAGTGTGGGAAGAGATTTTGTACATCAAGCAGTTTAAAAAGACACCAGCACACTCACACTGGAGAGCGCCCATTCGGGTGCAGTCAGTGTGGGAAGAGGTTTAGTCGGTCAAGTAACTTGAAAACACACCAGCGCATTCACACAGGAGAGAAACCGTTCATCTGCAGTCAGTGTGGGGAGGGTTTTCGAGACTCGGGTACCTTAAGAGTCCATCAGCGCACTCACACAGGAGAGAAACCATTTTGCTGCCATCAGTGTGGGAAGAGTTTTAATTACTTAAGCAGCCTTGAAACCCACCATCTTATTCACACAGGAGACAAACCATTCTGTTGCAGTCAATGTGGGAAGAGCTTTAGTCGATCAGGTAATTTAAAATTCCATCAACGCATTCACACAGGAGAGAAACCATTCTGCTGCACTCAGTGTGGGAAGAATTTTAGTCGGTCAAATGCCTTAAAAAGGCACCAGTGCATTCACACAGGAGAGAGACCATTCATCTGTAGTCAGTGTGGGGAGGGTTTTAAAGACTCAAAAGCCTTGAGAGTCCATCAGCGCAGTCACACAGGGGTGAAACCATTCAGCTGCAATCAGTGTGGGAAAAGTTTTAATTACTTAAGCAGCTTTAAAATCCATCAGCGCACTCACACAGGGGAGAAACCTTTCCATTGCAGTCAGTGTGGGAAGAGTTTTAGTCGGTCAACTAGCTTAAAGTTCCACCAGCGCATTCATACAGGAGAAAAACCATTCAGATGCAGTCAGTGTCGGAAGAGTTTTAGTCAATTAAGATATTTAAAACGTCACCAGCACATTCACATAGGAGAAAAAAGCTTCTGTTGAAGTCAATGTGGAATCAATTAGGCAACTTAAAATCCCACTAGTGCATTCAAGAAGTGGAGAAACCAGTCATCTGTGAAGGGTTTTATTAAAACCCACAGGAACACTCACACAGGAGCGAAGTCATTCAGTTACTGTCAGTGTGGGGAGTGTTTAAGCGTGTTGAGTAAATTGAAAAGGCACTAGTGTGTTTACTAGTTCAGTTGTATTCTGTGTTGAAAGAGAATTAAAGACTTGGTTATCATCAAAAAGCAATTACACAATCATTCAGGAGAGTTGTTCAGCTGTAGTAACTGCATGAAAGATTTGCAATGTTCAGAGCCCCATTACATTAGCCCAGGAGAGAAACCTTTCAGCTTCAGTGTGGGGAGAGTTCTTCTAGAACGTACCAGCTTAATTTTTCCTGACATTGCTTTTGTCTTTTCCGTTTCTATGTGTATGTGTGCATTGCCTATAATAGGTCTACATACCTTTTCCATAATATATTTTGTGGCAAAAACAAAACACAAGAAATTAAGACACACAAGATCAGAATTTATACATTTCTTTTAACTTTATTTACACTTTGGAATGCAAACTCTGATCAAAAAACAAATGTTTAAATGTTCTGTAAAGTAATCACATCTCCTCTTGTTAGACCTTTAACGGATTAAGTTGTAAACACTTAAAATGCTAGTTTTCTCTTAATTTGGGGATTTTAAATCAGTCTACAGTAACTGGGTATTTTTCGGTTAAAATATAAATTTTATATTTTCTTTCTCCTTTAAGTGACCTCTCCACTTGATGAGGCATCCTAATGAAAAGCAAGTATTGATGACAATTTTTTAAAGGGGAATTGTCAACACCTGATTAGTGTCAGCTAGGACATTAGTGTCAGTTGGGAGCTTCAGAGCAAGAAAGGAAGGGATGTGTAGGGGGTCTGAGACACCTGATCAAAGGAATTGTCTGGTTATCCTGGGTCAGTTCAGTTCTTGGTGAATCATTATGAGCCATCAGCTTTCCAGAATAAAAGAGACAGAAGAGAGGATAGACAGAAAGACACAAGGAGTAAGAGAAAAGGCAGCAACTGGAGGTGAGAGGTTCTTGTTTGAATCAACTGTAAAGACCAGATTTGTGTTAAATATTTTAACCTTGTCATTCTTTAGTTTTAAGGAAACTGATTTCCTGTGCAAAGTATCCCTAGGTTAAAAATGTGGTTGGTGGTCTGGTTAGTGGATACATATTTTTAGAATGTGGAGATTATATTTGTAAGCAGATGTTTGTATTCTGCTTAGTTTAGATAGCAGGTATATCTCATGTTGGCCTATGTAGGTGGTATATAGGAATCTGAATACTTGGTAACAGACTGTATTTTTTTTCTTGTTGGCCAGAACAAAGGCCTCTGGGACACCTTGTTTGTAAATAGAGTAACTGGTATGTTTTATGTTGTATCTTGTGGTGTTTATTGTGTGTTATTGTCCTTGTTAATAAATATTTGTTTATCCAAGTTTGCCTCTGTTTTATTATTCACCATCTTTGAGATCTCATTGATTTATTGCCAAACTTTAGATATGAAAGATTCAGCTTAAATAACTGATTTTATGGGTGTTAGTACTGTACGAGGAAGAAGAGCTGTAGCAGAGACAGTTGGAAGCACGTTTTCACACACGGCTGAAGAGAATTGAACTAAAAAACAAAACCTAAAACTTGAGCCATAAGAGTAAGGATCTCCTGACAGTTAAACGAGATGATGCTCAATAGAAGAACAGCGCTCCTCGTAAATATCATACTGAGCATCCTTGCTAGTCACACGGGGGAGACTGGGGTTTGATTCCTTGATGGTGAGGTAAGAAGTTTTTTCTATAACCTGATTACTAAAAATAGATTTTTTTACCTACACACCTAAATATAATTCAACATGGAATGTGCCTCAACTTCTAAAATCCTTGTAACAATAACTTCTTAAATTTCTTTCAAAAAGGAACATACTGTAAAAATGTAATTGTCAGAAGTCGGTTTGAACCTACAATTCAAGGGAGACTGCTCACTAAACAAAGGGCCTGTATCCAACATTACTGAAAATTTCTGATTTCATAATCAACAAGCCACCCAGTGTGGGACAGAAGACACCAGATAAACAGATAATTAAAACACAGCTATTAAACCTTCAAGGTGACAACAACAGGGGTGACGCCCACACTGGGCACTACATCCTGTTAATCCTTGACCATCTTACATCTTAATGTTCAACATTTTGGCACCAGGCACTCAGAGACACAGATAAACCCAATGAAAATATTCCCACTATTCAATTACTGCAAGACCAAACACTGTTAACTGTTAGTCTCAACTATTATTATTTTAACATGGAAATAGCTCCTATTTTTTATACTTTACAGTTAGAATGTTTAGAAATCACATAGGTAAGAAGATTTAATTGGATTCCAATAGAATAAATATTATAAAACTTTTACACCCATAAATAGGTAATTTCCCATACCAGTTGCACTGTGACTTTGCAGGTAACATGTTCTTTATGAAAATAATGTAATGACTAATAACTGCACTGGAAAAATCTTGGAAAGAAATCACAATATTTGCACCAGGTATTCGGACACAGAAATGGCCCATCACTAAGGAAATTCATAAAGTAGACGGATGATATAATCACAAATGTGATATATTCTAATGGCTGTTTTGGTTAATAATTAAACTTTTGTAAAGAACACAGTGTCTGTCTCTTGTTCCTCACAGAAGGATCTGAGCGTTCTCGCATAAATTATTAACCAAAATAGCCATTAGAATATATAACACTCTCCTCTCCTTCGGCAGCACTTGTACAAGAGGGACTCAAGGACAAGAAGAGTCCAGTTTGTGTTTCAGACTGAGAAAGGAAAACTTCTCTTCAGACATAGGGTGTTGGGGTGAGGAACAAATAGTAGATTAGAGAAGTAGTCGAATAGTTTATTGCCATATGTACACGTACATTGGAATTCTTAAATTACATGTTCAGCTTCTTCAGGCTGAACGAAGAGTGATTTCTAAGACCTGCTCTTATCAGGTTGCTTTAAAGGGCCTCAGAAGGAAGTTATTTCAGGTTTGTCAGTTCTGCTCTCCTGTTCAGACGTTAAATGCTGAAATATGTCAGCTCCTTGGTTATCTTTTCAGGTTCTGAAAAAATCAGAGCACTCTTGAGCAGTGTGGGCCAAGAAACAATGTAAAGGGTCAGTGGGTCTCCCTTGTTAGTATAGCAGTAAGTATCCTCACCTGTCACAAGGGTGATGGGGGTTGATTTCCCGATGGGGAGTTGCTTCTTTCAATCATGTCTATTTTCCATACAAGCCTTTTGTATCTTTTAAGTGTCTCTGCAGCCCTTTGATCTCAGGACGTATACTGAACAGAAACCAGGAAGAGCTTCAACACATGGCCTTGTTGGAGAACATTCCCTGGATCAATCAGGAAACCTATGAGTGAGATCCATGCACAGAGCCTATTGCCAACAGAAATCCAATGACTGAATTCTGCCGACAGCAATTCGAAGACCAACTTCGAGGGGTGAATGACAGGTACTCAATTGTTTACTTTTTGTACTTCAACATGTGCAAAACACTTGCATGTCCAGCAAATATCAAGGGGGTTAAGGCTTCACTGAGAAATCCAATTGAGATTTAGCAGAGATGATGTTTACATTAGAATAATGAGAAGTATGTCCCTGGGTGGGCTTGAACCATCAGTTTTCATTTGATCTCACAAAGCACTAACTGATTGAGCAACAGAGACTCACACCTTTCAGTGGTCTCCATTCATAAGTTTTTGGTTAAAGAAACAAATTTTCCTGTCAGCTGGCAATATTTCTGCACTGATAAGCAAGATTTGTACATCTTTCTCAAGCTATATGAATTTCTTGAAAAACAAGTTGTTCCAGAAAGGAAATAGATATTTTCACTAAACTAAATCAAGCCATATGTGATTACTTATTTATATATTCTATACAGCAAGATAGGAAGAAAGGCACCACTGGGATTCAGACCCAGGATCTCCTGTTTACTAGAGAGGTGCTTTAGCTAACTAAGCCAAACACCGGCAGAGTACCGCCCTTATACAGCCCTCTTGGACACACCCCTCTGAGACATCTGCGTTCAGTGTGCATTAAGCCTGCTGCTGAGCAAGTTGCCTCCTTTACATGCAATAGCAGCACCACCAAGAGAAACAATGAGAAATGGCTCTGATCTGGCACTTTTCATGTCCAAGGGGCTCAATGCGCTTGACATTTCAAAAGGGTGACAGACCTGTGAGTTCTTTTGAGATGCTGCTTTTTTTCTTTCTTTCTATACTCGTTGATAAGAAAAGGGCAAATCATAAAAAGGAAAAATGTATTTTTTCATGGTAAAAACTTTACCAGGAAATGTTATATTTAGAAGGAGTGATTTAACAGGATATGTGTTCTAATTCACCAGAATACATAATTTTTTTATTGGCATTGCAATCTTCTGGGAGTTTTTAATGAAAGTTTGGGAGGAATGAAGGTAGCCAAGCTCATTACGTTTATCTGCTGCAAACCTTCACTAATTCTGACATAAGCACTCAGACTCCGTATATACCAAACGTCACCCTCCCTTCTTCCTCGCTCATTTTTTGCATAGCCAGTTTTTTTTGCATCACACAAGTACGTGCTCTGTCCTGCGCTACTTACTTTCATATTTTGATTACCCATGGAGCTGCAAATCTCTTGCTCTGATGAAGAACTTTTCTGCATCACAGAGGATTCCCCTATGTCTGCAATTTCCCTCACGGGATCAATAAAGTATCTATCTATCTATGTTCCTCAACCAGCTTGTTTCTTCTGCTTCTCTTACCACCGTCCTGTCCCCTCCATCCCCTGCTTTTTCCAATCAGCACCGCTCATCTCCCGGCCAGTCCTCACAGGATTCAGCTTCTCACCGAAGATAATGTTCCACTGTCGTTGTCCCTTTCTTCTCACAAATTCAGCCCTCTCATTCCTCTACTGAAAATTCTCCAATCAGCCCCTGCCTCACACGTAAATGTACCCACTGCGGTTCACGTATATATCCTCTCCTCCTCCTGAGTTGTCTTCCGTGATTACCAACTGGACTGTGGCAAGCCTTCAGAGAACGCACCGAAAACACAGACTCTGGTTTAAAAGAAATGCTCTCAAAAAAAGTTCTGTTTTCACTGTATCTATCTGCCATCTACAAAAAGTAAACTCCGGTTCTACAACATTCCCTGGCACCCTCTGCTGACGTCACCCACGCCGCTGTGTCTCATCCTGCCATATCTTTGTCTGCATCTCTTCCTCAACCAACCCATACCCTTTCTGGGCAACTGCACCCTGCTTCTTCTGCCCAGCTTCCTTCTCTAAACCACGTGCTGCCAAGTCTAAAGCCCCAGGTCCACGTCCCTCTCCAATCCTCTTCCTCTCTATTTAATGTAATTTCTGCAGTCTCTTCTGTCTCTGCCTCCAGCGTCCAACGTGGCCCAAGTTCCACTTGCTTGGTGCCTTTGGCCCAAGTTTCTTCTCTTTCAACCCCTGCTGCTCCTGCTGATGTCCCCACAGCCCCGAGCTCATCCCCGACTCTTTTTCTGTCCTTATCTTCCCCTGTCCCAGGGGTCCAACCCAGCATCACCCATCTCATGCCTTAGACCCCAGATTCCAATCTCTTTGCATACTCTACCACTGGTGCCTCGGCCCCAGGTGTGTCCAGCATCCTACCTCAGCCCCTTCTTGCGGGCACCCTACTAAATCTTTTGTCTCTCCTATCCCCTGGCATCCAACATAGCTCAGTGGTGGCTCCAACTGTTCCACACCTACCATCTACTTCATCCAACCCATTATTCCCTCCTGCACCACCTGCTGGTCACACTCCCGCTCCCATCTCTCCTGCCTCATCCCCTTTCTCAAATAGGAACACGAACACATTTGCATTTCTGTACCTTCTGAGGACCTCCAATTGACTTTCATTCAATTTTTATTTTCTGTTATAAACTCCGGGGGAACAACTTTCAACATGGGATTAAATAGACACAAACCAATTTCAGAGAGGTAAATTAAAGTCATTTGCCTTGTAGAGATTGCATCAGCACCACCACAGCTATACGTGTGCACACAATAAAAACACTCCACTCAGTAGGCAAGCTCACAGAAGCAGTCTCATTCGGTTACACTCTTACTCCTTCAGCTGCCACAAAACCCTGACGAGGCTCTGAGCCAAGGAGCACAGGTGTGGAGTACAGGCAGCCTCTAAGGCGAAGCTGGAGACATACGTTTTCCAAAAGCCAGCCTTCCTCCCTGCCCAGCTCTACTGACGACAGAGGCCTGCATTCGTACTCTTTTCTCACAAAGGGGCAGCCGAGGGAAATTCTTCAAAGCAGCACGAGGATCTGAGATCGATTTTTACAGCAACAAAGTCATGCGCCCACTGTGCATCCATGGTTGTTTTTGGAAATTGTTCTTTAAAAAAAAAACTTCCCTTAATGTTTTTCTTGTGTCTGATCAGTAGGGCAATTGAATCTCCAAGGTAACTTTCAAGGTACAATCATAAAAGAAAAAGGTTTAATTTAAAGTTTAACCTTTCAAGGGAGGGACCTTTGATAGGGAGCATAACAAATTAGAGACCACAGTACATTTTGACTGCTGTGCAGCAGCTCTGTCTGTCTGTCTGGTCGCACACGGGGAGACAGGAAAGTTCTTCATGCCTTAGCTACACATGAACTAATGATTAATACATTAGAGAACCATTTGGGACTATTCATAGCTGTAGTTTTGTGTGCTTTGCAAAAAAAATCTATACTGCCAGGATCTGACAGCCTGCCAGGGGGAGTCAGATGTGGATTATTGCACTTTTCATTTTCTTTCCCTTGATCTCAAGCGACTATTTGGACGGGTAATAACTGCTTCGTGCTGACTTTGTTAGCGTGGCAAAGAATAAAACGATTGAATTCAAATGGAGCTTTTTCAGGATTTTCACAAAATAACTGCATATTACCACATTTTAGTCTCCACAGGAGGCAGCAATGCGGAGATGCTATCCATGTGCTATATCTATCTCTAGATCTCTGCATGGAGTGAATTTCTACCGATTATCTTCACTCTTCCTTTCCAGCAGAAGTCTGTCCCCCTCCTCCACCAATCAGCCTCATTTACCTCCCTCTCCCTGCCCATTAACCCTTCGTCCTGACAGGGCTTTCTGGTGAGCCACGGCTCTGCTTTGAATTCTGTTTGCATGGACCTTATAAATCCAGATTGCAGTGGTGGGTTTGAGAAATATGAGACTTACACAGGTAGCAGTCTAGAGAGCAGTGCTTAGGAGCTCTGCACGCTGCACAGTGAGCTCTGCAGGTTTGAATCCTAAGTGGGACTCTGCTCTTGTACCCTTAAACCATAAAATGCATCTATTTTCTGCATAAAGGGGAGTCTTATATTGCTGCTGGGGGTGGGACTTACTAAAGTAATGGATACTAGATAGATTCCTAATAGACAGAAAAACAGATTCAGAATTAGTCCACCAGCACATAAAACACAAAAGTCCACAAACATATAAAACCGTGGGCTGAGTTTTTTATGTGGGGTTATTGTGGAGGTCCTTAGAAAATACAAAAGGTCTGCACATCTCCGTCGCAAAGAAACCCAAAGCAAATTGCAAAGCCAGCAGGCAGCAGGTTACTGTGGGACGTGGGACAGTGCTGCCGCAGCCCGGTAAGAGGAAGATGTATGGTGGAGAGGCACTGGGCTGGGCCAGGACAGATGGCCTGGACCTCTGGCAGTGCTCTAATTTGCTTATGGCCCTGCCACTGCTGAAATGGACTCCACTCAATCATATCGGCTGGATCTCCACTCTGTGGGACGTGCTTCGCCTTCGCTCAGTCCCGCTCCAGCACGCTCATTCATTCCACACAGATCGGGACCGAGAGTGGGCTCTAGCGGAGGGTGGGGAGTGACCCGCAGGAGGCAGGCGGAGAGCTCGGGAAACAGCAGTACTCCTTCCTGTTTGCCGCCAAGCAGAGAATAATTGCTTTTCTTTGGCGCTTCACACAGCCGCACCTTTTGGCAATTCAACTGAAAGACTGCAACCCCATCATCATCTATCAAGCTGACAACTTACAGTGTTGTTTTTCTTAATCTGAAAAATGCACTTTAATGCATGTCGCATCATTAACTTAAATAATAAAGCACGTTCTTGGGTTTTAACTCTTTGGCACCCTGTTCTACAGAGCAGCTGAGTACATTTTGTTATTTGGTGTATTATTTATGAGAATGGCTCTGGTTAGATTCATTTAATTTTGATCAGCAGTCTGTACACACGCTTCTGTGTTTGCGCATCTGTGATTTTTACGGACATGGTCTGGGATCCGTGTCAGGTCTTGTAGTAGACCCTATGCGATGCGGTAAGAGCTGGAGAAAACAGGAGGCATGGTAAAAGGAAACACACAGGGATTTAATAGTGCACAAAATAATAGTGACAGTCCGTGAGACAGTGAACGGGGGAGACAAGGAATAGCATCCAAATCCAAACAGTTCCAATGGCAGGTCAGGGCACAGTCCTGGAGTCCAGCGGTGAGTAATCCATCCTGGGATGCGACAAGTTTAAAAACCCCAGGAAGGGGAAACACAGGAACGGACAAAACATGGAGGTCCAAAGGTGATGGGGCGAGATGCTCCAGACCCCAGGCTCAGGAAGCGGGAGGTGTCGGGGATGAGGCCTATGCTCTCAGGAGACGGACATAGGGTTTCCTGGTGCCAGGCGGGCCTCGCAACATCCTTACCCAACTGATGAGCTCCGAGGACTGGATGAGCTAGTCTTTAAATAAGGTACCTAAGTCTGTACACCTGGGGAGCTTAATCACAAGAACAATAACGGAAGTAGTGGAGCGCCCTCTAGGGAGTGATGTCGGGCACACAGTGGAAATCCAGGTTTATCGCTAGTGCCACTTCACTCACCCTCTCTGTCTCCACAGAGGCTCCAGCACTATGTTCACCAAAGGCTTTTGCCTCAGGACAGACCTGATCACTCTGACCGGCCTGTTGTTAACAGGACTCCTTACAGAGCCTGAGCAGAGAGGGGCCGTGAGTGTATCGTTCAGCACTGCTGCCATCTGTTGGACAGTCTCAGCAACAACATCAATGCTCTATATTTTGGTAACTTTGGGAGGTTTTGCCTGCATTTACTTCAGTCCTGCAGCCAACTTCATGTCAAAGACTGTGCTTTTTGACAATAAAATAAAAAGTGCTTCCAACTGCTATACTAATGGAATGAAACAGAAATAGGCATTAAAGCTATGTGAGCTGAACAACCATGTAGCCAGATACAAGCTGGAAAAGGAGAATTTGACAGGAGTACGCCAGGACAGGAGTAATGTGATCACTTGCACCAGACCTGGTCAGGATTCTGGCTGCTGAATTTTGGACATATTGCAGTAGATTTAGATACTCCAGCAATTAGAGCATTACAGTAGTCAATTCGAGAGAACACAAACGTGTTAATCAGCTTTTCAGCCACAGTTAGTGATAACATAGTAGGTGTAGTCTAGTGATATTTCTGAGATGAAAAAAAATATGTTTTGACAACATGCTGTACATGTGGGTTGAATGTTAAGCCAGAATCAAATATTACCCCAAGGTTTTTCAATTTAGACTGAAGCTCAAGTACAGAACCATCTACATATAAGGGTACAGGATTGGCTTTACAAAGTTGATGAGGGGTGCCAATAAGCATGTCTTCAGTCTTGTCGCAGTTAAGATGAAGAAAATTTTGAGTCATCCAAGTTTTTATGTCAGAGATGCAATTAGATAGAATAGAGACAGCCACATCAGTATCAGGTTTGGTATAGATGTATATTTGAGTATCATCAGCATAGAAATGAGAGCTGAGGCCATGTGATCTTAAAAGCTGACCAAGCGGAAACATGTAAAGAGCAAGGGGCCCAATATTGAGCCCTGAGGAACACCAGACTTAACTAGACCAATTTCAGACCTACAGATGCAGCCATTCAAACTGCACAGTACAAACCTGTACCGTGGGCAACTACGCGTGAGCCACCGCGCCTTACCATGTTATGTGATTGGCTGGCCAAAATGACCGACAGGGGCACTCGTGGTGCATTGGTCAGTAGTGAAAAGATTTAATCTCTTTACTGTGCACATTTCAATCTGCTTAGTATTGAAAATCTATATGGAATTTTACGAATAAAGGGGATTTTTAGTAGCTGAGCATAAAAAGAAGAGAAGTATAACGCATCTGAAGGTCATTAACAATATTAATTTAGGAACATAAAAATATTATGTAAACTGTATATTGCTGGTATTGGTATTTTAAAGAAAAAATACAGACTAGTATTCCATTTCTCCCTAAACATTTTAAGCATCAAAGTCTTACATGTGGTTATTTCAGAAACATATTTACATGCTCCTTCTGACCATATTACTGTACATTTATATACTTTGTGAAAAGTGAGTTTAAAGTGCCTTATGAGCGAGAGGTCGGGTGTTCAAATCCAGCTATCGCCATGAGTTTTCTTTTAACAAACATTTCTTTGAAAAACTAAAATAGCAATAGCAAAATAGCAATATTGTGGACACTCTATTGACTTTTTAATATTTCTAAATATCACAACATGTTCGAATCTAAGGCATTTGTTAATGACAAAGTGCGACTGATATCATTATCATCAATATGTGAAAAAAGTTAATCCTGTTTATTTATGGTCTGCAGCTCAAATCCTGCTTAACTAAAAATTAGACACAAGAAGAGTATTACTGGACAATGTTGTGAGGCTAAAGAAATCAATAACGATATTAATTCAAAGATCTAAATATATTTAACGCATACGCCTGACATTAGAGGGTGTGTCTAATCGCCTGCAGGGTGTCATCACCGCCTTTCCCTCTGAATAGCTACAGTAGCAGGAACCTGTATTGTGTGGATCCCTTTAGATCTCCCTTCAGATTTAAAAGGTTATTAATAATGTCTTCAGTGTCGCATTAACATTGGAATGTTCTTCCAAGAGTAAAAAGAGGTGATGCGCAAATGTGTCTCCTTCATACATTTTCAGTTTACAGACTGTACAAGATAATTTTTTATGAATAATGTCTTCTGTATCGCGTTACAATTTGAATGCTTTTCACAGGTGTAAATCCACCTATTTTCTAACTGCTTTATCCAGGACAGGTAACAATTTCACAACTCACCCTCCCCCCTGCCTGTCTGACTTTTTTTTTAACCCTTCTGTGTCCAGATTGCAGTGGGTAAGATATTTTTCCAAGAAAGATCTGATGACAAGGAAGAAAAATCACCTGTTTTTCGTGCACAAAGTGGTTATTAACTATTGACACCTGTTTTTATCGCTTTTAAAGTCATGTAATTTCTAAGTTAAGCAGGAACACATAATTATATCTCATTTTTAATTTATTTTTTTAATTCAAAATTTGATTGCCCAGCCTAATGGGGTTTTTATAATATTGTGGCATTATTATATAGGACGGACACAGTGACTCAGGCACTCGTTGAATGAAAAACGGTGATCTATTTTTCAGTACAGCTGAGTACAGAGAGAGACACACGCACACTTTTTCATATATAACATATATGATATATTTTTCATATATAAGATATAGTGATGTGTTCCTGCTTAGAAATTGCACGACTTTAAAAGCTATAAAAACAGGTTTTGATAGTTAATAACCACTTTTTATGTGCAAAACACGGGTGATTTTTCTTCCTCCTGATCAGCTTAGAAATCTGTGTACGCTGTAAAGGTTTGTACTTCTTAATTAAACATTTAAAATACATGTTTCGAATAGAAAAAAATAATATTCTGTTGTCTTCCTGGTATGTAGAACAGATCAGCAGGTCTTTTTTTCCCCAATCAGAGGCTCACCACAATTCACACTCAACCACATCACAGATCTCCACACATATACGCCTCAGGACGGTGACATCACTGCCTTTCATATGAATCCTTTCATATGAAAACATTTTGACACTGCTCTTAACAATCTTAGGAAGATCACAAAACAAGCCTGTTAGCCTGGTTTTTGCCTAAAAAAATCACACCCAAGAAAGTGAAGCAGCATTAACTAGCAAAGGTGTTTCGCATACGTAGGCATAGTACGTAATTCATGAAACAACAGTGGCTCTGGAACAGTTTTCAACCATGTCGTTTTATAAAAAGGGGAGATATGTGAACAAGCAAAACCCAAAACATCCACCGAAGGTTAGCCTATTCTACTCTGAGAAGAGTAGAGGGGGTGGAAAGTGCCTGTGGTCATTTAATTAGTATTAAAATTCACACTGATTCCCTTGTGAAGATATGGACATAAGAATATTCGTGCGTGGTAAAAAAAATGGCATAAAAAAGACAAAGTGAAGGCTGTGAAAACATTCACAATGTACTTTATACAGTACACAAAGCAAGTGTTCTCACAACTCTTGGAGGTTTTCTGAAAATGCTACAGGCGTGCCAAAATTGTTTTTGAACTTCAAGCTAACTTTACCCCGGTTTTCATTGTCAGATTGTGAATCCAAAAAGGCATTAAATGAAACACGCGTTTGCGATTTTAATCAAAATGGGGTTAGATCATTAGACGTGCAATACACTTACTCGTGATCATGTTAGAATCTTTGTGTAAGCTTTAAGTTTTTTTTTCTTTTTAATTATACACTTCAAACACTTTAATTTTGTAAATGCAACATGCATTCCTTACAGATACAGTACAATCACATTCTCCTGTCTTCCCCTTGTGTAAAATTAATTAGCAGGTGATTGAGATAACAATACATCGCCCACTGAGTGGAATGTTCTCATTTCTTTTCAAGTGTAAAAGGTGATAATTCTTAATAATTCCATGTCAGGTTAACTAACTCTTCAGTTTATTCCGCCAGACAGCACATGAATATAATTATATCGTTATTAATTTGTTTAGTGCGATTCCATATTATATTCCCTGTTAATCAAATTCTAAAAGTATGCGTTTGTTTAAGCCAATAAAGACCGAATTCACAGAAAAGGATAAAAGACTATCAGTTTTCACAAAGTATAAAATCTTAATATGTTCAGAAGGAGCACGTAAAAACGTTTCCAAAATAACCACATGTAAGACTTTGATGCTTAAAATGTTTAGGGAGAAAGTGGAATACTGGTGTGTATTTTTTCTTTAAAATACCAATACCAGCCATATACAGTTTACATGATATGTTTATGTTCCTAAATTAATATCATTTATGAGCATGTGAACTGTTGTTCAACAGTTTTTTCTCAGCACAGCCAGCGGACTGATCACAGATCAGTCCCAGTGTGTGATATCTTGCTGTTTGATCTGTGCTTGATCTTTGATCTGAGTTTTAATTGAGAGCTTATTTAAGTTCCAGTTCCAGTAGAGAAGCTCGCTTAACTCATGAGCTTGGTCAGCGAAATCTGTGGGGGACGCTTGTGGTGGACACTTGCTCTGTCCGCTGCCTGGACGGAGAGCAGATGTCTCAGTGAGATTCCCTTTCTTTCCCACGAGTCACTGATTTGCTGCGACAAAATACAGTGGAAGCAGTTTATCAAACAGAATCTGACTGTAAAATGTACCCACTAATTTACAATAAGGTAAAAGAGCATAACAGAGTAACAGTTCTGCAATTGTGTTTCCCCGTTTGCCCAGGTGAGGGGTGGTGGTTTTAATACCAGTATCTTCTGTGCATTTGTGTGAACAGGAAAATTAAAATTGTCACCAATATCATACCCTAATCAGAACACTTGCAGATGTAGCCTTAAAACATTAGCAAGCAACTGCAAGCAAGGTCCCAGGCACATTGATTTCCCGCCAAGAAGATAGAGGTATGTTCCCTTTCAAAGTGTTCCATTGATTCCCATGATTGTCTGAACAAGGTCATCAGAGGCCCCACAGAGAATAGATTTCTGCTGACGGGGGCCGGCTTTCATCAGAAACTGTAAGAGAGTCTTGTTTCTATGAATACGTGAAGACATGTCGATGGCCCAAATGTGATTTTTCCAACTGAGACTATGGCAGTGAAATCATCGACTTTTAGATTTTTAATACATAAGCCACGGGTACATCTGGCGGGAAAAGACCTGTAAACAGCTGTTTATTTGGTAAACAAGATTCTTATGTTTGGTTTGTAGAAGCTGCAGCTACGCATCTTAAACTCCTCTACAGCGTGAGCTACCCAGCTCCCAAAACCTTTCAGCTTCTTCCATGTGTGATAGTGTCGGTAGAGTAAGAAGGCTGCCTGAGCACCTGCAGAGCGCGTGTTATCTTCGGTGCGGTGTGCTGGTGTGTAGTTGTCTGCAGAGGTATCGGTTCTCTGATAAAGGAGAGAAATCTTTCTCTAAGCGGAGAAATTAGTTTGTGTCGCCGGTGAGGGGGAACACAATTGGTTCTACGTCTGCGGGAGTGTGGGGATCTTAAATCGCAGTGCTGATTAGCGTCAGGTGTGGAAGCTGCACATTCCCACGTGCCACTGAGTAGGAAGTGCAGTGGGAGGTGTGTTCCACTGTCGCACATGTTAATTCTACTCTATTTAATGAATAACCTTGTTCTGCCATTGTCTGTGGCACAGGATTTTACTTCTTCCCAAAAAGAAAATGAACAGACTGAGGACACAGACCATAAGGTGGAAGAAGCTGCAAGTAATAAAAAATACAAAGTGATGTTTTGGCCTCCAGCGTGCACAACCTCAATGACTTGAAATGTGTTCCTTTCAAAATTACATGTAAAATTATTTGTGGGATTAAATACTCATTCTGTGGATAGTACCTTCTCTCCCTCCAACTGAGCTGACAATCTGACTTTTCAAACAATATGACTGCAAGTTTCCAAGACACCAGGCCGAGTCAGTAACGTACAGAATTCTGACCAGGATATTCTTCTGAAACATTAACATTGTAATTCTTGAGAGGTGAGCTATTATTCCAAACATTTTGTTCATGGTAGTGAATGCATACTTACTTTTATCCAAGAATATGAATGTGATGTAATTCTACGAGACTGATAAAACCTGCAAAGTAGACACTAACACATTATATTCAATGTATTTTAAGTTGACGTTGTTAACTCTTCTCCTCATAGTCCTTGATGAATGATGAACCAATCATATCACAGCAGATCATTCTGGGAATACTGGCCCTGTTGCGAGTATCTTGTGAAGGACTAGTGACCCATCCATGATGTACACAATCCTTTCGCCTGTTGCTTGTCAGGATAGACCCTTGCTAACGTTAGAAAATGTATAGGTGTATGTTTTATCATGTTCCAATTTAAAAACATGGAAAATATTTTCAAAATACGTTTATTTTTTTTCCAAATAGTACTGCAATCTGTAGGTCAATTGCAACAAAGTGAAAGCAGCACACTAACTAAAGTTCAATCTGTGGTTAGCAAGCAGCTCCGTGCTAAAACTAGTGCAATGAATTCTGCAGCACTGTACTAAACAGTTTCTAATTGCAACAAACCCCAAGTAACAGTTGTTGCTCTATAGAGGTTACTGAAGTAGGGGACAAACCTAAACCACCTTCTTACATGGTTTAAGTAACATACGAAGCTCAACACTGGATCACAGTATGTTCCCAAATTTAGTAAAAATAATATCACTGCAAATACACAACTTGTACTGTAGATGTACCAGCACCTTGTATTAATGTTATTTCTATTTAAAAAATAGAACTGGTGCTTTTTCTAACGATTTACTAACTCTGTTGTAAGAAATATGCAGTACATGCCTTTGTCATAGTTCAACATACTGGTTCTATATTTGGTCTGTGTACCAAATAGGGGCAAAGTAGTGGCACTGTGGCGAGAAGGTTGCCAGTTCAACTCCTGCGGCCTGGCAGAGGAATCCTACTCCGGTGGGCCCCTGAGCAAGGCCCTTAACCCCATTTGCTCCAGGGGTGCCATATAAATGGCTGACCCTGTGCTCTGACCCCAAACTTCTCTCTCCCCACCAGTGTGTCTCATGGAGAGCAAGCTGGGGTATGCAAAAAGAAAAATTCCTAATAAAAGAAATTGTATAAGGTGATAAAGTGACCTTATCTTCTTTCTTAGTAGTCCATTAACTATACAGTACATGTTCAAATTTTGACCCACAGCTGCTGTAGTTTGTCTCATGATTAATTGCAATTGAGAATCACATTAGTAGCTACAGTATATACTCTCATCTGGTATATTTTTAAATTTAAGAACTGCATTTATACTAAAACTTACTAAAACTCTTTTCTGGATCTGGTGTGCTCTCAAGTAGTCCTGAAAAGATAAGATTGTCACACATACTGTACAGCTTTATAGTATGTAATTTCTCTCATTCCTTTCATTAGAACATGCATTTGCATCATGACAGTTTTAATGGTGTTCTTGATTTTTCTTACACAATGATACAATTTGTATCTGGCTAAATACCAGGCAATCTCAGGCTTTGGATTTCTTTATGGAGAACTTTGATAAATGACATTCTAGCATCAAGGGCTAACCTCTATTGTCAGAAGATAATTCTTTTGTATCAGTGGAGGAATTGCACAAGCATTTCTCAGCTCTTCAACCTTTCTGTGTTTCTATTGTTTCCTTTGAGTATTATAACAGACTTCGCACATCGATATATTGCTCCAAATCCTCCAGGTCCTTGATGGTGAATATTTTTAGTTGAAACATGAAACTTGCAGACTTATTTTAGAGGATTAAGTTAGTTACCATAACATTCTAATAGCTGAAATGAATTAATTTAGCCCCCTGTGCACTTGTGCTCCCCCCTCACAGAGCCATCTTGTCCCTCAGGGAGGTTCAGTTATCTACAAACTGAAGACAAAGTAATTCTATATTAACATGGCCTACATATTAACTTACTCATCAGATTAATTTAAATGTACCATCTGGCCATGAAACTCATTTGAACGTCTAGCTACAGTAACTAACAATATCATGATTTATCTCTCATTCAGAGCCCCCTGCAGTAAGTAACAATGATGATTCCTTAGCACAGTACTAAGCACAAGCTAGTCTGCAAATTTGTTTTGCACATTTTTGTTGCCATTGAGCTCAAACCTGGAGATGATCTCCAGATAGTACTTTAACTAGTCTACAACGTACAGTAGTACACAGTAGTACAGTAGCTGCTTGCTAAATCTGAAAGTTTGTGGCAATTGACCTTCTAAGTGTGCTCCTGTAGAGTTTCTAATCTATTGCAAATGCTATTACTACTTACAGTAGGTCAACTTAGAACATAGTACTCCATGAAAGATCCCCTCTTCAGATAATACCATAGCAGAGGCACATAAAACCCCAAAACCAAAGCCTTTCTCTCTGTAGCACTTGATAAATTCCATTTGACCAAGTAAAAATGTTAACCACCTTCTTACCTGCATCCTAACATGGAAAGCAACCAAGGCTACTACCAGAGTTATCCAGTCATAACCTGTATAGTCTAATGCTGAATAGAAGCAATAGACTCTCACTAAATCATTTATCTTCCTCAGATTTATAGTGCTCACTGTTCTTAGTAACCACAAGAGTCTTAAAAATACAACTAGTCTGCTCAGGCACTGCTCATATACAGTACAGAGCGGCTGATTCCAGGTACAACCACTTAATTGATTTCCTCATGAGAATTTCATTGAATGGGGTGACCCCTCCCTCTGTAAACTCGACCCTGTCTCCAGCCATACATTCTGCTACATGCCCATAATGCAACATGTTGTGTAAGACAATTTCTTTGTACCACTTTTCAATGTAAACTGTATTTATTTGCCTTGCAGGAAGTTATGCCTTCTAACCTTTTTAAATGTGCACTGTAGCTCAAATATGAGCATTCATGGGGTTTGGTGCTCCCCTCAGGCTGGATCTAGCAGTTCTGAGTTCTAAGTTTCAAATGGTCTTTTTTGCTACAGAGGTGTGTGTCTTAAAAAAATAAGAAAATTATAATTTACAAAAATCTACAGAAAAATATATCAAGATAAACAAATGACATTCAGGCCATTTAAGGAAAAAGAAAACCTGAAAGAAATTGCTAGCATAAGAGAAGAAAAAACAGATGAACTGGTAATTCTGGTTTAGTAGTAACTGCACCTCAGGTTAATCTGAGGTTCAAATGGTAGTTTTCTATCTCTCAACCATGGGTAGCCATGTACAGAAAAGAAAATTGACTAAGAGAACAGGTAGTGGGATAAAAACAGAAAACTGGTTGCTTACAATTCTTAGGTACCTACTGTACTGTGCCTTGCAAAAGTATTCACCCCCCTTGGGCTTTTTCCACATTTTATAGTGTTACAGCATGGAACCATGATGTATGTTAACTGAGAATGTGTGCCTCTCATCCACACAAAGTACTCTATAATGGAAACCTGAAAATAAAATCCAGGCATTTTATTAAATTAAAAATAAAAAACAGAAAATAATTGAATGAATAAGTATTGACACACCTATATTACCTCTGAAGTAACCAACTCTCTTCTCCAATTCACATGATTAATGGCAGCATCATGCTTTGGGGATGCTACCCTGCAGTAGGGACTGGAAAACTAATTAAAATAGAAGGAAAAATGGATGGAGCTAAGTACAGAAAAATCCTGGAGGAAAATGTGCTGCTATCTGCAAGAGCACTGGGACTTGGAAGATGAATACATCAAAAGCCACACTGGAGTGGTTTAAAAACAAAAAGGTTAATGTCCTGGAGTGGCCCAGTCAAAGCCCATACCTCAATCCAATTGAGCATCTGTAGAATGAATTAAAAATTGCTGTTTACAAATGGTTCCAGTCCCTCCTGATGGAGCTTGAGCAATTTATGGGACACCTGTGCCTGGTGAGTCTTGCACAGATCATCAGTCCTGGGGACAATCTTTGACAGACATACTCTCACCTCATCTTTCTCATCAAGCTTTGATCTCTGCTTTGTTATTATTGATCCCAATACCGAAAATTCACACTCACATAAGTTTAGAGAAGCTGACTTCATGATTTGGAATTTATTTTAGACAGTGGAGTGTCCTGTGGATGGAATGTTTTGTAAAGAATCCAGCATTATCTGACAAAACTTCAGTGTCTCAGTTTGCAATAAGGTAGGTTCATCTTTGAAGTGACAATTGAAGGTTGCTTAAAATTGTAAATGGCCTGATTGTGTCTTGTAATCGTCATAAATCATTTGAAACCAGTAGTTTGTGTGTAAGCGATATAAATGAATATTTGTTGTTTTCGTTTTTTTTTTCTCGCTTGACCAGGTAAACAAAGAAACCACAGGTTTGGTCAGTTTTCGTTCCTGACTACAGGATTATTTTTACTTTACATTAAGATGCCTCTCAGCTCCTCATACACCTTATATTTCTTTACAAGATTAAACCAGTGTAATAATGAACTCTCAATCTTTATATCTTATTTTTAGCATGGAATATGATTTGCATCTAGTGGAAGATTAATAATTCACTTCTGAATTATACAGTACAGCAAAGCGAAACAGGGGACATGGAATCAGTAGCTAGAATTTAGGAGAAAAAAATCAGATCATAAATATGCTTCCCTGCAACAATTATTCAATGGATCTAAATAGTTAAACTATATTCCACAGCAATTGAGTAAATGCACTTGGAGCACAGGTGCCTGAGCAATGTAGCATCAGAAAAAAAGGCCAGGCTTTTACTCTAGGAGATGTAAACTCTCCAGTATGTGATGTCATTGTGACTCCTCCTATATAATAGGATATTGCAAACAAGCAGCCACAATACAGTTCTACTCAGCAACCCAGCTATAGCCTGAATATGGCCAGTGAGGCATGTGAGATAGGTGTTGGACTATATAAAGATGGGATCTGGAGTGACTGGAATAATTGTCTCCAAGGAACTTCTTTAGAAACAATAATGAAAAGTAAACCAGAGGACAAGGGTGGAAAGTAAAAGGAAACACATTTAAAACAGAAGAGGATTTACTTTTTTAACAAAGGGTTGTAGGAGTCTGGAACAAATCACCCTGCTATGATGCTGAAGCTGATACCCTGGATTCTTTCAATAAATATCTGGACAGGATTCTTGCAATCACTTACTGTAGCCAACAGGTACCAAGGGAGCTACATGCACCAAAAGGAATCCTTTAGACCAAGACCTCCATCTTCTAACCTCTTCATGCAGTTAAGGGTCAGAGGGGAGCCAGAGTCTGTCCTGTCAAGTGCAAGGACAGGAGGCCAATCCATCACATGGCACACACAGACACATATTGCCAGAAGCCAATTAATCTACCAGTATGTCTTTAGACTGTGGGAGCAACCAGTGGACACAGGGAAATCATACAAACTCCACTTGGATATTGTGCATAGGGCTGGAATTGAACCCATGGCCCCTGTACTATAAGGCAGCAATGCTTGACACTGTGCCACAGTGCTGTCCCTAGTCAGGAAACTTTCTTATGGAATTACACATGACTTCCAAGGTAAGTAGTATTGTAACCTTATCATTGCTGAAGTTTTAATTAGAAGTAAGAACTAGTGGTTCGTGCTTTTTCTTACAGAGCACTCTTAAGAGTGACAGAACATACTGAATGGTGTGCTCCACCATATAGGCAGATACAAAGGGCAGTTTGCCCATAGCACGCGATCAAATCTCCTGTGTCAACAGTTTAAACTACTGCATGGCTGAAAGGCACTTGAGTAACACCCTGTTAGTTATAGAAATGTAAAAACCACCAGTGCAGTGTAAATGTCTTTGAGACAATGTAAGGGGAATTGAACAGTGTTTTGGTTCAGGGCTGTCAGGAAGGACAGGGTGAGGTGGTGAATATGAGTGTATAGTTTTTTTTCTTTAGCAACTGTTTTAAAAGCATTCTGCTGTTGTTTTGTGATTACAGCTGCACTGCTGCTTTGTGTGCAATACCTTTTAAGCTTTTATTTGAGAAATACACATTGGCACATGATGTTTGTAAAACCTGTTTTGTTTAAATGAACACAGAAATATGTAGACAAAGGTTGCATCAATTGTGTTTCTGTTAGCAGGAAATATAAACTCAATCAAATATACGAAGACCTACAGTAAGGTTGACAAATTCCTAATATAAGAAATTGTATATGGCCAATAAAGGGATCTCTCTCTAAGGTTGCTCACATGGGTTTGGACAATAAATTGTTGAAACAGTTTGTTCAGTGCTAGTAAAAGCCTTATACTGTGCATTACACATTGATGATAGATTAAATATTTGTATCAGTTAATTCTTATTAGTGAATAATAATAATAATAATAATAATAATAATAATAATAATAATAATAATAAGTATCTAAAGTATTACTGTTGCTATAGTTACTAACTACATTTTATGATCACTCTTATGTCCAAATGTTATCATTATTTCAGTTTCTAGTCCCTTAAAAGTAAAGAAGAAAAGAATGATTATGAATAAGAGTCCAATTCTTAAAAGGTATCTGAGAGAGCAGCTCCCAGCAGGTGGAGTGGCATAGGCAGAGTGGGTCAGGCAGGTGAGGGGTTGTTGTGTGAGTCAGTCACAGTTTAGGACTTTGGGCAGCGGTCAGTAAGTACAGCCTAGCTTCTCCTCTCTCTCTAAATTATTTTTATCCACACAACAGGTTTGTCCTTTAGTTTGGTTCCTGCTTATAATTACTGTATTTCATGTGTATTGTTGTGTTGTTAGTGCCATCTAGAAACTAGAGAATCCCATAAAACTAAAACATAATGTATATGTATATAGTTTTGATCCAGTTTTCTATTATTCTTTATATATTATTATACAGTAATTACAAAATAAGATATAATCTCAGTAGAAGGTGCAGTTTATAATGATGTTCCTGATATACTTTTAGAAATTAAATGACAGTATTCACAACAAATACACTGAATATACTGCGTGGTTTTACAGAACAGATTGTTAGGAATCCCTGGTGGGAAGATACAAGGATCCTGTGCAGACGCAGGCACGGGTAATAGATGAGGCAGGCGAACAAACCAAAACGAGAGGCAAGGTCGTGGTCAAAAGGCGAAAGGCAAATCGTAATCCGGGAAGATCTCCGGTAGCAAACAGTCCGAGGCGAGAGGCGAGGTGCAAAGTCGAAAAGTAAGAAGGGGAATCCAAAAACCAGAATAAACGAGATACGAGGGAAAACCGCCAGGTAGAGCTCTCAAGGAGTAGACTCAATACCGAGTAGTGGGAAGCAGGTGAAGATGGTACAGTATAAATAGCACTGCGCACCGCACGGTGAGTGTGAGCAGGTGGTTTAACTCGTGCGGCGGCGTTTGTTAATAATCACCCGCTGCTGGGGCTGATTAGCTCGCTTACGAGTTGGTCCTGACTGCCTGGTGGTCGTGACACAGATGTATTTGATCAGAGCAGAAAACATTCTTGTTCTACGTGGCGGAGGTTTTTGTACAGGCAAGCAATGAGATTCAGTCATTGTGGTACACTTTCGGTGGCGGCACCAGAGTGAGCGTTGGAAGTAAGAAGCTTTCTGTGTTTCCCTCAATGTACGATTTGTCTGCTTTACAAATGAACATTTTTAGATTTTTTTTTCCAGAAACGATGCATCCACAGGTACGTCTTAGGCGACTAGCTCAAATTACAGGACTAAGCACCAATCTGGTTTAGGGCTTTTCGTGCAGCTGGGGTTGAAGAGACTTCTTCATGTACGCCGTGAGACTCAGATACTGTACCTTCTCTGTGAGATCGAGGTGCGGAGTCTGCTGCCTGCTTTCTCTAGGATAGCTCAGTCGGGCTCTTCGTGTCTTACATCTTGTTCAGAATTCTCCTGATCCGAAATAACATTAAAGTATTTGGAGACGATATGAGGGCTGAGAGACACTTTTACACGATCTGTTCTCCTCGGCTCGCATTATTCTGCTTGGCGTGTTTTTTAATTTTAAACTTAATTAAGTTTTAAACAAAAGGAACTTAAAATTGATTTGCAATACAAATATTGCAATAAAATGTTACACCATTCATTTTAGAGACATTAAGTGTTCATGATGCTCATCTATATGAATACTATTTTCCCTGTATCTTTTCTTATTATAAGGAATATAAATTATAACGCACAGAAACATTAACAAGTAGGAAATATAGGAAGAAACAGGGTATGTAGAGAAAACGCTTTGAAGAGTTTATCAGAATGTGAGAGAAACTTAGTAAGCTACTTCGTTTCTTGATTTTTCGATCTTTCACTACAGATAAAAGTTTCCGTACCAAAGTCTCCACAGCCGCCAGTATTTTATTAGTGTATTAACACCTGAGAGAATGGCGCGAACAAGAATCCCATTGCACATGTACGCATGGCAAATAAACTCCTAGTGTGCTGTGCTGTGCATATTGCACTGATAACATGAACTAAAAACGTGAAAATAAAATCACAGATTGAAAAGTTTTTATTCCAAGATAAAATAGAGGTATAGTTTTCTTTGAAATTGTTTTTTAATTTTCCAAAATAAAAGGGTGAAGACTCTAATAAGAGGGTTAAGACTGAAGGGTAGTGCTGTTTCCTCATAGCTAAACGGTGCTCAGTCCATTCTTGTCTGTTTCCCTGTGTTCTGTGAGCTTCCTCTCATAGTATGTAGACAGTGGATTGTCTCAGCTATTGCATGGTGCTGCAACTGTAATAGACAGTCATGGAGAGCCAGTGAGGATATTAGACCTACAGTAAAGTACAGCTGTTGAAAGATTGAATGATGCTGTAATTTATTTAATTTAATTAATCTTCTTTCCAGGATTTTGTATCACAACACAAATGAAATTACAAATGAGAGGAAGCCATTAGTTACATTTAGTTGCTTGGTTGTTTCTCTTTCTGATGTGATTCTTTGTGCCTTTTTTTCCAGGCAATGCTCAGCCCACACTAACAGTCCTCCCCCCTTCGAACACGGAGCTGTCGTCCAAGAAGACCGCCACGCTGCTGTGCCTGGCCAACAAGGGCTTCCCAGCCGACTGGACCCTGCAATGGAAGGTGAATGGTGGCTCCCAGGGTTCCGGCGTCACCAGAACCCCCGGGGTTCTAGACAGTGATGGCAAGTACAGCTGGAGCAGCACTCTGACACTGCCCCTGTCTGAATGGGACACGGCGACAACCGTGACCTGCGAAGCCACCCACAGCTCCCAGGCTACTGTCATGAAGGTCTTGAAGAAATCGGAGTGCCTGTAACAAACCAGGCTGGAAGGGTGCGCCAGCTACCATTCTAGTGCCGATTCACGGCTTAGTGCAGTTTTCGTTTTAATTTCCTCCCTTTTTTGATTCAGTGCTGTTGCTTGTTGCCGGTGTTTCCCAATACCTTGGGCCAGCCAATTCTCCAGCATGCTCTTGTTAGAAATAGGTAAGATTTGATCAGATTTCTGTTTTATCTTTGTTTGGATGTGTATTGTTCCTGTATTTAGTGTTGCTAATGAACAAACAACAGAAATAAAGAATTTTTTCATCATTAACATCAGTGTCCCGATGATTATTATTAATACATACTGTAAATCTTTTCGTTGCATAGTTACATGCAGGTAGACTAGTTTAATTACATTTTTCTTGATGAGAATAATTATCTCCAGTCTCTCCCAAAAGTCCTAAGACATACTGATAAGATACAGTGCCTTGCAAAAGTACTCATGCCCCTTGAACTTTTTCACATTTTATTGTGTTACAGCAGGGGTGTCAAACTCATTTTAAGGGGGGCCAAACTAAAACATTTAATCATGTTGCAGCCCACATATGCAGATAAATACCGATTAGTTTTATTATAAATGTTTCCACATATGCAAGTGAATGTAACCTATACAAACAAAACATTGATTCAGTATATCCACTATTGAAGAATATGATTGAGCATTTCATAAAAGAAAATGTATTCAAGATAAAAATAAGATCAAACATTTTAGGTAATTTTTGGAAATGTAACTATATTGCACAAAATGAATTGAAATAAATAAAAACAAACAAACACAAATAAGGATGAGTCTACATCACAAACTGTTAGTCTACTATTGCTTTGCCAAGCCAGAAACCTGAGCTCCCTTCTTTGATGCAAGAAAGTCTTATCTGGGCATAAAAACCTAAACGGCAAGTGAATATGCAATAAATTTGTTCGCTTTCTCTGAAAGCTGCTCTTGTAGATCGTTAGCACTATCGCTCACTGGAATAGCCATCGTATTTCTAGTGAGACTGATGTTTGCAAAGGCAGACCCTGTCTCTGGACACTACTTCACTGACTTTTAACAGGCACCGCTTTAGAAAATCGCCTTGACAGAATGTTCTCCCTGATTTAGCTATTTCTTCAGCCACGATAAAATTTGCCTTCACCACAGTTACGTGTTACTAGCAAGATGATAGCATTTTTTCTACTACCTGATTCACGGTGGTATCTGTGTAAACGTAGCCAATCTAATTAGTTTTACTCCCGAGGGGAGGGGAGTATGTTAATACTCAGTTGTTGCGTGATGTGATTTGAGCCGAGGGCTCATGGGAATTGGAGTTCCTGCTGTCACGGGACTCATACAATAGACCGGGAGAAGTCTTGCGAGGGCCGGATTAAAACAGATTGCGGGCCTAATGCGGCCCGCGGGCTGTGAGTTTGACACGTGTGTTACAGCATGAAACAATGATGTATTTAACTGAGAAATTTTGTCACTCATCAACACAAAGTACTCAATAATGTCAAAGTGAAAACAAATCCAGACATTTTACTAAATTAATTAAAAATAAAAAAAACAGAAAATTATTGAATGTATAAGTATTCACCCCCTTGCTTTGACACACCTAAATTACCTCTCTCAACCAACTCTCTTCTCAAAGTCACATACCAGTATAAAATATGAAAAAGTCCAAGGGGGTGAATACTTTTGCAAGGCACTGTAATTGACTCCTGGGAAAATTGGCCTTAGTGTGTGTGTCTTCTTAGAGCTTCAAACCAAAGGATGTTTACTGAATTGTGGTGGGTGTGAGGCGCATGGATCAAAATAATCTTCTGGTTTACTTTAGTTACATAAGTTCTGGGTAAATGACTAAGAGTGTCAAAAGAATAGGATAAAAGACAGAGAGACACAGGGGAAGGGTTCAGAACAGAAGAGAAAAGCCTTTGTCCAGATCATCCATAAAGACCAGGTTTGAGTTAAGTTTTTGAACCTTGCTAAAAGAGCTTGCTATTCTGTGTTTGTTAGGGAAATCTGATTTCCTGATAGAATGTCCTGGTCAGTAGGTGCATCTTAGAATAGGGAGAGAGGTTCCCATTCATTTGCTGGCATCCAGGTTTACAGCGAGAGAGACTTAACAACAGGTTGTATTCTATTTACAGTAGTTTAGAAGGCAGCTTTATCTTATTCTGGTCTTTGTAGGCATTATGAATTTGACTACTTGGTGATAGTCTGAGTTTTTTTCCGGGTGGTCTAAACATACAGTAGACCTCTGAAATGCTTTGTCTGTATACTTGTAGACACAGTAACTTGTATGTTTATGTTGTGTGTTGTTTTTAGCATTTGTATGGCCATTTCAATAAATATGTGTATAACCCAGTGTGCCTGAATTATTGCTCTTTTCACCAAAGCTGCCCCAGAAAATAAATAACTCGTGTGCCTCTTACTATACCAACCACTCAAAAATGCTGAGTGCCTTGTTCTCTATTTTATTTTTAATGACCATATGAGTACAGTATATTGGGACAGCAAGGTGATGCAACAGTTAGCACTACTGCCCTGCAGTGCTGTGGCCATGTATTCATTTCTTGGGGTACTATCTGTGTGGAGCATGTATGTTCTCTCCATCTTTATGTGGGTTTTCTCTAGGTACTCCAGTTTCTTCCAATAGTCCAAATATATGCTGGCAGTTTAATTCTGGCTTTGGTGGCCTTGGTGTGAGTGTGTATGTGTCTGTGTTTATGTTTGCCCTGTGATGGACTGGCATCCCAGTCACTCGGTATCTTGCCTTGCCCCCAGTGCTTCTTGGGATAGGTCTGGGCCACTGTGAACCTGAATTGGATAATGTTATTTGAAACTTGATTTGATGTAATGATGTGACTATGCATTTACCTGGCATCTTTATACAAGCTGACTAATAATCAATTAGATACAAAATGTTAACTGTACAATTATAATAATGCAAGACAAAATACAGAGTGGAAAAAATCACTCTAATGCTTTCATATCAAATAATCCAACTACTGAAACAGAATAAAGAAAATATTTAGCTTCAAATGCTTGTTTACATTGACCCTAAACCTTGATCTTGGAGAGTTCCAGTCTTATGAGTTTCTTGCAATGTATGTTTTCTTAAAAATAATGTATTAGTTGCCTAGTTATAGGCATTACTTATGATCTACAACACTATGCTATTCAATTTTTAGTGAGACCTTAATATCTTAATAAAAGCATTATAGAGGTAAAATATCTTAGAGTTTTATTGGTATTGGGAACTCATCTGGCTGACAGATTGGAATTAAATGCCTTCCCTGGTAATGATGTCACATATCACTCAATCCCAGTTACCGTAACCCTCATCCACAATTCAGCTGAAACCAACTCTTGGGGAAGACTGGAATGGGACTGGACTAAAAAACATTCCAAAACCTTGGAGACCTGTGCCGGCTCCTGTTCAATCTGTCACTGTTGCTCGCTTGGACTAGTCATGGGAGCTCTAGTACAGTAATTTGGTAAATGGGTGTACTTTTCACACTTTTCTTGCAATGCAAGTACATTCATGTTTTTTTTTCAACTACACGATGTGATATATCTAAAATGAATTAAATTGGTAGTTTCCAAACATTTCCAAACATCTGGACTCACTGTTCCTCTGTGTTCAAAGATTGCCAATGCCAATCAGAGCCCAGATACTGCCTGGTCAATACAAGCTCACAGTTAAATTTATTTTTCCATTATAAGTATTTATAAATAACTAACTAATGTGCTATAGATTATGTCATAAACAGTAGTAAAAATATTACAAACCTCTCACCCTAGGGTTTAGGATAGGAGTATAATTCATGTTATGGTTATGATTAGAGTTACTTGTTATTAACATTTAAGTAGTATACAACATGTATATTATATCATTATATCATTTTATTATGTAGTTTTATTATAATATATAAAGCATAATAATTGTAATTATGCTATACACTTTCACTCTGTCAAAATGTTTATATATTGTTTATACACGCTTAATTTAAAGATTTAGCAAAAAACCTCAGTTTGCATCATTCTTCATGTGCACAGCTTCTAACAATTACATGCATTTTTTGTTGCCACATTATTTTCTAATTATCTTTATGTACACTGAATGGGCTATTTGAATATTAGTATTAAGAGAGTTGCTGACTTTAACAGCATCTGTGAGAACTGCAGATTATTCTAATTGCCGAACAAAAACAGTCAGTTAATCTATCACAGCAGAAATTAGGGAAAAAAAATATATATATCTCAAACTAGAGACCGTTGCCTAATGATGTTCTCTGAGTAACTCCTTTGAGGTCTTTGACATTGCAACTGAACTATTCTAGGAGCCTGTCTGTCACACCAAGCCAGCTGCACGGTGCTGGTGTCCCTTCTATGCAAATCATCTCAGCAGCTGCTCCAGTTTCACCTCCACACCTTGCAGTTTCACAGTCAAAAATACCCCGGGGGCTGCAGCATGACTGAGTGTGGTCGGGGTAATTTGCCTATTACAGCAGGTTTGGGCATGAGGGAACCATGCTTTTACAAAACATGAAGAGAAGAAGAGAGTATTTTTTAATTTTTTAAATATTTGAAAGAGAAACTGGAGCTGATGCTTTGTACTGTGGCATACAGTATTTACTGTATGAACTAGACAATTAATTAAATCAATACATTAGACAGGATCTTGTGTGTCCCAAACATTTGGAAAGTTTGTTAATTATTTCAAAGCTAGTTGTGGGTTAAACCTTTATAAACATGTAACAGATGTTTCTGCTATTGTATGTTTCACCTCTCAGCAGTGTAACATGCATAAAGTAGTAGAGTATGAATTATCCCAAGTAATGTCTCTCCTGTATTTTTTTAAGTACAAAAGACTTACATACACATTTGGTATTTATTTTAATTCTGCCATGTTCAATCACACTTTGTAAAACAAAATAATTTAACTTTTTGCTACACAAACATCTAACATCTATGTATAGCTTTATATAAGCAGTTTATTAATCTGTTATTTGTGCTGTTTCAAATGTGGACTACAGTACATTAAAGGTATTAGGTAAAGGTGATAATTAGGCATTGTACTGTATGTTGAATTTATTGCTGCACCCAAAATGCTGCAATATTCTACCAACCTTTTTATCTAATAGTTTTTGTTAATTCATGTTAATTGCCTTCCGCGAGTAATAACACAGCTGTGATACAATAATGTTTGTTATTGAATATTCATTAGAAATTGTATGTGTTAAACAACACTTCCCACATTTTAGCAGACTAACAATTCAAGACAACATTAATTTAACAATAACTCCACACAAAAGCCCATGCTTAATATATATCGCAAAATTTTATAATTTCAAAGAAGAAGCTTCTTAGCCTCTGATCAAACTTAAAAAGAATTATGAGATATTAAATCAACTTGACAGAAACAATGACCTATGAAAGGAGAGTTTCAGTATTTTGTGGGCAGCAAGACCATACAAAAGAATCATATACTGAATAAATACGGTATATAGTTTTGCTTATGGGAAAAATAGAATGTTGATAAATTGCAAGTTCACTGACAAAAAGGAGATTTATTATGTCAATTTATTGTTTATGTCCTTCTATTAGCACATATAAAAAGAAGCACATTTAAAGCTTGTATAGTGTTGATAACGACACCTGTTGCAAACTGTTGCTACTAATTAAATTGCATTTTGTGGATCTGCTGTGTCTAATATGTGACACATTTATTAACAGCTGCCGGAATACTAAAAGTGAAACCAGTTTGAAACTGCACTACGGAAATTGGCTTTTAATGCAGTAATACTGAAATTTAAATAGTTTACAACAACCTTATGCATGTTTATGCTTTTGGTTTTTGTCTATGCGTTATTGCACATTTGTTCCAATGATCCACTTTTTCTTCTCCCTTAAAGTTTTTCTCTGAAGAACAAATGGTTTAAATCATCATACAAACAATAGCTGTATCACCTTGAAACCCACTGAAGTGTAAGTCTGGATGAGAGACCTCCTGGGGGTGCTCACCCTGCAGTCTGTGTGGGTCCTAAAGTTCCAGTATAGCGATAGGAACACTATTCTAAAAAGGCGCCGTCCTTTGTCTGAGATGTAAAACTGAGGTCCTGACTCTCTGTGGTCATTACAAATCCCTAGGTGCTTCTCACAAAAGAGTAGGGGTGTTACCCCGGCATCCTGGCCAAAGTTCCCATTGGCCTTTACCATACGGGTTCGTAATAATCCCCATTTATGAACTGGCTTCACCACTCTCTTCTCCTCCCCGCTGATAGCTGGTGTGTGGTGAGAGTATTGGTGCACTATGGCTGCTGTCACATCATCCAGGTGGGGCTGCGAACTGGTGGTGGTGGAGGGGATCCCCATTACCTGTAAAGCGCTTTGAGTGGAGTTTCCAGAAAAGCGCTATATAAGTGAAAGGAATTATTATTAATAGCATTCAATTTAATAATACACCTAACGACTGTTGAGCAAAGCAGCTTGCATTCACTGCATTCCCTGTGCTAAGGCAAATCTTTTAACTTTTCAATGGAGTTCAAAATATGACTCAATTCAATTCCTATTTTCTCTACAAGAAGCAAAAGGGTACAGTTAAAACAATACAGAAGTAACGCTGAAAATAAAAACAGTCATCAAACATCAAAAGCAGTCAGCAAACAACATTAAAGAGCCACAGAGTAATAAAAAATCTATTTCTTTCTTCATACAGAATCATGTAGCATTTTTTTGTTTTATTTTGGAGTAGACTAAAAAACACAGATGACACACTCACTTCCTATTCCACGCGTATTGAATAAATATCGAGGTCTCTGCCACAGTGGTAATTCCATGCTAAACATTCTGAAGTATGTAGGAGAATGTATGAAGGAGAGACTATTTAATATATGTAGATGAAGCTGACTGTATGATTTTTACTTTAATAAAAATGTGACAGGCCAGCCTCTCCATAGAGGCTCATGAGGGATGACCAACGGACAAAAAAAACAATGGAATGGTAATACTATGAAACAAGCATTTATTACAAGTCAAGGTCAGAAGACACACACATTACAGTATCTACCAAACCTAACACCAGTGCTCACTGTGGAACACTTTATATGTCCATGTGAGAATGAACCTCTCACTCTTTACTCTCTAATTATTTAACTAATTCCCCCTTTTTGAATTTATATACAAGTAATTGTAGCTCAAATGACCTCTGGTGGCAAATCAGCTGGAACTAATTTTGCAATGCTGCTGGCCCATGAAGAAGGCAGGCCTGCTTTCCAACCACAGATACTCGGTGATTTCCGGAAACGGACGGAGATTACAGAGAATAAAGGGTAAAATGGTGGAGAAAAAAATGTGGAAAATCAGAACAGGGCTGGACCCAGGCAAAGATAAAGACTTGTTATTCAGACAGTAATAAGCCACAGGGAACATTCAAGTAGGGCAGTGTCCTGATAAATTTTAGTAACTGGAGTTCGAGATTAGAAATGAGAAAGCTCTTTTGTTGAGGATGCAAGGAGATCTTAGTACTATCTGATAGGTCATATAACAGAGTATCTTCCTCATGCCAGTTGAGGCGTTTTATAGGCGGTGAGGTTTGATGAGATGAAGAGCTGACTCGGTAGAAGGAGGGGTGAATCGCACGCAACCCGAGCATGTAGAAATCTGAGTGAGTTCTCTTACGGCTACCGTGGGCTGCGAACTTTCGATTTTTAAGAACTTTATTTTCTTTTCAGAAATAAATACATAGAATCACAAAATAGAAAGCTTTGCATTAATATACATACTTAAAATAGCATATATGAACACATCTCATTATGTTTTGAAACGGTAACAGTTACATAGCAACAATTGATCTTGTTCAGGTGCAAGATTCTTGAGGTACAGTCCTATGCCCTCTATCTTCCACAGATTTTCTGCTTCCTCCCTCCCTTCTCTCCACAGATACATTGGTGTGAAAAAGTGTTTGCCCCTTTCCTGATTTCTTATTTTTTTGCATGTTTGTCACACTGAAATGTTTCAGATCATCAAACAAATTGAAATATTAGACAAAGATAACACAAGTAAACACAAAATGCAGTTTTTAAATGAAGGTTTTTATTATTAAGGGAAAAAAAATCCAAACCTACATGGCCCTGTGTGAAAAAGTGATTGCCCCCTAAACCTAATAACTGGTTGGGCCACCCTTAGCAGCAACAACTGCAATCAAGCATTTGCGATAACTGGCAATAAGTCTTTTACAGTGGAGGAATTTTGGCCCACTCATCTTTGCAGAATTGATGTAATTCAGCCACATTGGAGGGTTTGAGCCTTAACTGCTTTTTTAAGGTCATGCCAAAACATCTCAATCGGATTCAGGTCAGAACTTTGACTAGGCCACTCCAAAGTCTTCATTTTGTTTTTCTTAAGCCATTCAGAGGTGGACTTGTTGGTGTGTTTTGGATCATTGTCCTGCTGCAGAACCCAAGTGCGCTTCAGCTTGAGGTCACGAACAGATGGCTGGACATTCTCCTTCAGGATTTTTTGGTAGACAGCAGAATTCATGGTTCCATTTACCACAGCAAGTCTTCCAGGTCCTGAAGCAGCAAAACAGCCCCAGACCATCACACTACCACCACCATATTTTACTGTTGGTATGATGTTCCTTTTCTGAAATGCTGTGTTACTTTTACGCCAGATGTAATGGGACACACACCTTCCAAAAAGTTCAACTTTTGTCTCGTCAGTCCACAGAGTATTTTCCCAAAAGTCTTGTGGATCATCAAGATGTTTTCTGGCAAAACTAAGACAAGCCTTTATGTTCTTTTTGCTCAGCAGTGGTTTTCGTCTTGGAACTCTGCCATGCAGGCCATGTTTGCCCAGTCTCTGTCTTATGGTGAAGTCATGAACACTGACCTTAACTGTAAGTGAAGCCTGCAGTTCTTTGGATGTTGTTGTTGGTTTTTTTCTGACCTCTTGGATGAGTCGTCGCTGCGCTCTTGGGGTAATTTTGGTCGGCAGGCCACTCCTGGGAAGGTTCACCACTGTTCCATGTTTTTGCCATTTGTGGATAATGGCTCTCACTGTGGTTCGCTGGAGTCCCAAAGCTTTAGAAATGGCTTTATAACCTTTTCCAGACTGATAAATCTCAATTACTCTGTTTCTCATTTGTTCCTGAATTTCTTTGGATCACAGCATGATGTCTAGCTTTTGAAGATATTTTGGTCTACTTCACTTTGTCAGGCAGGTCCTATTTAAATGATTTCTTGATTGAGAACAGGTGTGGCAGTAATCAGGCCTGGGTGTGGCTAGAGAAATTGAACTCAGCTTTCCAAAGATGTGATAAACCACAGTTGATTTATGTTGTAACAGGGGGGGCAATCACTTTTTCACACAGGGCCATGTAGGTTTGGATTTTTTTTTCCTTTAATAATAAAAACCTTCATTTAAAAACTGCATTTTGTGTTTACTTGTGTTATCTTTGTCTAATATTTCAATTTGTTTGATGATCTGAAACATTTCAGTGTGACAAACATGCAAAAAAATAAGAAATCAGGAAGGGGGCAAACACTTTTTCACACCACTGTATCTGAGATAATAGCTCTCTCGGGTAATAGACAGGGCCAGGCTACTTGCTGCCTTGACTGTGACCTCGATGCCTTTGAACAACCCTATGTTCCTAAATCTCCACAGGGCGTCTTTCCCACTGTTCACCACAGCCCAAGTCCTGTCAAACACGTCAGAAGGAAGTGTGACAGGAGAGATGCCGTATACAGATGCAGCCATTCAAAGTGCGCAGTACAGACACGTACCGCAGGTAATTGGCTGCGGTATCGCGTATCATGACGCAAGATGACGTCCATAAACGATATTAATTTTGGAACTTAAACATACAGTATATGGCTGGTCTCGGTACTTTAAAGAAAACATACACACCAGTATTCCATTTCTCCCTAAACATTTTAAGCATCGAAGTCTTTAACTAACGTGATACCGCAGTCAACAAGCATACTTTTAGAATTTGATTAAAAGGGAATATAATATGGAATCTCGTATCTCAAGAAATTAATAACGATATAATTATATTCATATATTTTTAACAAGGCTCGCCAGCTAATGTGAATCGAAACCTGTCTTGATAGCTTTTAAAGTCGTGCATGTGTAAACGACAATTGAAATAGAGAAAAAAAGACCTGACTGACAAGATTTAATTAATGCAGATCAGTAAATCAAGGGACAAAACAACCATTGCGCCCGGGTCCTCAATGGGCTTTGACGTGGATATGCATATTATATTCATGTTGCAAAAGAACTGCAACGGACATAAAAACTCCCTTGCTTTTAACAGAGCGTTCCAGAATTTCTAACTACGAAATGATTTAAACTGTGACACTTATCATTCAACCAGAGCTCGAAATATCACAAGGATCCTCTAGAGCACAGCAAGGACTGTATTAAAAGAATCGCGTATCTCAAGAAATTAATAAGATATAATTATATTCGTGTAATTCGTATAATTATATAATGCCAGCGAACTCTTGTTTTTATGTCCACTATAACAGACAATCTCCTTTGCTTTTGACCGAGCGTTTAATAATTTCCTAAAATGAAAATGATTTACTTCATTTCCCTCACGGGATCAATAAAAGTATCTATCATCTGTCTAAACTATGGGACAGAATTCTGGGGTCTCCCCATACCAGAGATTATGGTAGGGCTTCAGAATGGTGATTTAAACTGGCCCTGGTGTGTGTGTGTTTGTGTCTGTCTGTCCTATGATGGACTGGCGCTATGTCCAGGGTGTATTCTGCCTTGTGTCCGTCGCTTACTGGGATAGGCTCCAAATCCTCTGTACTGGATAAAGAGATTAGAAATGGATGGAAGTAAAGGCACTGTGTGGATGGAACTATACACAGTGTTAGAAACCCACTATGAAATGGCAGCATCTCACTGAGAATAAAATATTTTATAGTGCTGGCTTAAGGAAACAGCCTTTCCACCTCTCTTGCACATCAGTATCCATACCTAGTTATTTAAACAAATTGCCTCTAATTATAAACATCTTAATATGCTGGCTCTGTGGATCCGCATCAGCTATGTTTGCCCATTCCTTCAATTCATGTGCATCCAACACACAGTTCAATGCTAGCAACAACACAAAATCTAAAATACAATCTAAAATACAATCCTCATTTCAGTATCTATGTAAACATACAGTCTGTTAACTTC
The DNA here is from genome assembly GCF_040954835.1 of Lepisosteus oculatus. NCBI lineage: Eukaryota > Metazoa > Chordata > Actinopteri > Semionotiformes > Lepisosteidae > Lepisosteus > Lepisosteus oculatus. The sequence goes on along the minus strand of NC_090721.1, from coordinate 11,580,292 downwards.
ATCATCTTCATCAAAAGTATTCCTAACCCCATTAGGAAGTGTTCTTGTTATCAGTGTATTCCTCAGCTATCCCAAAATTATCTTCTTCTTACCAACATCTCTAGTCTTTTATCCTGCAATAACTCAGCCAACACTTAAATCTCCAAAAGCTGCTTGTGTTAATTTCTTGAAATCACAAATATCATGTGTAAATACTGGCCATGTAATACTCTGCATTGTGGAATAATAGTTTATTTTAAAGGGAACTACAGAAACTAAGAACTAGAAAAATCAAGAAAGGCTTTTTTTTTCTAGAATTAATAAATGCACATCCTGTTCACTGGGGAAATTAAATCCACACTGAGCAATCTTCAATATGTTCAGAATATGACAGCGAGAATCCTATCAGGGATGCATTACACCTGTTTTCAAGTCCTTGCATTGGTTATCTATCAGGTTTCGAGTCAACTTCAAAATCCTCATCCTCATTCAGTACCTACTGTACAGTATATGGCTTATTATCTGTCTACTCCCCACCTTTGTCCGTCTGACTCTGGTCTTCTAGCTGTCCTCAAGAACATCTACATTCTGTGGGTGACAGGGTCTTCTCTAGCTGCACCCCAGAGCTCTCAATTTGTATTCCCGGTGATATCAGTCACGTACCCTGAGTGCATTTAAATCTAACCTCAGAACCTATTCTTTTCAGAAGACTTAGTGTCTGTATCTGCTTCATTTTCTAATTTTGGTAGCACCTCTAACTGCTTGTCTTTCTTATATGTATTTACTTTGTGATCTGTGGTCCTTTTATCTGTTTTTATATCTACTGTATTGCTTTGAGATGCCACTTTTAAAGGTGATATATAAAATAAAGTTTTTTATTATTGTTATAGAGAAACATGATCAGTTTTCCATGGTTCAGATAAAAAGATCTAAAGCATACTAGTTTGTCACTCTTCTCATTCCCTTTGCCAAATAACTTTTCATACAAATCTGATCAATCTAACTGCCTGTTTTCTGTGCTTTCTCTATCCTGCTAGATTTGCAATTATTCTGAAAATTTTCTTCTTGAAATAACTCATTTCTAAATACCTTTTTTCACTATTAACATCTTTCAGCAACTCTGCAACAAAATATACACTTAGCACAGTTCATCCTGCTACCAACATTGAATAAAAAAAATCTAATGATTTCTATATTTATGTCTTTATTTAGTGGTTTCATTAGTGACAAAGGCTAAACTTTCTTGGAAAAATGTATTTTATGTGTTGCGGAAAAAACTGACTTGCTTTAACAAAGTATGTTTACAAATCCTTTCACCTGGCAAACTACCTGAATGCCCAACTATCTGAGAAGCCCTCCATGAAACCATGGTTGCTATTAATTCATTTAGGGCTCATTGACAGAATTGCTGGGATGTGTAGTTTTTAATTCCGTTTGAATTATAACTGTAAGTACTGTTTTCATATTTGGCCAGGGCTTTAAAGAGAAGGTGCGCCAAAATATTTCGGTGCCGTCGACTCCGCTTTAAAGGTACCCCCGTGCTGGAAGAATTTGACCTCAGAACGTTTGCCCAGCGTACTGTTAAACCAACGCATTAGCATGTTAAAGCGATTCTATTGAGGGAGTAGCCCAGCTACCACTTAACACTGTACTTCCTACTTTGAATACCTGTGAAACCGGTTTAATTCGTCACAGCCAGCACTCAGGCAGAGAGGGGGTTGAGTAGTGGAAGCAGGCGAGATTTCCAGCGAAAGACACCTCCCCCTCAAAAACCTAGTAAGCAGTAATGCTTTAAGTTGAAAATCGAGGTAGATTTTGAGGATGATAAAGAGGGTAAACTGGGATGGGAGGAGGGTTTGGTTTTGCATAAGGGCAGAAGATTTCCCTTCTGCTTTGTGTAAGGATGGTATCAAAAGCAATCTTAAGTGGTGAGAAAGCTGTGCTTAATGTGCTCAATTAAGGGACTTAAAAGTAAAAGGAGATGCTTCATATTGCTTGACTAATTTTAAAAACTAGGTTATAAATGCAGACGCTCCCTCGGTGCGCTGCTCTGGTACGCCGGCTCTTACACAGTGCCTGTCGGCCGTAAGCGTTACAATATACATACCCAACACTGCTTGTACCCATCTGTCATGCAAATAAAACACCTTGAATTGAATTGAATTGAGGGGAGAGGGGGGGAATACTAAAGCCAATACTGGCTCAATACCCTCAATGGGCTTTGACGTGCTAATGCGTTGGTTTAACAGTCCGGGTGTGGCAAGCTTCCAATGTCAACTCGACTCGATTGGAAGACAATGAACGTATTTTAGCCCTAAATGAATTAATAGTAAACACGGTTTACATAAAATACATTTTTCCAAGAAAGTTTATAATAATACGATCTATAGTTGAAATCTGAGCCTAAATATAAAGGAAAAGCATTTTCAGAGAGCAATCACGCTGTGTTTATGTAGAAAAAGCGATTAGGTTTATGAGCAATCTACCTATTCGCTTAAAACGCTATATAAAATAAAGTTTATTTAGAGATGAATGATCAGTGTCGCAGTTTAAATAATTTTTGTAGGAGGGCTTGGACAGATTCCAAGTGCATTTTTGCAATTTACGTTGCATTGTCCAATGTTCTGTTGTAATACAGGCTAGAATACAGTTACAGTAGTCTAAGCTTTATCAGCCTATTTAAAATAATTTTTTTGAATCCCCGGTGGAACACACTCCATAAGAATCAGCGCTTTTATACAGTATATCGCCTTTAAAGACATATATTTAAACACGCGTTTACGATTTAAATCAAAACGCGATTCAAATCAATATAAATGTATATTTTGTAATGCATAGGTGACTATTCATTGTTATTAAAAAGACTTAAATTCGATCATTTCGTGATACAGTATTTAGAAATATAAATTTGTTTGGTGTGAGTGAGGTTTTATTTAATCTCTGACCAAGGGAAACGTTTCATTTTTTCAAAGAAATGTTTGTTAAAAAATAAAGTCATAGTTCCATGGGATTCAATCACAGACCATGTAACATGGGAGTCAGGAAACTAACACACAGCGCCACCGGATTTAATAACACAATAAAAACGCTATAAAATAATGTGACTAGGCACAGAAAAAGTTTACAGCACAGTACAATAATAAATGCTGACCATGACTTTAGAAGCATAAATGCAGAAAATGTAGAAATGCATTAGCCTGATTATGATTAAAAAACACAAAATGAAACACGCGTTTGCGATTTAAATCAGAACATGATTTAAATCAATATAAATGTTTATATTGTAACGCATACTGTCCAGCCTCCATTTCTCTATAAAAATTTACTCTGTTGCACACACACACACACACAATAGAAGCAGGAACCGCTGTCAGAAGGGAAGAAGGTGACTATTCATTGTTATCAAAAATGACTTAGAATCGATCATGTTGCGATATTTTGAAATATAAAAGTCAATTGATTGTCCATAATATCGCTATTCTATTTTTTCGAAGAAATGTTTGTTAAAAGAAGAGTCCTGCACCAGCTGGATTCAAACATACAACCTGTGCATTGTTAGTCACACACACCTAGACCAGTAGGCTACAAGATAACTTGCATGAACAGGGAGGCGAAACAGCCCTACACAGCCCTGTCGCAGTACACAAATATAATCATACATTTATTAAATTCTTTAGATACGCGATTCCATATTATATTCCCTATTAATCAAATTCTAAAAGTATGCTTGTTGACTCCGGTATCACGTTAGTTAAAGACTTCAAAGCTTAAAATGTTTAGGGAGAAATGGAATACTGGTGTGTATTTTTTTCTTTAAAGTACCAAGACCAGCTATATACTGTATGTTTATGTTCCAAAATTAATATTGTTTATGGCCTTCACACGCGTTGCAGTATGCTCCTATTCTTTTTATGCTCAGCTACTAAGATTTCCCTTCAGTGGTAAAATTAGATATGAATATTCAATACTTAAACGGGCACAGTTAAGACATTAAATATACATATACATACTGTTTATGTTCCTAAATCAATCTCTTTTATGAGCATGTGAAAGACATGGTGAATCACTGTACTTTGCATGATTGGAAACAAATGCGTGATTGCAAAATGCTGTGGTGTTACTTTTACAAAGACGGTCAATGAAAAAAAGAATGTTGACCAGGGCAATACTTTGAGTTTACACTTACAGCTTGTCCAAGGTCATTCATTATTAATACTATTAGTAATATCTTCGTTAAAGACTGATGGCCACAGCTCAAACATGAGAGGTTGAGCTTTATTAGCTCCACCTTGCAGAAATTCCGGATACTATTATTTTGCTTGTCGTATTATAGGAGAATTTACGGTAACTAGCGGTATTTACCGGTAACTCGCGGTATTTACCGGTAGCTTGCGGTAGACTGCGTACAGCGTACCGGAAAATAATGCGGTATCGCCAGCGCATTTTGAATGGCTGCATCTGTATAATGAAAGCAGCGGTCAGGGTAAAGTGCTGCCCTGGGCATGACAGCTTCTCTACAGGAATGTCCTCCCAGGAAGACCTGCCAGTGCCCTCTTACTCAGGGTGGAGACATTTTGCCAGGCTGACTTTCAACTTTGACTCAAAATAGGGTTCATGTGATCCTACAATTCCTGAATTCCCTGAGATGTGTGGCTTTATGAAGTTGATTCTTAATGAAAGAAGCTGATGTGTAAAACTGAGAATAAGAGTTTTGTTAAAGTAATGTTTGTTATTCTTTAATGCCAATGTAAAGATCAAATCAAATGATTTTGCCAGTTTAGCACAGGCATAATGTTCCTTTAGTACACTCATTACAGTCACTGTTATTTGTTTAAATTAGTCCTATGTTATAGAGTTAGGGAGCCGTGTGGAAATGTTGTGGGTACTGAACGTATCAATTTGTTTTAAAACCAGAAAAGCCGAGCTCAAATGAGTCATTGTGTTTCTTATTAAGAAAGTCCCGTTTTGTGTCCAATCTTCATTCAGGTATGTGACTGATAGTTTCCACTGTCTTGAAGTTCATGGTTCACTTGACACTTCACAAGTCTGAAGAAACTCCATTGACTTTCTCAGTGTTCTTGAGGATTTTGAAATTTGAATCAGGTCCCCACTTTTTCTTCTTTCGTTTCAAACCTAAACAATTCACTCATTTTGACCTGTCAGGTTAGGGCATTTTTTCATACTCTTGTACTCCTGTCAGGGAGGAAACAACAAAACAACAAAATAACAAAAGAGAACCATCAAAAACTAATAAACTGAAGGAAACATCACTTCACAGCTTTGCTTCAGTGTTAACCTCTTCCCTGAACTGGGAGCCTCACTCCAGCCTGATTTTCACTTTAGAGAGCATTGGCTTGACACACTGAAAGGGGATTTTAAACTCTGCAGGCCTGCATCACTCACACTTCACCCACCTTCAAGAAATCTCAAATGTTTTGATGATCTATTTACTATTTACCGAACATATGATATCAAAGCAGTACATTATTACTATACTGTATATGTACTATATAATAAGCGTGGTTAGTACTGTACGTTAGCACATTAGAACTGTAGCGCCCTCGCTGGGTGCCTTAGCGGATGCGCACCCGGGAAATGCATGTGCCACAGTGCAGCATGAGAACCGCTGCCAGGGGACTGTGGGTCCGCAGGCTGGCTGCTAGGTGACCCTGGCTGTGCAAATAGTGATTAAAAAGGGATATGTACAGTACATAATTGTGTTGTTGTTTACCTCTGTTTCTCCCTAAGAGTTGTTTGCACCCTAACCTTGTGTACCTGTTCCCATCGATGTCCTTGTGTGTTCAACCCTTGTTTGAGCCAGATTTTATGGTCTCTGTTGCCTGGTTGCTGGTGGACGGAGGTCTGGAAAAAAGAGAATGTAAGCTCCCCAAAAGCTTGTCCTGGTTATTTCCTGCACGAACCCCATAGTCACTACATTACTTAACACAGGATTGACAACCCCTGTTTGAAGGTGATTGGGGTAAGTATTTTCTGTTTGAGTAGGGAGCTGCATCTACAAGCATTGACTGCAAATAAATAGGTAACGATTAATTCTACACTGAAAAGGAGAAAGAAAAAACAACACTTTGGCAGTTTGCTTCAGGCATGAAGAAAGCTGGACAGCAGGTTTCTCTTTTTTACTTTTCAACATGGAATTAACCTTTACTTTTACCTATTACTTGTTGTCAGTAATCAGTTATTCTGTAAGCACCCTTCCAGTTCATAGTTCCCTAATAACACACATAGTTATCTCATGCCAGGTATTCACTAGCATTCTACAAGCAGAGTTAGTGAAATAAATTAGTGAGATAGATTTGAGGGCTGGCATTTTTTTATTTTTGGTTTCTACAGTGAGCAATGATACTTGTTCTCTAGGTGGGAATGATATTGAAGGGTTCTGAAACATTTAGTTGACTTGCGATAGTGTGGAAATGTTTGTCTTCAATTACACGAATGTAAGCAGTGAAGCATTTGAAGATCAGTGTGCTTGGCAGATCAGCTAGGTATTATGCAGCCTGGATTTCTAGGAAAGGCTGCAGAAACACAATGACCACACCAGCTCCAGCCAGCTAGGTGAATTCAGTGAATACTTGGCACACTATTCCAATTCTGTGGTCAAATTCAGAGGACAGGTTAGCACCAGTTGAGGAATAAAACAAGAAACGTTTAAAAAAAGAGGCTGTCATTCAGCCCAACTAGTCCATTTTCTAGTAAACTGATCCAATGATTTCATCCGAATTAATAAAGATATTTAATGTTCTCTAACAGAATACTGTATGAGCTCTGTTGTAGCTACAAAAGTGACTCTTTAGGTAAGCATTTTACATTATCTGCAAAGTATTTTGCAACTTTTTACTGTAAATCTGATATCTACTGTATTTGACAGATAATGGTAATGACAGAGTAAAACTTTGGAGAGCCTGTATCTTGCCCACTCTTAGGCTACCCTACAGCAACATATTGTGGGTCATATACATCAGTGTCAATAGAAACACATACAGTAAGGGGAGGCAGAACAGCAATCTGCTTGAAGTGGACATAAGAGAGAGGTAAGATAAGATAAGATCACTTTATTGGCCATATACAATTTCTTGTATTAGGAATTTGTCTTTTTGTATACCCCAGCTTGCTCTCCATGAGGCACACAGACAGGGAGAGAAGCTTGTGGTCAGAGCACAGGGTCAGCCATTGTACAGCGCCCCTGGAGCAGATGAGGTTAAGGGTCTTGCTCAGGGACCCAACAGAGTAGGATTCCTCTGCCGGCCGTGGGATAAGAATGGGCAACCTTCCAGCCATAGGTGCAGATCCTGAGCCACAGAGCCACCATACCACCCTACACTGGACATTTTTATGTTTTCATGCCCCGGAGGCTGCTGGGCCAGCCAACCCATTAGGACCACTAGGGTTCCCAGCATAGTCCAAGTGCTTTTTTATTGTACTTTAGTAAACCAAGCTTATTCTCTTGAATGACCATTTATGTTGCAAACTCAAATAGGAATGCATTTACATTGTATTTTCTGTCACTGATCTGTACAAATGTTACTATAAATTATAAAGTGACACGTGACATGTAAATTAAAGAAATTAAAAGAAAACACTGAAATGTCTTGATTTGATAACCATTTACTCTCTTTCCTATTATACTCCAAAGCCCAGATCCATCTGATTTCTTTGTGAGCTCACAGAGTGGTCAATTCTTTTGGTTCTCCCGAACGTCCATTACAAACTTAATTTGTTACCATAATTGTTTTTCTTCTTCAATTCCATGAAATTAAAAGTCTACTTTTTGTACTTTAAAATATAGATGTCAAAACAAAATAGCTACATTTTCAGTGGCAGATCTCATTCAGTTTCTACATAACAAAGGAAAAACTGAAATGAAAGAGTAGAAACATGGAAAATTTCAACAACTTTTGTACAGCAGCGTATGTATTATCCCTTTTATTTTTCTTTTATATTAGAAATGGTTGTTATATCATGTACCGAGTTTCTTTATATAGACACGACTTTACTGTATGCTGGTATAATGCAATATACAGTATGTGTTCTAAGTTGATATGTTTTCTGCTGGTTGTTTTGTTTAAAAGTGTCCTGGAATGAAGGGTGGCACAATGACACAGTAGCTATTACTGTTGCCTCACAGCCCTGGAGCCCTGGATTCAGTTCTTGGGATGTTATACTCATGGAGTTAATATGTTCTCTGGGTACTCTAGTTTCCTCCCACAGTTCAAAAACATACTGTATTGATAGGTTAATTGACCTTTGAAAAAACTGGCCTTGGCATGAGTGTGTACGTCCTGCGACTAGCATCCAATCCAGGGTGTATCCTGCCATGTGCCCATTGCATGCCAGAATAGTCTACTCCTGTATTGGTTCACGCACTTAGATAATCGATGGATTCCTGGAATGACACCTGTGGGGGTACTGAGAAAAGCCTGTTATACAGAATTAACCAGATACTCAATATCCATGGCTAACATCGTAATAATTGTAGCCTAATTGGGGTTCCTTAATTTTGGAATTAAAATTTATGAGGCACAACGAATACTGTTATACAGACTATAGAGTTCATCATGTAGCATATAAAAAAGTGTGCACTTGGTTCTGGCTACAGTAAAGATGGCAAAGTTTAAAGTCGTACTTATTGACACCCCCAATCAACTTTGTAAAGCCAATGCTGTAACCCTACTGTACTACAGATGCTACAGTACTTGAACTTCAGTCTAAACTTAAAAACTTTGGTGTGATATTTGAGTCAGGCTTGACAATCGACCCACATGTGCAACATATTTTCAAAACATCATTCTTTCACCTCAGAAATATCACCAGACTACATCCTATATCATCGCAAACTGTTGCTGAAAAGCCAATCAACACATTTGTCTTCTCCTGAATTGACTAATGAAATGCTCTACTTGCTGAATCCACATTGAACATACGCCAGTATCTCCAGAATTTGGCAGTCAGAATCCTGACCAGGTCTACAGCAAGTGATCACATTACTCCTATTCTGGAGTCCTTGCACTGGCTTCCTCTGTTAAGAGCGCGTATTACAGAATAAAGGGGATCCTGGGTGGAGAAAATAGATTAAAGTTAGAGTATATACCAGCAGCCGAAATCCAAAAGACGTAGTCGATTATCTTGCTCGGATCCTTTTTGATTCTCTGAGGAGAAAGAACATATCCTAGGAAGGGAATCGTGGATACATGAAAAATACATTTTTCAAGTTTAACATTTAATCTGTTCTTGATAAGACGGGAAAGGACGTCTTGGCCATGAACGAAGTGATCTTGAAAGCTGTTGGAAAAAATGTAAATCATAATTTAAAGAAATTGACACAAATCTTTGTATGATATCACGGAAAACATTGTTCTTAAAATTCTGAAAAACTGCGGGAGCATTACCCAGATATTCAAACCAAATATTTGCTGTGTCCATGGGTTGTGATGAAGGCGGTTTTCCATTCGTCACCCTACCTGATACAAATGAGATTGTATGCTTCACGTAAATCTAATTTAGTGAAGATGGTGGCGCTGTGTATAGATTCTAGAGCAGCAGTAATTAAGGGTAATGGGTATCGATTCTTAATGGTAATTTCATTAAGATCGCGGTAATCTCCATCCTTTTTTTTAACAAAAAACAAGCTAGAGGGTGAATAATGCCAGCTTGGAGTGATTCCTGGTTATACTCTTCCAATGCACGTGATTCTGTATTTGACAGTGGGTAGATTTTCCCCTTTGGAGGAAGAGTGTTGGGAAGGAGGTCAATAGGACAGCCATAAGGACGATGAGGGGAGGGTAGGGTTAGGGATTTTTGTTTATTGAAAGCTTCCAAAAGAACACTAATAATGTGGAACTCTAGACACTTCAGATTAGAGAGGTCTCTGAAGCCTAGCTTTAAAAGCAGACGGCAGCAATGAGATAGACAATTACAACCTCAAGATAATAGTTCATTACGTGACAAAGATATTTGGGAATCATGCTGATGTAACCAAGGGTACCCCAAAAGGAGGGGGTGTGAAGGGGACTCCAGAAGAAAAAAACTGTATATTTTGAGATACTGCAGAATGAGTGAGGTGGTCTGCCAGGAAATTGGGCCTGAAGAAATGGAAGAGCCGTCAATAGTCTGGACCCAGAGAGGTGGATTAACTGGGAGTAGAGGGACATTCCAGGACAAAGGATGAGTCTAAGAAGTTCCTGGATGCTCCAGAGTCTATAAAGGCAGAGAGGGGCAGATGATTATAATTCCAGGAGAGAGTGGCCAGAAGATAGAGTGAAGTTGGAGTATTGGTAATGAATGGAGATATACTCACCCCTGATTGTAAGGTAGGCTGGGAATGTTGCCTTCTCTGAGGTTTGACAGGAAGCCCAGAAATTTGACAGCAATAGAGGCAACGACCCTCCAAGTGATGTCTGGTCTTCTCCTCTGGAGTGAGTCTAGAATAGGCTATTTCTATTGGTTGTTGAGGGGACACATAAGAAGCCGAAAAAGTCTGTGATGCTGTGAAATTCCATGACCGTGATATTTCCAGTCGCTTTTCGCGAAACCTGTTATCCAAGTTGATGATCTGAGTGATTCCTTCCTCAATGGTTTTACTAGTAGGAGGCAAGACAGTTAAATGATCTTTTAATTTCTCTGATAAGCCTTGTCGGTATTGAAAAATAAGAGCTTCCCAATTCCAAGATGTCAATGCTGCTAGAATGTGAAACTAGGCTGGGATCAGGTCGATTGAAGACGGTTCTAAGGTATTCTTGAAAAAGGCCAAAGTCATGAACCATGAGTGTATCTTGCTCAATTAAGGAGGTAGCCCAATCCAATGCTCAACTGGTGAGCAAAGAAACCATAAAGGCAACCCTTTCTTAAAGGCTGTCCGATTGGAGTTGAAAAAACAAAGTACATTGTGCCAAAAACCACGGCATTTAGATAAGTCTCCATCAAATCTTTCCAGGGTGACAGGAGGAATAGGTGGAGAGGAAGGGCTTGGTATATGAATGGGGGGGAGGGCAGTGGAGGAGCGGGAGGGGTGGAACGGTCCTGTGGGGCTTAAGCCAATTGTAAGTCTCACAACTGTCATGATAATTGGCGTAATTCAATTCAATTTATTTTCATATAGCACCTTTCACAACAAGGTTGCCCCAAGGTGCTTAACAATGCAAGTGACCATACATGTTGTGAATACAGAACAGAAAAGACCAGAAGACAACAGAGGAGAGGAACCAAAAACCTCTGAGTCAGGACAAAAAAAACTCTAGGGGTCCAAGGTCAGCTGGCTGCCCAACCCCTTTGGACATGCTAACATTATAAAATTTTTAAAAAGAAATAAATGAATGGGGGTATAAATCCACCCATCCACCATGTCTTCTGTATGTCAGTACTCCACGCAGATCTCTGTAGACCAGCAAAATCTTCCTACACGATAGCTATATCCATGATGTCCCTCTTGGATCTATGGCGGCGATGCAGCATCCAACTCAGGTAGTGCCCAGCCCAGGTGCCATCTGGACATGTGAGGAGGAGAATAGGATAGTTTGGTCAGAACAGATGTATCTGCCTGGTAGGCCAACATGGAGACACACAATGGCATGTACAGAAGCGCCAGCGGCCATAGTTGCACCAGGCTATGATGTAAGGTGTGAGTAAGCTAGTCTGAAGTAATAGGTTTTCGACTGGATTTGAATACTGAAATTGACTCGGCATCGCAAATACGGGGTAGGAGACTGTTCCATAAGCTAGGGGCCCTGTAACTAAAGGCTTTACCACCATCTGTTTTTTTATTAATGCATGAAATAAGAAGACCTGCATTCTGTGATCTAAGCAGGTGACCTGGATGGTGTACATTAATAAGTTCCATTAGATAGACAGGTGCCAGACCTCCGAGAGTAAAAGTAAGTAAAATAATTTTGAAGTCTGCCTTGTACCTGACAGGAAGCCAATGAAGAGAGCTAAGTATGGGGGTTATATGGTCGTACTTTCTGCTCTTGTAACAACTCTAGTTGCTGCATTCTGAATTTGCTGTAAGGTGTTGAAAGAGTGATAGGCGATCCTTGATAGTAGGGCATTGCAGTAGTTTAACCTGCTGTATACAAGACCATTTATTAATTTCTCTGTGTCTTGAGTGGAGAAAAACTGCATTAGTTTTGCAATATTTCTTAACTGTAGGAAGCATGTTTTCGATACTGTTTTAACATGAGAGTTAAATGAGAGCCTTGTGTCTAATATGACACCTAGGTTACGTGCTGAGTCTTTGAGGCAAATTTTTAAATTCTTTGAGTTAAGTGCTGAAGTTATAGTAGACCTATCAGTATTGTTGCCTCCAAACAACAGAACATCAGTTTAATCAGAGTTAAGTAACAAAAAGTTTTCACACATCCAAGTCTTTACGTCATGAATGCAATAAACTGAAGTGATAATAAAGTGATAAAAAGAATTGTCACTAGGTGTAAAAGAAATTTATATTTGAGTGTCATCAGCATATGAATGAAAATTAATATAAGTAATATTTCATTGTCCCTTGAGGGAATTTTTTTATGGACACCCAGCACTCCTGTACATTTAAATAGAATAGAATACAAAAAAAGAGAGAAGAAAAACATTGCACATTTTAATATTACAAAAAATAAGAACAATATTGCACATTATACTATTACAAAAAAGTTTTTGAAAATATTGCACATCATTCTATTGCACATGTACAGTATAGCACATAACGTAACATTAACAACACATCACAAAAACATATTGCACTCAAGTGGGTTGTAAGAGTCAAAATTGTGTTTATCCTTGACATTTGCGTTGACAGCTTTAATGGAGAGTGGAACACAGGAATGTTTGTATCTGCTTGAGTTACATTTGGGAGCCCTAAAACATTTGCCAGAAGGAAGAAGTTTATATTCAGAGTTGAGGATGTGGGAAGGATTTGATATAATGTTTCCTGCCTGTTTGATTAGGGATTTTTCAGATTGTCTACAGGGAGAGGTTCTGTTTCACTCCTATGACTTTCAAAGCTGTCTGGATGAGGCAGATAATTTACGATTTAATATGAACTGATAGATAACCAAACCACACTGAAATACCATAGCTGATAATGCTCTCGATTACAGAAAGGTAGAAGAGTAGCATTACTTCCTGTCAAACCCCAAACACTCTTAGTCTTAACAGGAAATATAAGTGCTGCTGAACTTTGGCACAAACACTCTCAACATAAGTAGACCAGCACAGGTTACAGTCTACTGTATATGTACACCTGAGTATTTATATGAGTCAACCTGAGTGATAAGTTACTACCTGTGAGTGATCACCAACTGTTCTGGGATCAAAAACTATTTCTTTTGTTTTATTAACATTCAAAATTAGGCTGTTGTTGTCACACCATTGCACACATTTTTGGATTTCTGACATGTACACAGATGAGCTGCTACCTCTATGCATTAAGCCAAGAACAGCTGTATCATCTGAGAATTTGAAAATGAAGTTGCTTTGACTACTGCTTGTACAATTATTTGTATAAAGTATGAACAGAACTGGAGAGCTCACCCAGCCCTGAGGGGCACCTGTGCTAGTAGATTGTGACTCAGAAAGAGTTTTGTTGACCCTGACATACTGTATGCAGTTTGTTAAAAATGAATGTTACCATTTTATAATGTTATGGTTAACAGACATTTGCTTCAGCTTACTAATCAATAGATGGGGGTGCAGCAAATTAAATGCAGAGCTGAAGTTCACAAACAGCATCCGAGCATAGGCATTGGGGTCCTCTAGGCATTTTAGAATAAGATGCTGTTAATTGCATCATCGGTACCCCGCCAGTGTTTATATGTAAACTGATGTGGATCCAGTACAGTGTTCACTTCTGAGCACAGCACGGATACCATAATCCTCTCAAAGCATTTAATCACAACAGACATCAGTGCTACCGGCCTGTAGTCATTGTTATCTGAGGGACAGGGCTTTTTGGGTATTGGCACGATGATTTCTTTTTTCCAGAGCACTGGAGCAGAGTGAGAGTCAACTGACTTCTGAAAGATAGGACACCATGCTGGTGTTAATTTCTCTGCACAGTTTTTTAAAAGAGAGGCAGTGATGCCATTAGTGCCTGTTGCCTTTTTTGCAGATACAGTATGTGTCTGAAAGATTGTGTGGTCATCTGCAGACTTATTACAAGCCTACCAGCACTACTGTCAGCTGTAAATGTATCTAACATACTGTCACATGCACCAGAGAAGTCTCGTGTCTCAAACCTCAAAAGTCATTCAGGTCGTTTGCTTTAGCCAGCTCATCCATTGTATGGAAGCTCTTGAATTGAAAAATTCATGTCAATATGTTTTCATATTATCCTACCTAGTGGCAGTATGTAGAGAGAGAGAAATAGCAATATTGGTCCTGGCACTGATCCCTGTGGTACCCCAAATTGAACTGGTGACATTGACAAAGCAGTACAATTATTAGATATTTGAACATAACGAAAAAGATTAGTTAAATGAAGTTAACCACTTAAGTACGGTTCCACATAAGCCAACCTCAAACCCAAGCTTATGTAACAAAACAGAGTGTTCAACTGTGTCAAAGGCATCACTAAGATCTAGAAGCACAAGCACTGTTGCATTCTCCACATCAATAGCTAACAGAAAATCATTTTTTAGACTCTTGTTAATGCAGTTTCAGTGCTGTGGCCTGGGGGGAAACCAGACTGGAATTTCTCAAGTATATTATTTGAGTCCAAATACGATTGAAGTTGGGCCACAACTATTCTCTCAAGAATTTTAGATAGAAATGGGACGTTTGAGACAGGCCTGTAGTTGTTAAGAACTAGTGGATCCACATTTGGCTTCTTAAGGAGTGGTCTAACAACCGCTACCTTAAATTGATCAGGTACAACGCCTGATGCAAGGGAAGTTTTCATCATAATAATTATAGGTCCTGCCAGTACTTCAAGGGAATCTTTGACTAGCTGAGTAGGAATGGAATCTAGCGGACAGATGGTTGACTTAGTCCTAATAATTAATTTCTTGAGTTCCCTTTCATGAACTAATTGAAAAACACTAAAGAGGTGCTCATATTGTTTCTGTACCAGACTTATTTGATTGTGTTTGAAGTCTGATGGTGTTCATTTTATTGTTAAAGAAGTTAATGAAATCATCACTACTAAAGTTTGATGGTGCTATAGAATTGGTCTTATTTGTCTGATTGGCTATTGTCTTAAATAGGCAGTGAGGGTTATTTGTATTGCTTTCTTTAAGTTCAGAGTAGCAAGCTGAACGAGCTCTTCATAGGGCTTTCTTACATTGTTTCAGGCTATCAGTCCATGCTGACTTTAATACTTGTAGACCAGTAGACCTCCATTTGCGCTCTCATTTGCAGCACTCGTGTTTAAGGGATCATGTGTGATAATTTAACCATAGAGAGTGTCTAGTGGTTTTGACTACCTTAGTCTTTAATGGGGCAGTTTCATCAAGGGCCTGTCTGACCACTGTATTATAGTTATGTGTGATTTCATTAACATTATTACTGGAGATAAAGCTAGCATTGTTCATCGTGTTCATGAAATTTAATGAAGTACCCCCATTGATGTGTCATGTTGTAATCGTCTTCTCCTTGGCAGCTATCAAGGGCAGCTGAATCTCAAAAGTAATTAAAGAGTGGTCAGAAAAAGAGTTATTGATGGGATGGACCAGTACATGATGAATATCAGCTCTATGAGTGATAATTAAGTCTAATGTATGCTCGCATATGTGTGCTGGTCCTGTTATATGTCGACTACAACCTACAGAGTCAAGGAGAGACAAGAAAACTTTACTGAAAGTGTCTGTCTGTATGTCCATATGTATGTTAAAGTAATCTAATATCACAACTTTGTCTAAATTAATAACTAAATCAGAGAGCAGTTCACCAAATTCAGCAAGAAACAATGCATATGGTCCTGGGGGTCTGTACACTAAAATAATGTATGTAGATGATTTGGGTGTCATTTTAAGAGGCATTGCTTAAAATGGGTGAAAGTTATTAATAGTTTTTAATTAAATTCTTACAAACTCACTGAAGATGGCTGCTAGGTCACCTCCATGCCCTGAGCAACAAGCTTGCTGTAAAAAAGTATAGCCATTAGGTGAGGCTTCAACTAAAGGAATAGTGTCAGTGGGTCTAACTCAGGTTTCTGTTACTAGGCAATGGTCAGAGTTGGTGTCAAGCACCCTATCATTAACCAGAACTGATTTGCTGCCTAGTGAGCAAACATTTAACAGTGAGCATTTTATGGTAGTTTCTTGTTTTTTCTGATTAAGGTTTACCAGTGGAATGGAGATTAAATTGTCAACACAAAAGCCCCTAAAGGAACGCCTGAATTATAATCTAGGTCTAGTGATAGTTGCAATACTATTCACACTCATATTCTGGATAG
Organism: Lepisosteus oculatus; assembly: GCF_040954835.1. Classification (NCBI taxonomy): domain Eukaryota; kingdom Metazoa; phylum Chordata; class Actinopteri; order Semionotiformes; family Lepisosteidae; genus Lepisosteus; species Lepisosteus oculatus. The sequence goes on along the minus strand of NC_090721.1, from coordinate 11,563,920 downwards.
TTATGTGATTGATGGGATGCCGTGTGGTAGAGAACCTGGGTCGGAACAGGAGGTGAACTAGAGGTGGGAGTACACAGTACGCGATTTAAGATCACATGGCTGAGGCCTGGGTGGTACTCTTACTAGTCAAGCAGGCAGCTTCTCTGCTATATTTTGGGATAGAATTAATGATCCCCTCTGGTTAAGGTGAAGACCACCCCGTTTATAAAAGCCAATGCGTGTACAGTAGTTGCATGACGGCTTGAGACCATTGATGAAGAAGTCCATGCATTGAGTCTAACTCTGCTTATATACTTACGGCTCAGTATTATGTTACGCTCTGTTAAGAGCGCATATGATAGAGTAAAGGAGATCCTGGGCGGAGTATCGAAAAATAGATGAATGTTAGAGTAAAAGACGCAGTCGATTATCCTAGTCAAGGGGTCCAAGTGCCAGAACAGGAGGGAAACAGAAATGTCCAACCCAGGAACCAGAAGTCGTAATGAAAAATCCAAGTCCGAGGGTTCAAGTACCAATGAGGAGGAAAACACAAATGCCGAAACCAAGAGCCCAAATCCAAAAGACGTAATCGAGAATCCAAGCCGGGGACTTAAAATATCCAAAAAACCATAGAGAAAAACAAACGCCGAAACCAAAAGGCCGCAGTCAGGAAAATGAAGTACTAAACAATGAAAGCTCTAAGAAGGAAAAAAAACAATACTGAACAGTGAGAGAAGTGCCAGAGATTACAAAAATAGGAAGAAGCCGGAGGTGTGGTGCTGAACAGGTAAGGTGATAAGTTAAGTGTCTAGGCGAGGTCTACGCCTTCTTAAAGGGACAGAGGAGGGATTACGTAAAGCTGAGGATATATTGCAATGTATTTAATTTTGGTTAAGGTGGTTTTCAGTAGTTCATCATCACCAACTTTTTTATAATAAAGATACATTTTCAAAAGTAGTTCAAGTAAGTTGATGCGTCACCATCCATAGGCTGCAAAGGAACAAATAAAGGTTTATTCCATGCTGATTCCATGCTTCAGGTGTGGCCTGAAGAAGGCTCCACAGCCAAAATGTTGTGTTTCTTTTCTTCTCTCTTCTGCATGGAATAAACCTTTTAGACCTTTTAAAACTTTTAGAAACTGAGACTTGAAAAAATGTATGTGTCTTCCAGAACTGCATTTAAAGGGCACACATTGCCCTTTATTCATGAGATTTTTTTGGATCCATCCATTCTGTACATGTGATTCCTTGATGCTTAATGGGGTGTTAAATTGCACTTAAACAATTTAAAATCTACTGAAAGAGCAAAAAAATATAAGGCTTAGTAAATTCAATTTTTATCCAAAACCATCTGTAACCTTGGAGTCACCCTACATTATAATTAATAAATGCATTATTTATTAATACTTGATAAATGCATTAAAGATGAACAACATGCAAATTGTATTTCAAAAACAAGGCTCAGTACTAAGATTAAATCTTATTTAGTATTTTCATAACTTTAGTCATGTATAATGACTCTGCAAAGTATATTTTTCCTCCACTTTTTCAATTATGTTATATTCTGTTATCCCTTTCAAAAGTTCTGGGTGAATTTCACAAGGACAAGCTAGGAATAAGCACATCATAGCTTTACAGTGATATTTACAGCACATTCCAGCAAAACAAAAAAAAATGGGGAGAAAAACTGCAATCTTAGCAAAAACAAAACGTATTGTAGAAATATAAATGTATTGGGAAATGTAAATGTAATATACACAGTACAGTGTTACAGTACATCAATATACTGTAAATAGCAACATTGAGTAAAACAGGCAATGCCAATAACATGTGCTGGAAACAGATTTTAAATTTTGCTTTTTTATTTTAAAGTTATTTAAACATACTTACTGGTTGTCTGTTCACAGGATAGTTTCTGAGGTTTGATTTCTGAGCCAGAGCAGCTTTTGTACAGCTAGGGAGGTTTTGTACAGCTGTGTTTCACTGTGTGAGAGGTCTTGCTTCATGCTGTTGACAATAGTAATCTCCTGCATCTTCTGCCTGGATGCTGCTGATTGTTAAATTGAAATCAAAGTCATATCCAGATGCTGAGAACCTGTCAGGAACTCCAGTGAAGCGTTTGGGACCTTCATAAATCAGAAGTTTAGGTTCTTGTCCAGGTCTTTGGTGGTACCAGGCCATGTCATCATCTATCGCTGTCACAGATTTACAGTTGATTTTCACTGTGCCTCCCAGTGGAGCAGACAGAAATGTTGGAGACTGAGTGACCACAATTTCACCTCTTGACTCTAGAGAAAAAATGACCAAAGTGAGAGAAATCAAGGTGAAAACAGGAATCTCCCAGCCTGTCTGCTAGCATCAAGAACACACACAGAAACATTAGGTTCACTATATTTTTTAAAATCCATAGAATCCATAGTGACCAGCTCTAATCAAGGAGTAACAAGACCTCTTACCTTGAGCAAAGAGCACTAGCGTGCAGACGATCATCCCCAGTGAAGCCATGTCATCTGTGTGTCTCAGTGACTGTAACAGGGAAGGACTGTCAGCTTTAAATCCTCCTGAGCAATGCAACAGAGCAGTGATTACTGCTTCTGTTTAGAGCAGTGAGGCAGCACAGGTATGCAAAGCACTTTCCTGTATACAAATCCTGTCACAGACAATTAGAAGAACTCTGAGCTGTGTTCACAGCTGTAGCCTGGTATAGTGGGATAGTTATACTCACAATCTACCACTGCTCACTAATTAAACAATATCGCTGACTTGTTACTCCTCATTTTTTAAAACAACTGGTCTTGCATTACATTATATTAAGGGTTGCTCTGTCCTTGGAATGGAAATTAATGAGCATTTTTTAATACATTATTATGCTTTATTATTTTGCTTTGTAAATGTTGCAGATTTTAAAAATATAATGTATATCACTACAGATGCAGCCATTCAAAGTGCGCGGTACAGACACCGCAGTACAGATACCGCAGGTATGATGACACGCGATACCGCGGTACGTGATTGGTTGACCGACAGGGGCACTCGTGGTCCGTTGGTCTGTCGTAGAAAGACTTACTGTAAACGTCTTTACTGTGCCCGTTGTAGATATTGAATTTTGAAGGGAAATCTTAGTAGCTGAGCATAAAAAGAATAGGAGCATACTGTAACGCGTGTGAAGGCCATAAACGATATTAATTTTGGAACGTAAACATACAGTATATGGCTGGTCTTGGTACTTTAAAGAAAAAAATACACACCAGTATTCCATTTCTCCCTAAACATTGTAAGCTTCGAAGTCTTTAACTAACGTGATACCGGAGTCAACAAGCATACTTTTAGAATTTGATTAAAATGGAATATAATATGGAATCGCATATCTAAAGAATTTAATAACGGTATGGTTATATCCATGTACTGCGGCAGGTCTGTGTAGGGCTGTTTCGCCTGCCTGATCATGCGAGCTGTCTTGTAGCCTACTGGTCTAGGTGCGTGACTACCAACTGGCAGGTTGTGTGTTCGAATCCAGCTGGTGCTGGACTTTTATTTTAACAAACATTTCTTCGAAAAAATAGGTAAGTGATATTATGGACAATCAATTGACTTTTATATTTTGAACATATCTTCCCTTCTGATAGCGGTTCCTGCTTCTATTGTGTGTGTGTGTGCAACAGTAAATTTTTATACAGAAATGGAGGCTGGACAGTATGCGTTACAATATAAACATTTATATTGATTTAAATCGTGTTCGGATTTAAATCGCAAACGCGTGTTTAATTATGTGTTTTTTAATCATGATCAGGCTAATGCATTTCTACATTTTCTGTATGAACCAGCTTAGAGGTTCATACAGAAAGACAGCTTGTGTTTAAATTGAGTGTAAGGTCTTCCAATGAAAGGCGGGTGCCTTTTGCCGAAGTCGGGAGACATTGGGGGCTTGCCACACCCGGACTGTTAAACCAATGCATTAGCACGTCATTCCCGCATTCGGGAATGTAAGTCAGAGAAAGACAGTCTCACGTTTGATAATTATATTTTCTTTCTTTTCTTTCTTTCATTATTTCTTCGTAGCCTGCAGAGCACACACCGCCTCAGGACACTCCATCCCGGCCTCTCAGTTCACCACCGCGCAGGAATCTGTTGATGCTGTCCCTGCCGGCTATCTCCCCCCAGGAAGCACAGCGGAATTCACAGATGCCAGTGGGACGAATAATTCTCCCAGATGTCCAACTGCTACCCATCACCCAGGAGATGGAGGGGGGGTTGTACTTGCAGTGCATCGGCATAGACGGGAAAGCAAGAGCCGACCGCTACGCCGCCCTCGTGTTTCGAAATCTTGTGACTTTTGAAATTTACTGGGGGTGGACCACGTCTGTAAATTTCGATGGGTCCAAAGGCAAAAGTGCCTTGCAATCTCCGGGAAACCATTAGTATGATGGTGAATCGGAGATTCTCAACCCTTGCTGCGGAGAGTTCGTGATCGGATCAACGAAATGCTTCGGAGGAGGAGGCGGTCTTTTCCTCTTGTCTAACAGTCTGTCCACAAACAAAACATTCCTGTTAGACAAGAGGAATTGAAAAAAAAACAATGTTGTCAATGAAAACCGGTGTGTGTGTCTCTCCCTGCTGGATGTCCCTCTCACAAACTGCTGAATGAATAAAATAATTTTATTGAAAACGAGTTTGCGATTGTCTGGTCTTTAAATTCTGGAGATACGCGATTCCATATTATATTCCCTTTTAATCAAATTCTAAAAGTATGCTTGTTGACTCCGGTATCGCGTTAGTTAAAGACTTCGATGCTTAAAATGTTTAGGGAGAAATGGAATACTGGTGTGTATGTTTTCTTTAAAGTACCGAGACCAGCCATATACTGTATGTTTAAGTTCCAAAATTAATATCATTTATGGGCTTCACACGCGTTGCAGTATGCTCAGGCACTAAGTAAAAGGAGATGCTTCGTATTGCTTGACTAATTTTAAAAACTAAGTTATAAATATAAAAATTGCAGGCGCTGCTCTGGTGCGTCGGCTCCTACACAGTGCCTGTCTGCCGTAAGCGTTACAATATACATACAGTACCCAACACTGCTTGTACCCATCTGTCATGCAAATAAAACACCTTGAATTGAATTGAATTGAGGGGAGAAGGGGGGGATACTAAAGCCAATACTGGCTCAATGGGCTTTGACGTGCTAATGTGTTGGTTTAACGGTCCGGGTGTGGCAGGCTTCCAATGTCAACTCGACTCGATTAGAAGACAATGAACGTATTTTAGCCCTAAATGAATTAATAGTAAACATGGTTTACATAAAATACATTTTTCCAAGAAAGTTTATAATAATACGATCTATAGTTGAAATCTGAGCCTACTTTAAAAATAAAGGAAAAGCATTTTCAGAGAGCAATCACGCTGTGTTTATGTAGAAAAAGTGATTAGGTTTATGAGCAATCTAATTACCTATTCGCTTAAAACGCTATATAAAATAAAGTTTATTTAGAGATGAATGATCAGTGTCGCAGTTTAAATATTGTGAGTCAGGAAACTAACACAGCGCCACCGGATTTAATAACGCAATAAAAACGCTATAAAATAATGTGACACAGTACAGCACAGTACAACAATACTGACCATGACTTTAGAAGCATAAATTACCTTACACTCAATTTAAACACAAGCTGTCTTTCTGTATGAACCTCTAAGCTGGTTCATACAGAAAATGTAGAAATGCATTAGCCTGATCATGATTAAAAAACACATAATTAAACACGCGTTTGCGATTTAAATCCGAACACGATTTAAATCAATATAAATGTTTATATTGTAACGCATACTGTCCAGCCTCCATTTCTGTATAAAAATTTACTGTTGCACACACACACACAATAGAAGCAGTTATTAAATTCTTTAGATACGCGATTCCATATTATATTCCCTTTTAATCAAATTCTAAAAGTATGCTTGTTGACTCCGGTATCACGTTAGTTAAAGACTTCGAAGCTTACAATGTTTAGGGAGAAATGGAATACCGGTGTGTATTTTTCCTTGTGATATTTTAAGCTCTAGTTGAATGATAGGTGTCGCATTTTAAATAATTTTCGTAGCTAGAAATTATGAAATGCCCTGTTAAAAGCAAGGAAGTTTTTATGCCCCGTTGAAGTAAAACAAAATGCCTGACAAAGTATGGCTTGGACAGATTCCAAGTGCTTGTACAAATGTGCTAAAGAAATTATACTTTGAGTATACAGCTTGTCTGAGTAATATCTTCAGTAAAGGCTTTGATGCATAAATATTTCTGATAAAGGTAGGTTGTGTACTTCTGTCCAACTGAGCAATCTTGCTTTCATAATATATACCAACATTTTAATGACTGATGATTAACATGCTGTAATACACAGTTCAAAATTAAAGGCTCAAATGCTGTACATGAGAGGTTAAGCTCCCCCTGGCGGTTTTACAAGGCGACGCCGGATAGTTAGTCACGTGACACACGTGACACGCGTGATACCGCGTGATACTGTGACACGCCCACCGGGGTATGCCGTGAAATACCTCACCCATTTTGAATGGCTGCATCTGTATATTAAGATCAAGTGACATGGACATTATGATTTCACTTGGCTAGCTTCTTCGGGGAATTTTAGGATCAAGGTAAAAAGAACAGTACCTCTGTACAGAACATTACAGTTGCCAGGAAATCCATGTGGAATGACTAAGACAAAATGTTAATAATTAACTAATTAAACAGATAAAATTGTAGAGCTGCTGAATCGCAGTAAGAAGTTACTGTTGTTACATTATAGTTGCTGCTATAGTTGCTTGTAGTTTATCCATCCATTTTTTACCCATCACTGCTTCAACCAGGGTTGTGACTTATAGGTTATGAGTAAAAGAATTTGCTTTTAGGATAAACTTTTATTTTACGTCAAAATTAGTCACAACTTACTGTTACTGATTACTTCTCAGAATTATTTTTCCTCAGCTAGATTTCAGTTTTTAAATGTGACTTTTATCCCTCTTGTGGCTGTAATGCATCAAAATTTTAAAATACTTTCCCCAATTCTATCAATGGTACCTAACCATACAGTAGTAAAATATTTTGGGATGTATCTGAAAACCTTTTTTTAAATGTGAAGTTTTCCACTTTGTACAAACCTTTAGTTCAAGATTTGTTTTACTAGCATTTATTAAATACAAATTGTACAGCAGTTTAATCACATGTTTTTCACCCAGGTTTAAGGGAAAATTGAGAATAGATGTATGTTCCTGGCTAGCTAAAATTTATATATGGCTCAGGAGTCTTTCTCCTTCTCATAGTTTTCATGTTCTCACCACTACTCCAACAAGGCTGTTTTGTAACTTCACTTGCAATCTTCAGCTTTGCTGACTGCTCCTGCAGAGGGCTGCTGTGCCACATACTTTGTGCTGCCTGGTCACAGCCCTATTGAGCGGAGCACCATACTGTATACAGAGAGAACTGCACCTGACAGCCTATAACACTGCAGCATCAGACTCATTAAGAATAGACTGAAAATAAATCAAATTACTGTCCTGCTACCATTTCTGAACCACTTGACTTTTGAACCCCCCATGCAGCATGTACTGTATGGTGCCTTTAGGCATAAGGACATTTTTTTGGATTGTTTTTTTACGCCTCAGAACAAAACCACACATCCAGTATCTGCTTCACAGGCAAAAAAATACTCTTGGAAAATGGTGACTAATAGAGAATATTCCTCCAACTGTGGTAAAACCTGGTGAGTGCTTTCAGACTAATAAGGGAGGGTAAAGTTCTGTGCCAGTATTCAATGTTGTGAAAAACTTGATATACATAAAACAAAGACAAAATGAACGTTTTTTATGCTCTGTGTCTCTGCAAGCCCCTTCAATGTTGAGACTAGAAATAATAAGCAGGAGTTCCGTTGACTTCGCAGGACGTAAGGATAGGGAGGCTGACTAACTGGGGCAGAGTCACCTCAGGAGACAGGAATCCTAGAGAGCAGCTAGGTATCTGGGAGTGTCTTTTCCCTGATGGCACCAAAAAGACAACAATTTGTTTTCTGCAGGCTCCAGGCTGTAATCTCACCATTAAGAGATCCTACTCAGAACATCTCTAAAACAGATATGAAAATAAGAGAACCTATTCATCTATTCAAATAAAGCAAAATAATAATGCATATGCATTATTTAGAGGGTGACTGTAGAGGGAGAATAACCAACTAGGCCAAACGAATGAAGTCCATTTTCTACTTGAGTAAGAAAACGTTTGTCAGAAAGCAGTTGTTGTGACCAGGAATGTGCTTTCTGTCTACCCTTAAACTGACTGGTGTTGGAGGAGGATCTGAAAAGGTGCTAACTGTAGGCAGGAAGAGTAACAGAATATAAGGATCTGTGTGTAATTAAGACAGTTATTTCTCATTAGTGTATTCTTCTGCACACTTAATACTTAAAGAAATTGTGTTTAAACCAATAATTGCCAGTTAGACAAACGCATATTTTAGGTCCAGTTTAGGACCAGTATATGTTTAAAATTAAGATTTTTATCCTTCATGAACATTTACATACAAGAGAGAATAGTATGCCTTGCACTGTGGAATTGTCACATAGATTATCTATAAATACAATACAACAGGTATTTGTCTCTTTGCTCATATACAGCATTTAATCACCACTTAAAACATTCCTTACACAACAATCTGTGGGTTCTGAATGAGGGGCACAAGATGATCAGAATTGCAAATCCAATAGATGAGGCTGTGGATGACCCTAAAGTATTTATTGCTATATTTGACTGCTTATTCTGAGACCCTGTCTCTAAGCTCCAGCATTGACTACATGGGACAATGGTACACAGTGCCTCTTATTCCATCGCTCTTAGAAAAGATCAGTAAAGCTAAACTTTTCACTAAAATGAACCTGAGGGTGGCCTACAATCTCATCTGGATCCGAGACATTGGGTGTAAGTTAAGTTGGAAAAAACTGAGGTGGCCTTCCTGGGGCACATAATCTCCTCATCGAACCATGATATGGACCCTGAAAAGATTGCAACAGTGCTGGATTGGCCAGCACAGTCTACAGTACCTTGTTCACTGGAGCACCTCTCAGTCCTTTCCTTTCCAGGCAGGTACCCAAATGTCCTATTAATCTAATACTATTTATTCCCAAGATCCCACTCTGGAAGTGCTCTTAGTCATTAGTCTGCATCAATCTGACCACAGACAGTGTTCCTGAGTGATCTTGCCTACAAGTGCCAGCTTGTATTCCAGATCCTGAAAAAGACTTTGCTCCCTATACCTTGAAGCACTTCCAGACACTCCAAGTGGCTTTTTTCAGCCTGCCTCTAGAAGCCAACTTTTCTTTCACAGGACTCAGCTTTCCCTGAGCCTTCAGCTGCTTTGGTGAGCTCCAGTTGAGCCTCCCCTTCAGTCCTCTGAAAACGCCTCAAGACTCACAAACTTACTGTACATGCTTGGGATCTAGCCATTAACCCTTTGCAGCCTCCTGCATCACACAATGCCACTCCAGCCTCTAATCTCCAGATTCAATCTGTATTCCTCTGCTGCTGTTATGGTGTCATAAAAATGTACAATGCAATGCTGAAACTAACACGCATTAAAAGGATCTTGGTGTCAACATAGATTCTATGTATTCATAAATACAACACGAAGAAGCAGTAAAAAGTACAAAGAATGTTTAGATATATAGTGAAACTTGGATTTTTAATGCAGGAAAGGTTTTACAATGAGTAAAAATCCTTTTTAAAATATTGTGTTCAATTTAAATCACCATACCACAGAAAGGATATTTATAGTCTTAGATTTTTTTTTAATTGAGCAACAAAACTAATCCCTGGTCTCAGAGGATTGTCATACACAGCTAGATTAAGGGAACTAAATCTCTTAAATTTAAAGCAAAGATTAAAATTATACTGTATTAATTATACTGTATACTTGAGGGGTATAGGTTCAGTAAAACCAGGGATTATTTCACAATCAGTAGTGAAACATCACAGTGTCACAAAAGGGGAAAACTTCTGAAACAGAAAATAGCAAACATTTACTTTACTAGTTTAAGTTTTAACCTCCAGTTCTTTTATTTGCTTTTAATATTAAACATTGTAGACACTACTGTTGTAACAGAAGAAATAAGGTTCTTGATCCCGAGATGAAGTAAAACAGATGAGTTTATTGCATGCAAGGAACAATAAAGCCGAAGTCTTGTTTCCCGCAAGAAACAACAAAACCGAAGTATTGTTCCCCGTACTGTTACAAACTTTTGGGTTATATACAGTTTTCTTCTCCGTTTCTGACGTCACTCGGTCTGATGGTAAAGAGGGGGGTTAATGGTATTTGGCCAGTTTACGATGTTCTGGGCAAATGGTCAGTTTAACATTACACCCAGGGGGGTTCCTAGCTGGCATCTGCAATCCTTATCAGTTAACCCCCTTTCCTGCCATAAACCCCAGCCTGTGACTTGGAAGTCTAAACCCCCTACAGAAAAGATTAAATTCAAACCCCCGTCTTCACATCTTTCTTCATTCCCCCCTTATAAAATATGGCATACGTCAGTGTAGCCTATTTTTATACATACAATGTCAGGGCAGATCTTTCCTTTCTTGGCGAACAGGTATGTATTGCCATGACATTGTACGTTCCACGGTTATGGCAAGATGTGATAAATGTTTTTGTGCACGTGATGATTACAATTATACATATAAACAATACTATTCCTACAAATAAACACTGTAAAAAAGTTCCGCCCCAGGCCCCAAACACAGACTTTACCCAAGATCCAATTCCCCAATTTTCAGTATAATAGTCCTGATATTTCTGTCCCTCATTGTAAATGTGTTGGGCCAGATCTGAGATGTGCTCAGAATTATCAGGGATATATGTGCAGCATTCAGTGCCAATTACTGCACAAGTTCCTCCTTGGGCCGCCAGTACATAATCTAAAGCTAGTCGGTTCTGCATGGCCACTGTTCTGAGGGCTACCATCTCATCATTAACAGCCTTCAGACTAGATGAGGTAGAATTTGCTAATTCTTCTAAAGTCGAGGCCATTTGAATTAACTCTCGACTCAGAAAGTTCATGCCGGCTTGTGGAAATATTATACCTAAATAATATTCCCAATCAGCCAATTTTCTTTGTGGTCTGTGGTTAGGTCCGAAGGGGCTGTGGGTTTGAACACGGATATGAGGAACCACATATCCTAAATAACATGAGCCAGACCACTGGGCTGGCAACCATGGGTAGGCTCGTTTTCCACAAATGAAATATGTTCCGTTTGGCGCTCCCCATGCCTCTGAAAATAAGAAACTTATACCGAATTGTGGGGTGTGCCGATCCCATCCTGGAATTTGGAAGGTAGAGGTGGATATATTTGCAGCGATGGTAAGGTTGCAACGACTCCATCCAACCAAGTGCAGACCATTAGTGTGCTGAAAACATATGTTTCCCTCACGTTCCTTATTTAGAGTCAGGTATGGTGGTGTATGGCTTCTGTTATATTTAGGAGCGTAAGAGCCTGTGAAACTCGTGGGCTCTAAGCCTCGCTCCTGTAGATATTGTAATGTTGTGCAGGTTAAAGTCGTGTTATGGCAACCCCCCATAGTTGGTCATATGAAAATCTCCTAAATTATCCCTCCAAATGATCATGCCTATAACTTCCTCGCGACGCCAAGTAATGGCTCCCATAGGAAGTCCTCCCTGTACATATTTGGGTAATGCGGCACACACCCAGCAGGCACTTTGGTTGGTTTTCTTAGCTGTCAGATAGGAGATGCCTAAAAAGGAATTAATTCCATGTTCTCCTTTGTGGGAGAGATGATCATTAATTCCTGTGGAACATAGTCCTACAGCAACAATTATTGTTATAAACAGAAATGATTTCATTCTGAGTCTGTAAATGGGGATGAGGCTCGTCGGCAGTGTGGCGCGTGGATCCAGCGATCTTTTCCTTCCACTCGAACCGCAGACTCGGTTGTCAACAGGATCTGGTAGGGTCCGTCCCACCTGGGCTGGAGAACCTGTGAAGGAAATTTCCTGATCCACACCCACTCTCCTGGGATGAGGTCGTGCCCTCCTTCAGGTGGTGGTCCCCACGCCTCCAGGACCTGCTCGCGGGCTCCTTGGGTGGCCTCTGTCAGCTACTTGCAATAATACAAAGGAATGGTTGATCCATCTGAGGAAACCCCAGTCTCAGCACCTGTAAGAGAACTTGTTTCAAATTATTAAAGGCGGCTTTTGCTGCGGGAACCAAGGCAATCTTGTCCTTGTACTGCACTCCCCCCTTAAGCAGATCTGTTAAGAGTTGTGCTCACCCTGTAAAAAACATTGTACCCAGGCCCTGTTAAAATTCCACAATGCTAGACACAAAAGGGCCTTATCATAACTGCTTCTATTAGACACTCTAAAGCTGAAGCAACTCAGACTTGTGGGTTTCCTCGTCAGGGGAAGCACTCAGAATACCATCAACATACTGAGTGATCACAGCCAGTTGAAGCCACGTGATACCCTGTTCTGCATAGTCATTCTTTGTAATGCATAATATTTCAACCCAATAGATCCGGGTTTAAACCACCCATTAAAATCTGGTACTCGGCAAGTAAAACTTGCTGTCCCAATACTCCTGTGGCCTCCTGCCATCTTCCCCTATACATTGCTCTATAGTACACTGTTGAACAGAGGAGTGAAACAAGCAGGACAGTAGTGCTCCAGTATCCCCTAACAGAGAAACCAACACTCCATTAACAGTACATTTTTATCCACTGGACTGGGACAGACTTAGGGAGGCTACAAGGGATTTACAGGATCTAATCGTTAGGTAAACAGATTTTCTCACAAGACGTTATTCTCCCCAGTCTCGATTCTAAACCTACAGCGTTTCAGCATGTCTGGTTTCGAGACATTCAAATAAAACCAAATTGTTTCCACTATTGCAACTATTTTTATAAATTACAATTGATAATAATTTATAATAATACAAAAACTGTTTAACTACTTTTACGTCCACCTGTACTGTACTTATACGTTTCAGACGCTCTTATATTTTCCAATCTCCTTAAGTTGATTTTCGTCAAGTCTCTGTAGTTACGTCTCTAGCCAGTCCCGCTGGCTAAACACACTCACACCGTCATTTAGTATACCAAAACTCACAGTTACACACATACATGCCGGCACACAAATTCATAAAACACACATACACATCGAGAATATATTTTTCTCTTCGTAATACAATGTGCTGTATTCTTGTTTTACTTCTACATGAATCCTTTTAATTCCTGAAGCGCACTCCAGGTTCGCTGCATTTCTAATTTCGGGTGCGGTACTTTAGCCCACCGGTCAATATCTTACAGTTTTGGATTTGATCGTATGGGGGAAATCAGGGAAGGTAGGCGCGATTGCAGACCCCCTCGACGGGGTGCGAGACAGTGTTAGAGTGGCGCTGTCATCAACGGCGCCAGCCCCTGCTACATCAAGTCCTTTCCCACTTCGAGTGAGAGTACAGATCTGCGGGCGCCCTCCCTCTAACAGGGGAGACCCTGATCCGTCTTTATCACACTTATACCAAGTGTTATCCCAATCAGACCCCCCTTCTCCATATGGCCACTGAGGGAATTGATCCCAATTATTTTCGTTTCCTGCCTGTTTGTTCCCCTGTGGGAGAGCAGGATATAACTTAGTCGCTGGCTGCAGCACATTAACCAGTGCAGCGTGACCAGGAGTTAATTCCTTCTTTAGTTTCTCATTCTCATGTACTGCCTCTTTTAGCTTTTTTTTCCAATACTCTTTCGTAGCGAGTAAAGTATATTTTCTTCCGGGTTTTTATTTTCCCCGTAAACACACTTTTTTATGTCACATCCCAATTTCTTTTTTTTTTTCATGTATCTGCCACTACTGGTGCCGGCCGTGCACCAGGGTGGGAGCTACATGCTTGTGCTTTTGCCAATCAATACTCATATATGCTTTCTTTACAGGCGTCTTCGCCCCAAATTCCCTCTGACAAACTCAGCTTTTTCCATATTTTTCTCCTTCTTTTCCGTCAAACTTACACTTTTCCGATATTTAAATGGACCCTTCCACCACTTTCTCAAACCATCAGTTAGCGCACATGTTCGGTCTCTTTAAGATTTACTTTTGTCGTGTGTGAGGTAACAGCTCATTCAGTAGGGGGATGTTTTCACTTGGAAAAACCTGTGCATTCCTGCACTCATTCAGCTAAGGGCGTCTGTTACCTCCAGATCTAAATGCCTCTCTGAGACTTTAGAGAGGACTTACACCGCACTGTTCACAGGTAAGAAACGAGACCTCGAAAACCCCCTTTCTTGATCAGTAATTCACCATCCCCAGAACGCCAGCATCACTGCTTTTGCCCCGGGGTGGACTTACGCACTGAGCTCAATCAGGGCGATTCTCGGGTCTCAACGTCCCCCAAATCCTGCCACTTAATGCCCCGCTCCCCACTATGAGGTGCGCCCATGCCAGTGTCGCGCGTGTGTATATGTATTTCACAAACAAGGAAAACACCAAAAACATACATACATATATCTCCTCCACTCCTGCTTCCTTTAAAACCACGCCACGCCAGAAACCACGCCACTCCAATCTGTGCACGATCAAGGCGTAGCTAATCTCAGGACCCCGGGCGTAATCAAAGCCCACACCAATCCTGGATTATACGTGCATTTAATGCACCACTCAGCTCCAGAACCCCGGGCGCAATTAAGGCCCACACCGATCCCGAGCCACAGAACTCCGGGTGCAATTAAGACCCACACCAGTTCTGACCTTCAGAACTCCGGGTGCAATTAAGACCCACACCAGTCCTGAACTACATGCATTTAATGCACCACTTGCTCTAGAACCCCGGGCGCAATTAAGGCCCTCTCCGATTCTGAGCCTCAGAACTTCGGGTGCAATTAAGACCCAAACCAGTTCTGACCTTCAGAACTCCGGGTGCAATTAAGACCCACACCAGTCCTGAACTTCACGGTAAGGGTCCAAAACCCGTTCAAAACTCCACGTGCAATTAAGGCATACACCAGCTTCGAACGCCTGTACACAATACCGCGGAACCCCTGCCAGACCAAATTCTGGGCTTACAGCAACCAACCCATTACATACACCGGTGCCTTCCCCGGGCCAGAGGAATTCAGAAACTCACGTTTACTCCGTCATCTCGGGCGATTCTCGCAGGGAGCAGAGATTTCCCAATCGGTCAGAGAGAGTCGGGACTTTTAAATAAAAGAGGAGTCCTTACCTCTTAGTTATGTGCGCGCTGACCGTCTCTCCTGCCGATGGGAAGTTCTGCGCCTTCTGGAGGATCCTGTCGACTACGCCAAATTTGTTGTAACAGAAGAAATAAGGTTCTTGATCCCGAGATGAAGTAAAACAGATGAGTTTATTGCATGCAAGGAACAATAAAGCCGAAGTCTTGTTTCCCGCAAGAAACAACAAAACTGAAGTATTGTTCCCCGTACTGTTACAAACTTTTGGGTTATATACAGTTTTCTTCTCCGTTTCTGACGTCACTCAGTCTGATGGTAAAGAGGGGGGTTCATGGTATTTGGCCAGTTTACGATGTTCTGGGCAAATGGTCAGTTTAACATTACACCCAGGGGGGTTCCTAGCTGGCATCTGCAATCCTTATCAGTTAACCCCCTTTCCTGCCATAAACCCCAGCCTGTGACTTGGAAGTCTAAACCCCCTACAGAAAAGATTAAATTCAAACCCCAGTCTTCACATCTTTCTTCACTACTAATAATATTCTTGTAATTATATTCTAAAATAACAAAGAAAATAAATGTTTAAGATAGGTGATCTTTTGAAACCAACCCAAAAATGTATTTGCATTTCCCTTAAATCCCCCTCCCCTCCTTCCCCTCTTTGAGGATGTGGAGGCTGAGACATCCTGCAGAGCGAGAACTGAAAAAAGCAGCAACTTTTGTGTTAAAAGTCAAATTAAATCTGTCTCCAGCATAATACTATAACCACAAGATTAAAACAATATGCAAATAATTGCATTTTTGTAAAAAAGGCTTTAACTAGTATCTCTTAAAACTTCTTAGCTAAACCAATTTTTTTATACTAAAGAGGTAACGAGTTTCTCATTGTATCCTTTTTAAATAAATAGACAATTCGAAGAATGTTCAAAGTTTCAACTCACCTTTCAAGCTAAGTATTTAAAAAGGTTAGACTTAGCAACTTCCTGAAATATAAATTCATTGTTGTAAAATCTATTTAATACATAAACATGGAAAGTACCAGGAAATTAGATTATATGTTTTATTTTTTGACATTACAAAAATGTTGATCTACTTTAAATAGTTATAAACAAACTTCCAAAACAATATTGGAAATTCTACCGTATCACACATACTTCAATACTATTTGAAAATATTTTTGCTACCTAAACAAAATGTAAAGAAAATATCTTCCATATTTTATTTGAATTGAAATGTTTTAACAATCATAGATCCACTAATCCATCCATTTCCTAACTGCTTTATCCAATACAGGGTCACGGGGGAGGGGGCGGAACAAGGCAGGACATATTCTTGACTGGATACCTGTCCATCACAGTGTACACACAACACACAAACACATATCACAGCAGGCCATATTTCAGAAAAGCCAATAAATCTACCAGTATGTTTTTCAACTGTGGAGGAAACTGAAGAGCCTGAAACAAACCTACTCAAAAATCTGGAAAACTCCACACAGATAGCACCCCAGGAAACAAACTCAAGACTTTCTCTCTAACATTGTCCCTCCTGCATATGGAGTTCCCCCCACACCATAAGCAGCACAATAAGTTAAATTCACCGCATTTCATTTCCAAGAGTTTTTTTGCAAGGTTTGACTTCACCCTGTGACGTTGTTATATTATTAGATGAATTATTGTATTATTAACATGAATCCCATATTATGACAAGACATTTGGATGTTTTGAATATATTGATGGACCCACAATTTAATTTTAAATCTGAAGTAATTTGAGAAAAATGATTACTATTTCCTTTGTTTCTTGTTGATGTGAAAGCTGCACTGATTAAACTGTGAATGTAATGCTTTGAAATGAGATATTAGAAATAAAATAAGGGGTGCTGGGCCTTGATATTATGAGTGATTTGGGCAGGTGGTTAATGAAATGCATGTCTTTTTTTTATTTCAACATATATTGTATATATACTGTATCTACTTTATAATGTGCAGATATACTGTGATGTAACATGTAAGAAAGTTAAAAACAGTTGTTAGAATATAATAATAGTTATTACAGTATATTCTAAATAATGCAATTAACATGAGAAAGTTAAGTCTGGTTTGGTAAAAGTTTGGTTTTTGTTAGTTCACCATGTGTTCATCACACTTTACTGAACTTTACTGAGAACAGATTGTGAGAACTGGGGAGAACACTTTGAGTCCAGGATGGTTGGGATCCTGAATGTTGGGTTAGACTTTATTGTGACAGCAGATGGTGTTAATCTCCCCGATTGATGGTAAATCACCACCTATAATCCTCTGTGCTGTTGCCACAACCCTTTGTAGTGCATCTCTTTCATGCATGGTAGTATTGCTGTACCACATAGTGAGGACACTTTCTATGGTGTTGTGGTAAAAGTTCATGAGGAACTGCTTCCCCAAACCGCATTGCTTTAAGCACCACAGAAAGTGCAAGTGCTGTTGTGCCTTTTTCAGACTGGCTACAGTGTTGTGAAACCAAGCCTGGTCAGTGGAGATCTGAAGGCTGAGGAACCTGAAGCAGCTGACAGTTTCCACTGCTGTGCCATTGATGCTGACTGGGGCGTGACTCCCTCTGGGTCTCCTGAAGTCCACAATGAGTTCCTTTGTCATGTTGACATTCAGAGCCATCTACCTCGCTCCTGTATGCAGACTCATCATTGTTGTTGATCAGCCCAATAATAGTGGTAATAGTGAGGTATTCCAGATTAGATGAGAAAGATTTTGAGAGAATGTCTATGTCAGTGCACCAAAGGTTATTAATCATGAAACACACTTCACCTCCTTTATCTTTGCCGGTAGAATCAGCTGTGCGGTCCATTCTGTAAAACGTGAATCCAGCAAGTCGTACAGCGGCATTGGGAGCGCTAGGGTTTCAACCAAGTTTTAGTGAAACAAAAGACGCAACAGTCTCTTAAGTCGTGCTGAGTGTTGATGTGACAGTGAAATTTGTTGATCTTACTGTCCAGCAGTTGCACATTTGCAAGCAGGATGCGAGGGAGGCCGGCAGGCACGTTAACACACTGCTCCTCTTACCCTGCTTCCTTTTGCATTCATGTCCCTGTTTTCTCTGTGCTTGAGAAGCAAAGCCATGTACTTTCAATTCCACTAAGGCTTAATCAAAGGCTCTAAATCTAAAATCTAAAATCATATGTGATGGTTGCTCACATATTTTTTGCGTTAAAAATGAGACAAAACACAAAAATAAACAACATCAATGAGAGAGCCACACACAAGACATTGCCATGGAACAGCGCCATCTTGGACGAGAAGGTTTACAAGCAGCATCTTTGTTTAGCTTGGATTTAGTCAAATTAACGCAATAATAAAAGGGGAATGTCAAGGCCCATAAAAGGAGACACTATATGTCACGAAAGAAATGCAGTGGGTTTCCTGATTATGTTCGTAAGCTCAACAATGTCAGTGCGCCAGTCACAAAGTGATTAATTGGAAGAGTGGCTACGTGATTGATAAGAAGTCTGTCAGATGGACAAATGCCTTGATCTCAACCTGGGCTGAAGGGTGAGCACTCGTGAGAGTGCTACGGTTATCCCTGGCAACCACAGGTGGCGTCCCGCTTCCTTCTGGGTTGTGACAATGAGAAATTCATTGAGACAGGTCATGCTGTAGTCTGAGTTATACTTTACTGGACCATCATGTTCTTAAGATTGAATATACATTTATAGATTTAATACACAGCTTAAATTTGAAGAACAGGGTTAGAGATAGATAGATAGATCACTTTGTTGTCTACGTTTTCGCTTACAAGGAATTTGACATGGTGAGTTGCTCATACACTATACAAATACATACAGACATGCCATATATATACAGACACAATATACATTTCAGAAACTCAAGGAAAATATTGCATTTCAAGAATGTGTCAGAACTCTACCTACCTGTGATAACCCCATATATATATACATATTTGTAAATTATAAATAAACTGTCCATAATGAATATCCATATACAGATAATAATATTATTAATGCACAAAATGCCTGATGATCCCAGAGAGAGCCATTCACATTCCTCTCTGACGAAAGAGAACCTGGGCCCCTGCATGCTTGCCCCAACTCCTGAGTCGTGTGACTTGGGGCAGAACTGCGGCCCCCTTGATTAAAACATCAAAGATATCAATTGAAGGGGAAAAATGAAAACTTACATCATGTGGAACGGAATCTCTGATGCTGAGAAGTACTTCTCTCATAAAGATTATTCTGTTTGATTCTCCACAAACAACTTAAACACGCAAAACAAGTAAGGGCAGCACACCATGGCAGCCGATCGAGGTACCATTTTGAAGAAAATGTTATGTTGGTTACAAATACAAAATGTTAGCTACAAATATTTATAAAAAAATATAAAAACAGCAGGATCTGGCAGTGAATTAATTATTGTTAATTTGGTTTATGCTTCTTTTAGCATTAAGGATAAGAAATGGGGTGCGGACAGGTTTTCTTTTTGGACTGTGGGCTTACATGTTAATGTTAACTGTGGACTTTGTCTTAGCAAAAAGGTTTGATATCCCTGGTCTGGTTTTCACTGTACTGCAGGGTCCTGGTAACATGAGGAAAAAAAAACACTTTTTTCTCCTAATTAGCTCCTAAATGGCACTTTCTACCTCCTGTGTAAGATTTTTTGTGTATTGTTCAATTATTTTAATGGGAACTCATGGTTAAGTGCATGACATAATGGAAGAAGCTGTATACTGTATGTTAATTCCAAAATTGGTCTTAATAACCTGAATATTCTCAAGGCTGTGGCAGCAACTAATAGAACAGTTAAAATGAACCTCAAAATGTTTACATTTATTTTGTGTAAACTATTAAAAAATTGTGGATGTGGCATTATTTTTTCTTCAAGGTACACAAACTACCTGCTGATTATACAGATACAGTGCAAACTGATGCATCTCAAGTATACAAAATGGACTGATTGTGACTCAAGAAACTGTCGTACAAATTTTGTTGATCAACACTAGTGAGTTATAATTCAACAGAGAATGTATTACAGCTTTGGACCCAATAATCAGTGGCATATACTGTGGACAGTTTTGACAAACCAAAACCTTATGGAACATGTTTTTACAAAGTGACAGATGGGTTTTGAAGGTACATTATCTGGATTGAAGCCCACAAAACACACAGTAATCTCAAGACAAAAAAAAAACATGAAAGCTGGGAGAGTCGCTATTTGATTAAGCAAATTGAGTACACAACTTTGTAGCTATCTGCTAAGAACTTGGCATATTGTATTCTAATGCTTATACCTCCGTACTAAGGTACTGTATTTCTGTCATGCCCTATGCAGTGGCAAAATATGACCCTGCTGAAAACCAGGGCAACCAACTAAATATGACAATGAAGTATCCATGCCTTACTTACACATTGCATGACTTAAAACAGCATTTAAAGAGCAATAAAAACAGTTTCAGATTGTTAATAACTACTTTTTATTCAAAAAATATGTTTATTTTCCAAAACTGAAAAAAATAGTATATACAGTAGTATAGTGGCATAGTGGGTCTTCTATACAGGTGTGACAGAAAAATCAAGAGAAGGTATAAAAGAGGTCTTGTGATCAAGTAATAAAGACCTCACCAACCCTTAAATCACCGTGTCCTCTGAAATCACAATAAGGTTAAAGTGATGATTAACACAATCATTAACAATTCAAATTCAAGATAGCAATGAAGTTGATCTGAGTGAATTAAATTCACAGCTGTTATCTTTTAATGAATTTATTAGAAAAAAAGCAATACAAATAAAAAACCTCTAGAGAGAATAAGGAAATAGCTGAAAAGTAGAAAATTGGAAAAGTCAAAGGTATTAAGATAAAGGTTAACTTCAGTGTTAGAAAACTTGAATTGTAATTTGAGGCAAAAGACACAGAGTTACCGTAATTACTTATCTGGGTAAAAAATTTACACTATCGAGCATTGAACCCAAGCATTGAACAAAAGCACAAAGTAAATACGAAACATTTCTTAGGAGGTGTGTAAATTAGATAAACTTGATATGTTTCTAGTGCTTTGTTTCTGGAAAAGAGAAGCAGTGGCATCACCTGAAAGAATTCTTCTGTGTGAGGCACGGTGTACGCCGGCTTTGGAGCTCATCTGGTGCTCCTGTGGAGTAAAAGTATGTTGGATGCTGGGTGGAGAAGATGGAGCCATGTATCAGACACTGCTTTCCTGGTCCATTTGAGCTTTTTGCCACTTCTTTGTCACTATCGTCATCCCTCCTCTAGAGGGTGCTCCGACCCTTTCGTATTTTAGTTTTATTACCTTTTGTAAATTTTACCTTCTGTAAATTTTGCACTGCGACCCTCTTTTTACCAAATTGGACTCTCCTTGGACTCGTTTGCCATCGCCACGCACCCCCGAGCACCGGATCACTGCCGTCACCACAACCCCTGTCTGTAATCCGGACCTGTTCCAGCTGTGTTTTCCCTGTTGTCCTTCTCCAGTCACTTCCGGATTATACTGTCCGCATACGGTCCTAAACAATGCACTGTACGGGAGTCAGGGTAAACTCACGTGATGTCTTCCTTGGGTCTTGACTTCAGGATAACTTTCTCAGAACCTGACCTCCAACTTCTATTTTCTGGCTTGCTGATTTTATTACCCATAAGACAAAGGTATTCCAAATGTTTTGCCTGACAGAGTTCTTGTTTGCCTGTTCAAATCTGAGATTGCATATCTCACCCAAAGGAATTTTTATTACGTCCTTCTTTTTCTGTCTTTCATACAGGTTGGATATTTAGATTTCTAAACTATTCGTGTTTTGCCCGTTCATTTGATACCAAATAAACGTAGCACATTTTTTCCTTGAATAATTATGGTGTATCAGATTGTATTTTAAACTTATATTTGGGCTCACCCTTTTGCAATGGAATGAAGTAGGCAATGTGGCAACACATCCAGTATTTTGTGAGGTCTTTTACCAAAAAAATTAAAGATGCTATATTATACTGATTTATTGTACAAGCAACGTGAGGCGTGGATCCTCATTTTGCACTTAGAGGGAGATCACTCATTATTTTAAGATCAATTCAAATTTTGTATTCTTAATATTTTTTTCTTTATATTAAAAAAACTCAGTATGTTACAACCAGAATTCCCTTTTTTCATCTGTTTTGTTATGAAAAACTCATTAATTTAAGTGATATTTTTGGGGTTATGCCTTGTTTCTTAATTTTTAACTCATTTGGAAATGCATTTCATTGAGAGAAGAATTCACAGTTCCTGTCACTTTGACGAGTCACAGGGAGGATAGATCCACCATTATTCAGAGATGTTCCCTGAAGTGGGGTTGGCAAGAAAACATGTTTGTTAGCAAGAAATGAGCAAAGATACCCCAGATCAGACAGTACGACTTAAGAGTATGTAACTCTTGTTCCTGATGCTAGTAACGCTTTTATTTGGGAGAAGCATTTCACCTGACAAAAATAACATAAAGAGATATGCTGAGGCTTGTGCCTGCACATTTTGGATAAGAATCCAAAAATTCTCAGATTAACTAAAATGAATACTCATTAGAGTGTATTATTATTATTTTATTTAGGTTCAAGCAAGAGCAGCGAGTAGAAATACACATTCATGGATCTTTATACACAGACACAGAGAGAAAGAAGATGTTGAAGTGAATGACAAAATAATTTTGTGATTTCTGTGTATAAATGTTATTGTTCCACTAAAATGATGTGATACTTAACGCTGTAGTATTGTCAAACCGTAAGTTCATCAATGAAGTTTGTGAGGGAAAATGACATCCCAATTTTCACCAAGCTGTTCTAAATAGTAATTATTATGGACATTTACTATATACTGTATTGTATATCATGCAAACGCCTCTTTTTGCATTATGTTTCATGTGTTACTCTTCTACACCATCTCAACCTTTGTAGTAGCTTTTTGGTTGCCTTCTCCTTCTGAATTGAGTTCTAAGGCTCCTTGTCCAATGGCCAGGAGGTAACCAAGTGGTTTAAGCAAATATACTTAAATATTCAATAAATATTTACAAAAAAATAAGATTTGTGGATGTCATTATTTGTTATGAAATGAAAATACCCCTTTATAAAAAACAGGGATAAAGTCTAAAGAAAATATTGCGTGACAGCTCAGCCAAGCTATCACAGTTCTACATAAAATATAAAGTGTACAGATCCAGCCATTCAAAATGCGCGAGGTACACTGCATTAAAACACGATAGGCGTGGCGCAATATACCGCATCATACTGAATGTTAATTGGAAATATGATAATAGTATCCGGAAGCACCTTGTAAAAAAGCTTAACCTCTCACGTACAGCATTTGAGCTGTTGCCAAAAAACGCCCAGTTTTGAATCGTGGTCACTGCTGAGGGGCAATCAGCCTTTTCTAAGTATACGGAGTAAGAACATCACTTGCTGTTATTGTAAAAAGATAAATGTTTTAGTAATTTAACATCACTTGATAGTTATATTAATATGGAATCGTGTAACTAAGCAGCTAAAGTATCACAAGTGGATGTTTTGGAAACATTTTGAAATGATTTGTATCTGGATGAATTATTATAAGTGATGGGTTTGTGATTTAGGATTTCTTAACACAATTCTTTAAGTTAAAGGAGAGAAAGGGGTTATATTTACACTTCTTTAGGTAAGCGATTCCATATTATATTCCCTATTTAGCGGATTCTAAAAAGTATGAGATTTTTTACTGCAATAAAGAGCGCAAGTATTCATAGAAAAGGTTAAAACATGGAATCAGAGGGTGTTTCAGAATTTAAACAGAGGTCTGGAACAACCTGTCTAAGAAATAGACGTTTAATAAATTGAAGTTTGTGAAAATAGTGACAAATCACCCCGAACAAAATACAAGTTTAAAATACAAGCAGTTTGAAATTATTAGTTGTTATTGATAAATTACTTAAGTTTGAACATGTTGTGATATTTAGAAATACCAACAAATTCAGTACAGTGTCAATAATATTTACTACTTTAGTTTTTCAAAGAAATGTTTATTTGTTAAAAGAAAACTCATGGTAAGAGCTGAGTTTGAATCCCCAACCTCCAGCATACAAGTCACATGCCTAAGGCATTACACCAACACACCACTTGACAACTTTCAGCTGTAACTGAAAAGCGCAGGCAAAAGTCTGGACAAAAGGCAAAAGTTCCAGGTGATCGCGGGTGAATGAGTCAAATTGATGCACATTTACAAAGAAAGTGTACTACTGTGATAATTTGAGCTATCTGAATATAATTATATCATTATTAGTTTCTTTCCATATTATATTCCCTATTAATCAAATTCTAAAAAGTATGCGGTTTTTTACTGCGATAACGAGCGCAAGTATTCATAGAAAAATGAAGTATGTAAATATAATATAGTCAGAAAGAGCACTTGAAAACTTTTCCAAAATAACCACTGTATGTAACCGAATGAAAGACTTTAATGCTTAAAATGTTTATGAAGAAAGTGGAATGCTGGTGTGTATTTTTTATTTAAACTACCAATACCAGACATATACAGTTTACATTATATGTTTATATTCCTAAATTAATATCGTTTATGACCTTCAGACACGCTATGCTCCTCTTCTTTTTATGCTCAGCTACTAAAATTTACCTTAGTTGTCAAATTCCATATTAATATTCAATACTAAGTGGATTTAAACATGCACAGTAAAGAGATTAAATGAAACTATTGTTTCACTAACAACAGATGCATCTTGGGTGCCGCCTGTCAGCAATTTTGGCCAGCCAATCACGTACTGAGGTATAACGCACTAAACTGTAGATAATTCCGTGTGGTACGGGGTTGTACCGCACATTTTGAATGGCTGCATCTGTATACGTAAAAAGGCATTGGTTTTTTGTAGCACAAGGCTGAGCAGGAAATATGTTAATAAGCTGCTAGTACAGTACATTATTCTGAGATCAATTTAGGATGGGATGGATGTCTCTACCATTGCTTAAAAGGACATGGTTAGCATGGCTGCCAAAAAGGAATAGCAGGGTTGGATGATCTGTGATGCTCTCCCTTTTATTCCCACTGTGCTGTGATATAGACAGTTATATAAACCTTATATAGGGATTATTGGTGGGTTTTACCAGACAAGTACCATATGGATGTTTGAACAGATATACACTGTCAGCTGTCTGTTCCTAAAATTAAGCACATTGATCCAAAATGCCAGCCCACTTGCCCATCTCAGCTTTACACTGGATAGATATACAATGTTTCAACCAAACAGTCCCAAATTTTACAAAAATTAATATGATCTGGATCTTGGATTTAGTTCATGCCTAAATGTGTACTAATGTGTCAGCCTTTACTCCACGATATATATATACTGTATATATGTCCATTAAAGCAATTTGCATGGTGCTTATCTGTAGTGAGTGGTTTGGTGGTGAAGTGGTTAACATTACTGCTTTGCAGTGCTGGGTCCCTACGGTCAATTCAAGACCTGGGGTGCTGTCTGTATGGAGTTTGAATGTCTTCTCCCTGTTCATGTGGGGTTTCTCCCACAGTCCAGTCAAATGGCTTCTGGGAGAATTAACCATGGTGTGAATGTGTGTGTTTTATGCTTTATGCCTGTTGCATACCCTTTTTATGAAACAGAAATCTAAGCCAGTGTGACATCAGTGAGAATATAGGTTCAGTCAGTAGGGTCAGACTGGTGTTATTTAATTATACTGAGCTGATATGCTTATATACAGTAGGAAGCAGTCACAGAGACTATAGACTAGTAGTGCAAATAATGTCTTGCATAAGGTGCTCTTAGTGCAGCAAAGAGAGACTCAGACAGACTAGATTAACACTATATACAGTATATAGAAGAGACAGGCTCTGCTATGTACAGTAAATAGTAGTAAGAATAAAAACAGCAGACTTTTAGCAATGTAAGCTTAGGTAAGAGAAAGAGTAAGAGGGCTTTTTTTTAGCATTGGACTTATAAAATATAAAATAAAATAGCTCACAATACCTTAGCAGCAATAAAAGGTACAGTTTTAGTTCAGTTTAGAACCATATTATACTGATTATTTTTGTCCATGGAAGAGGAAAAATCATACCCAAAGAGTACAGACAATGGTTCACAAACCTGGAGGGGATTAGAAACTAAAGGGGTTATGAAAACATCAGATGTTTTCTATGGAAGGACTGATAGGTAATACATACAGTACAGTACTACATGAGTTAACAATTCTCATGGGTCCCTGTGATTCTTGGGGTGTGACCAAGGTTGGGTCCTGGAGTGTGTTTGTGACTCTTGGATGAGTTTAAGAGAGTTTGGGTTACAGTAGCCTCAGAGCTGTGAACCCAGCACAGGTCAACAATAACACCACAATTTCAATTTGTGTTGCCTGGAAACTATGAGTTACGGGCTATTAGTGGCCATTGTAAAGGTTATCATGATGCATACACCACTAACACGTAGGGCCCTGTACTAACCAGACTCCTTCTCTTTTTCTCTCAGTCCCTCTTTCTCTAAATGCTGTATTAAAGTACAGAAGTCAACACAGTCACTATATCCTTTAAAACTTCCCTAATGTTCATCTTTCTTACTTGCCCTCTTTGACTTTTTGTTCATAGGTGCCTTGTCCCTTGTATGCCCCTACATATCCACTGGTATCATGCAGCTCCTCTCGGCCAGCCTTGCCCTTTCCTTTGCCCGACTCATCGAAACGCTCCTTGTGAGAGCCAGTGAACTTGGAGGTGTCTGTGAGTCTGTCCAATGCACCCGTTTTAGCTGTTTTCTGAGGGAAAGATAGAGAGAAACAGGATATGGTAGGCTGTCAGTAATAAAAGTGATCATGCTACACAAGTGTTACAGTGAGGGAAATAAAGTAGGAAATAAAACAGCTAATGATAAGCAGGGCATGCTAAGAGGCTTCAGGTCAAAATTAAGATAATTTCACTTTATTGGCCATACACAATTCCTTGTATTAGGAATTTGTCTTTTTCATATATCCTAACTCACTCTCCATGAGACACACAGACAGGGAGAGAAGTTTGGGGTCAGAGCACAGGGTCAGCCATGTATACAGCACCCCTGGAGCAGTTGGGGTTAAGGGCCTTGCTCAGAGGCCCACCAGAGTAGGATTCCTCTGCCAGCCACAGGACACAAACCGGCAACCTTCCAGCCATAGGTGCAGATCTTTCGCTACAGAGCCACCTTATCACCTTGAGTGATTGTAGCATACAGTACAGGTGATCTGTAGTAAGCTTAGGAAATAGCTAAAACAAAAAAACATTACTATTTAAATTAAGCATTTACGTTCAACAGAGCAGGCAATACCCAGTGTTTATTTTGAAAAAGACCAAGATCTGTATAGCAGGCCAGCCTTTAAGGGAATGGAGTAGCAGCTGTCAAAGGTCCTCTGATCATTGTTATTTTCACTGACCATTATTATTTCATTTGTGAGAGCTAGTGTCCTGATAATCACAGGGACTTAATGAGTGGTGTATGAGTTATAAACAGGACTTGCACAGTTAGTGGCAGTGAGGTTTGGAAACAGCTAGGGCCAGTTTTGGTGCTGAGACAAGGGGTTTCTCTGAGAGTCCTGTTGTTGTAAGTCTTTAAAAACTCTGCAATAAAGCCTCCTGCTCATCTCCCTGTTATGTGTTTCAACTTCGATTCAAGGGTAAAAAAAATTGCGTTTCAAATTACAACCATTGTTTCTCCATTTTATTTAGTCTCTTCAATGATTAAGAGACCTGTAGTAGTGTGAGTAATGGATGAGTTTGTAGAAAATTGTGAGGGAGGAGATATTCAATTGTTCTCAAAATCACCCAATGACATAAAACCCCCCTATAAGTGAAAAACCCTGCTCACTGTGGGGAATAGTGTAAATGAAAAGGCTTGACAAACCTCACTCTGCCACTCCCCTGGATAAAGTAAAATGCTTATTGATACAGACACCAAATTTCTGCTCTCCAGAAAAGTCTGCTAGGGATATTGATGTAGATCCTGATTTGAGAGACACACTGTGTCTAAGTTGCACTGACACTCAGTATCTTGGAACTCACAGTGCTTCTCATAGTGACAGGCTACACTCTCGCTGACACTTACAGTGACTCCTACATTGGCTGGCTCCTTGCCCATGATCAGCTTGTACATTTCTTGCAGGGCCTCCTCCTGACTTTTGCCCTTGAATCTCTTTGGCGCTAGCTCAGCCAAAGCCAGTGTGAACTGCTCAAAGGTGATGACCCGAGACTTGGACCTGCCAGGAAGGAAGCACAAAAGTAGTAACACCCGCTGTGAGGACACTAGTAAAATTCAGTATCTCACTGAATCATGGCCCTACCCCCAGTTATTTTCTAGTGTTCGGGTTAATAACTTAGCCTAGATGTGTCATGCCCACCGGTTGGATCTACAGTATATGTTATTCTAAAAATTCCACAGCTCCTTTCAGCAGAGTTAGCATCAAATAGAGGACTGGCCAATCTTACACTGACATTCAAACTTTCATTCAAACTTCTGGCTCCTGAAAGAGGACCAGATTTCCTGTTGCTTTAAACACCAGGATAACCCTGCAAGTTTAAAGGTCTTCCAATCCTTGTGGTTCTCAACAACGTGGTGAACCCACCTGGGACTCACAGTGTCTGTAACTGGCATGCCCGACTGCCTTTATTATGAGCATGGTGAATGTCTATACTGACCTACCGTAGATTAAAATGAATGAAAAGGAGGATCAAACATTTTTTGAAACAGTATCACAATATTAATAAATGTACTCTCTAGTCCTGCACAATTAAAAACAGTGTCTAAGGACTTCTATTTTAAAATCTAATTATACAGTATCTCTATATTTCTATAACCACATTTCAATTGTTATAGGAACTATTATAACTATAAGTATTGCATGTAAATGTTGGGGTATGTAAATTTTTCCTATAAATATCAAGGTCAATTATATACCAAAGTGCTCACATACAAATTCAATTTTTTCTGTTTTTTTAATACTACTTCAAAGGTATCGTTGAGAGTTAAAGGACCAAAGATTGTTGCACAGTCCTGATGCTCTAATGGAACTCAGACATGCATCTCTCTTTAGTTACATAGGGGAGGTGGATTCTTATGGGAAGGTAGTTCTTAATTTACATGGTTTTGATTTATATAACATAAATCAAGAATGGCAGTGCCTGTATCAATGTGGATCTCTACATATGTTATTGTAATCTGTTCCGTACTTTACTTTGGAGAAGACAATGTCAGCATCAGTGCTGGTGACGGTTTTGCCATCGATGACCTGGCAGTCCTTGCACAGCTTCACAAAGTTTTTCCCAGTCATCTCATTCCCTGTAGCTTTGGTATCTCCATGCACCGCAAACTTCTTAAAGGTGCTCTCTACTTCTGCCAGGTTCGCCATGCTCTCTGCCATTGTCTCTATGACTGCAGATAGAAAGACACATAGCAGCTATAAAACAAATGACTGGCTGAAACAAACAAAGTTGCACATATTCCACCCACAAACATAAAAATCTGTAATTGAAACACATTGCTTTTGAGGCTATTTTTAATTCTGATATTACAATTTCTAACCTTACCAATGTGGAAATACAGATATACAAGCAGTACTGTATGTCATAAGTAAATTAATTATAACCCCCAACTTGTAAAGATTTCTAACAAGAATATACCTGAATGGCCGGTATAGTTAGAGGCACATTAATTATTTTATCTCTGACATAGTTTTGTGAAAAGAATAATAATTCAGACATACTTGGTTAAAATATTTTTAACAGTGAAAATACACACACTACACACAACATAAACATACAACATACAAGTTTCTCTATGTACAGTAGACGTTTACAGAGGAGTGTCCCAGAGGCCTAAGTTTCTAACCACCCAGGAAAATCTGAGACTCATAACAAGTATTCAACAACTCTAAACACCTACAAATGCCAGAATAAGAGATAAGATACCTTCTAATCTAAATAATACAACCTGTGGTTAATTCTCTCTGCCGAAAAAACCCAGATGCCACAAAAAAAAAATGGGAACCTACTGTATCTCGTTATTCTAAAATGAACCCAAGAAGGAGAGGACATTTTTAACTAAGGGGTTTTTCACTCAGGAAATCCAAATTTCCTAAAAACTACAGAATAGCAAGCTTTGTCCTTTGTCATGGAAACAGCCAACAGCCAAAAACACTGAATCCATATTCTGCTGATCATGTCCTCATCCGTGTGCTGTGCTGACAGATTAGCATTTTCCTAGTGCTGGCAGAATTCCTGTGAAAATGATTGTTTTAGACCAGTTCTTCTTCTTCCTGGCCAGGTTGAATAGACTTGTCCTGGACTGAAAGTGTATTTACACCCACATAGACAACACTGACAGCTACAACTACAACTGCACTGTTACCTGCCCTAGCAAGGAGCCTGTTGACTCCATGATATCAGCCACCTAAGTTCCAGGAAGATAAAGTGTTGACATTTCACAGTTTCTGAGGCAAATCTCAGTTGCAGTGTTCCAGAGAATGGAGTCTCCAATAATCACCACTTCTCTTATGTCAGGAGATTCTTGATTCCTCTAGCTTAGGATTCTGAATCTGAAATTTCCCTTATTTAGTCTCTACAGAATACTGTGTATCTGTTAATGATAAGTTCAAGTTTATTGCCTTATGTATCTGATGTAACATTGTGGGAGAGGGTGGAACTGCAGCAAGCACTGGTAAAATGTCAACGCCCCTGCTGAGCGGTGTGAGGTTAGCAAGAACTAAAAATAACACAAAGGTGAAAATTATCAAACAAAACAGTTTGTTAATCAAGGGGAGCTGGCGTGGAGCATATGGTATTTAAACCCAACACTGATGGTGGGTAGGGAGTCTTGTCTGTATGGGGCTTGTTTTATTATGTTCTGGACATTTTTTGGTTTTGTAAGTTAAGAGAGGATAATTATTTTCCTTCTCTGTTTAGAGATCTGTTTAGAGCACTTGTGAAAATTAAAAAAACAACTTTCTTTTGTTTAATATTTTTACCTAACCCTTTCCTATAACAACATGATCATATCTGATGTACTTTCCAGGTTGTTGGTGCAGTTTAACTCCACAGATTAAGTAGTTTACAGAAAAGTAGTTTCAATTCTGCACTAATGACAATGGTTTGGCACATCATTTTGACAATGACACATCTAGACAACGTGAGGAACACATTAAAAAATGCAAAAAAAAAATGCTCTGAAATATTTGTGTAATTTAAGTTAAGGGATGTTAAAAGTCTATAATGCATAAGTAAGGCCTCGTTTAGAATACCATGTAATTTTGGTCACCATGCTACAGAAAAGATGTTGTTGCTATAAAATCTGTCCCGTAAAATACAACCAGATATTTTCCAAGACTCAAGGAATGTCCTGCATAGGGTGAAAAAACTTAACCTTTTTAGTCTTCAGCAGAGAAAACCATAGGAGGACTTCACGTGAGTATTCGTGTGAGGATCATATGGATCCTGAAGGCTTGTAAGGATCCTGAAAATCTTCCTAATGTTTCAGAGAGAAAATGTAAAGATTTTGTAAAGCTGCAGTGAGTAAACATTTTTGAGAGATTTTTTTGCAAACCCATAAGCAGCTGAAATGCCCTGTGATGATAGAGAGGGACTGAAGAAATCGGTTCGCAGTTCAGAAAAGAGCCAGACTTTTATTTTAACTTTACATTTGTGCCCATCATCGTAAACAACCAATATTTTAGTGTGACGATTGTAAACCCCTCCTCTTAAGGACGCTCCAGCCCTTCCTTGCTCAGTATTCATCCCCTGCACCTGTCTCCGGTTCCTGCCCCCCGTCCTATAAAAGCCAGGCGTTCCTGCCAATCTGGGCTTAGCTTTGGAAGATGGACGCCCGGAAGCCCGCCTACCCACCTACCCGCGAGTCCAGGAGCGACTCGGCGGCATCGGGACTGGAGCATCTGGTCCCATTACCCCCCTTTTTTTTCCCTCACTCCTCCCCGGATCGTGTTGTCTGCATAGGGTTCTGAAAGAACACTTCGTTACATTTAGTTACTCTTAAATCATGGTGTCCTGTTAATGCAAAAGCCTTGAGTTCTTGTACTCAATTCCACATGCTTCTATTATTAAGGCAAACAGTAAGGATTCTAATATCCAGATTTGTAATTAAATTTAATTAAAAAATGAATATATTTTCTTAGTGTTACTCAGGGCTTTTCGGGCCCATGTTTGTAGTGTCAAAGCACATTATTAAACCTACAATTAAGTTTTATTATAGATTTCTAATAATGTTTCTGTTACTTTGACAAAGCAAGTTGGGCCTCTGTGTAATGAGGTGCAATGTATGTCTGTACTTCTGTAATTCTGTATCAATGCAAGCATGTTGCCAATATCAGACTGTCGGATTTGTAACTAATACAAATACTGAAATACTGAAAAAGTGGAACATCAAGAACATAGTTGTTGTCACCCCCTTTGCTTTGAGTACACCCTTCCCTGCAGCTGCAGAGAATGGTTTAGTTAAATTAACTTACTTGCATGCCTATTCTCAGTTGTTTTATTAGCTCCAGGCTTCAGTGTATAGAAACCAGTATACCAATGCTATTAAGAGCATTGTGTCATGGTTTTTCTGTAAGATTACATTTTAAGAATGTTTTGATGCTTCTTCTGAATGCAAAAGATTCTATACAATTGCACACGCCCCTGTTTTGTATCATTAAAGCAAATGTGCTGCTTTCACTTCTAATTGTACGCCATTTAGACTTACAATTTCTCTGTGGTAACTGTTCTACAACGCAAATTATATTGAGTAAATGCATGTAGGAACCAAAGATTTTAATTTGATTTTCATTCTTCTCATTTAGATTTTTACAAAGTATTTACATACAGAAATAAAATATATTTCCAATGAGAATTACTCAAAGACTCGCAGATAAAATTGCATCCCAAGGTGCTTCCACCAAGTACTGTACTGACTCAGAGGAAGTCAATTATTAGTTACTAACGTTTTGCTTTTTCTTCACGGGTTGCATGGTGTCAGAGTGGTTAGCATTGCTGACTCTTAGCGCTGAAGCCCTTGCTCCAGAACCTGGAGTGCTCTACTCAGCCTAGAGTTTGTATGTTCGTGCAGATTTCCTTTCATAGTACATAAACAGACTTTTTGACCAAGTGGCCTCTTGGAAAACAGACCCTGTTGTGAGTGTGTACATGACTGTGTGTGTCCTTCAATGGACCAGTGTCCCGTCCAGGGTGTACCCCACCCATTGCTTGTCAGGATAGGTTCCAGCTTCACTGCAACCCTGAACATTTTTGGATGGATTTGTTTTTGCAGTAATTGCTCCATGTAACTTCTTTCACCCATAACAGTGATTGGTTTGAGCATTCCAGGTTTGGTTAAATATATTAACTTTAAAAAAGTTTATATGTAATTTTTATTCAACTAAATTAGACATCATTGGGTGGTGTTGAATACGTTTTCACACTAGAAAAGAAAGAAACTAGTGCTGTAAAGTATGTAACGTTAAGTAATGTTAAGATAGTTTAATGAATGCTATTTATGTATTGTAAATAAACGTATGACTAGCATATAATGTACAGAAATGTGGACATTGACAAAATATGTTAAGAACTTTAAATGAAAGTTACAAGCTTTACATCGTGGTATAAGATGAGTTTGATGGTGTATATCATCCTGTGTGCTGTGCAAATCATGAAATATTGTAACATGACATATCTTATTAATTTGGAAAGAATACTAATATAATTAAAATGTTTTGTTGCTTTTTCTGTTCAAATCCCACAGCTGGCAGAGAAATCCCACTCCATTGGGTCACCGAGTAAGTCCCTTCACCCCATCTGCTCCAGGGGCACTGTATAAATGGCTGACCTTGTGCTCTGACCCCAAGCTTCTCTCTCCCCAGCTGTATCTCTCATGGAGAGCAAGCTGGGGTATGTGAAAAAACAAAGTCCTAATGCTAATAAATATATGTATAATAATATATGGGTAATAAAGAGATCTTATCTTATGTATGGGTATCAAAACCAGAAAAGTTTCACTGAGAGCCAAATTACAGTACTGTACACTGTTCATTCTCTAGAATCGATAAAACTATGCTGCTGTTAGAGAACCTCCCTATCTAAGGTTTTCCTTGTTTAAATTTGACCCAAAATTTCTCCTATAAACTTTATTGCATAAACTATTTGGATGCAGGCAGATGTTATGAGGTTGGTCCAAAGAAAAAATAGGGGGTTCCCAGTCGAAATAAAGCCTGGAGCGTCAGCGCTGAAAAAGAAAAAAGGAAAACAATTCTCTCTCACACCAAAATGGAAACCGTATCAAAAAAGGGAAAACTTCTTAACGAAAATGATTCTCCTGAGTCGCAGTACCAGGGAATAAAGATTTACTAAGGGAACTACGATCTCTAGATTTGGGCTCTAATGATGGAGCAAAGATTCAGTGGTCTGAACAGACTTAACTTTATAAGTCATCTGTCCATAAATTTCTGATAAATCATCAAAAGAAACTTATTTCTAGTAATAGTTGGGGGAACACAAAGCAGGAATACAGGTAAGATCTCCCAGAATGCGACACCTTTCCAACACGGGACAAAAAGAATTTAGAGATGCCAGTCAACCCAGCCAGCATCGTTTCAAGATACAGCCAGCAGCTGTATCGCTCTGCAGCTCACAACAGGCAGCCCACTGATGCTATAAAGGTAAAAAGGCGCCTTTCTTTGGATGAGATGTGTAACTTAGGTCCTGACTCTTTGTGGTCATTAAAAATCCCAAGGTGTTTTTCTAAAGGAGTGGAGGTGTTACCCCTGCATTCTGGCCAAATGTCCCCCTGACCTTTAACAATCAGGGCCTCCTAATAATGCCCATCTCTGAACTGGCTTCATCACTCTGTTCTCCTTCCTACTGAGAGCTGCTGTGTGGTGAGCGTTTTAGCGGACTATGGCTGCCGTCACATCATCCTGTTGGTGCTACACAATGGTGATGGTGGAAGGGAGTCCGTAATTCCTTAAAAACACTTTGGAACTAAAACATTTGCTCATGGGTACACCTGTAGTGCCCTACATAGCATTTAAACCCACAACGATCCAGTTACAAGTCCAGCCCTCTGATCACAAATTTCTGATTTCTACACTGACGTGAGTCGTGTGACAAATAAGGAAAAACCATCAGGGTACTGAATCAAAACATCAACACAGATCACATGCTTCCTTATACAGTATGCTGCTCAACAGGGCCGTTATCTGTTTTTGTAAGATCTCACACTAAACATACTATAGTTTACCACATAATATATAACAAAACACATATGATCCTCCATATACTGTACCGTATATACCTGTAGGGCAAAATCCTATGTTAAAAACAAAGCTGTTTAAGCCGTGGGACATGAAATTCAGTTCTTATTCTCAATTTCCTAGGAGATTCTATTAAATCTAGCAATAACAATAACAGTACTCAATTCCAAAGCGTAGAACCCATCTACTATTTGCATGTAATCTTATATTGTACAAAATGCTCCGTGCCTTACCTTTGTTGGGGCTTATAGCTGTTGTTGTTTGCGCCTGTTTCCTTTCTGGAGAGAGGGATGCTGAGTGTTGTCCCTGCTCCTATCTGCAGCCTCCTCCCTGTCTGTGTTTGTGAGAGAGAGAAGGCACTGGCCAGCACTGTGAATGACATCACTCTCAACCCCCCTCCCCCCTTCCCCCTTCCCCCTTCCCCCTCTCTTTATGCAACACAAAACCACACCCTGTCTCTCTTTCTCAATTTCAATTCAATTCAAGGTGCTTATTAGCATGACCGATGGGTACAATCAGTGTTGCCAATGCAAATAAAAATAATGAAATTCACATGACACAAAACAAAACATTAAAGTAAAGAAAATCTACAGACATATTACAGACATTTACAATAAAGACATATTATAAAATATTCACATATACTGTAGACAGATGGAGCATTATTGGGAGACAGACTCACTGTTCCTCAGGCTGTGACAGGAGATCACACACTGAGCTGCCAGTTCCCTCCTCCCTCTCCCAGTTGGCTTGAGACCCGTTGTGATTCTGGCAGGTGTGGGAACTCTGGGATTAGATTTCTGAATTTAGGGAAGAATGTTTCTCTGATCCCAGAGTATCTGTCATAGTGCAGTAGGAAGTGCGAAGTTTCTCTCTCAAACTAAGACTGAAGCTCAGCTGGTCCTGCTACAATATGTGACACAGCCTGCACATCCACCCACTCCCTCTCCCCTCTCTCAGGGGGGAAGCATATGCAGTATGTACAGAGCATCTTGTAAAGGCAATAGGAACCAATTGAAAGTAAATGTAGAAAATTGAAGGTGATTTATTATCAGCTGATTATTCCAGAAAGTTATGGCAGCTGCATTTAGAGGTCCAGAAAGAATATCAGTGTGATTTTATTGCAAAGAGAGTTTTTTTAGGCCAACACCATTTTAAAACCTGTGTAGGTTGCATACAGCAGCTTTATCGAAACGAGCCCAGAGTTTGGATAATTTTCTGTTCTCCATAAATGAATTACATTTTAGTTTGTGATTGCAATCCGGTGTCCTTTTTTAAAACTTCAGTGTGAAATACTCTCTGGGGTTTACTTTGTTTTTACTCCATAGGAATTTGTACACGTGGATCAAATTTGTTTTAGACTATCATAATACAGAAACCAGGAGTGGTTCTAGAATGGTGAGATTAACAAATCTGCTGGAAAAAAGTCCAGACAAGTCGAACCTTCCACAATTTAGGACCTGCTTTCCACCACAAATGCCTAGGAAGCATTTCCACCATGCTTAGAATCATAAGCGTGGCTCTTTTTTATTTTCAAACTGTAATCCATTTAAGGCTCATACTTTGTGAGTCTGAATCTCCAGCACTGGAAATCATTACAGAACTATCTAGCTGTCTCTGTAGTATGCCGGCCCTCAGAACCAGATGTGTTGCCAAAAGCAATCTTCATCTGTGTGAATACATGTATTGTTGATTGATGCATTTACTGTAGAACTTCACTGGAATAGCCAGGGTCAACAATGTGTGACCAACCACAATGATTTTGTTTTGCAATCTAGACACAAAGTTCAGATTATTCCTTATTCAAGAAATCTACAGAGACCCCACTATTCCAAATACGTAAGATCCACGGACATAAATTAGAAAACACTTACAAATAAAGTGCAACAAATGTAGCACATGCAAATGCTTAAAGCCTCCTTCATAGTATTGCATGCACATACATGTAGCCTGCATGAAAAGCAAATTAGCAATGTGTTCACCACCTAGTGTCTCAGTATGTCAATGAAAATTAAGACCACTCTGTTATACTGCTTGATCAAAGTCAAACCAGCAGTAGCTGTATGTTTTAATGGTTCATTACAATTGATAGATTATAGCGTACTGTAAGTAGATATATGCCCTCATCATATATATAAAACATACATTTTAGTTAAAAACTAATGTGTAATTATCATGAGTATTTAGCTATGTATACACATGACAGATAAAGTAATAATTATATCTTAGTATCATTCTGCAAATTTGACTACTGGTCCAAATAATTCAAACCTTCTGATTCAGAGCCCCCCACTATTCCTGCATCGTATACACCTGTCTCCTGAGGGCATAGGCCTCATCCTCGACACCTCCCATTTCCTGAGCCCGGGGTCTTGAGGATCTCGCCCCGTCATCCTAGGACCTCCATGTTCTCAGTGTGTTTGTGTTTTCCCCCTTTCTTTGGATTTTAACCTTGTTGCGTCAGAAGATGGATTTATTGTTAACAGACTCATGGACTTCGCCCTGACCTGCCTTCGGACTTGCTCGGATTTGGATTACATTCTTTGTCTCGCCCGCTCACTGTTTCCCGGACCGTCACTATTATTTTGTGCACCACTAAACCCCTGTGTGTTTTCCCATACCACGCCTCCTGTTTCCTCCAGCTCTTACTGTATCACATAGGGTCTACAACAAAACCCGACAGGGACTACAGACCCTGTCCGTAACCCTATACTAAGAATGGAGTTAGGTCTCCAATCTGTGAAAGCTCTGCAACCTGTTTCAGTGGTTTGTAGCGAGTCTGAAGATGATCTTGATATTGTACTGTACAGGCTAAGAACCAGCTTAGTACAGAGCAGCATACTAAATCCGCAAGTCTGTTGCAATGACCCATAATCTTTATGCAAAAAAAATTAGTCTGAGTTCAACCCTTTGTGTAGAAAGATATATAAACAGTAGGGCGGCATAGTGGTGGACTGATTAGCATTTCTGACTCACAGCCCTCGGGCCCTCAATTCCATAGTCCAAACGCATACTGGTAGATTAATTGACTTCTGGGAAAATGGGTCTTCTCTGGTGTGAGGGTGTGTTTGTGTCTGTGTGTGCGTTGTGATGGACTGGTATCCCTACACCACCTGTGTCACGAACGTAAGTCCCTCCTCTTAAGGGCGCTCCTGCTCTTTCCCATTTTGCCTGATTTTCCTGCACCTGACTCCTATCCAGCCCCTCCCTATAAAAACCAGACACTCCTACCATTCTGGGCTCAGCTTTGGAAGATGGACGCCCGGAGGCCCGCCTACCAGCGAGTCCAGGAGTGCCTCGGTGGCATAGGCTTCGCAACAGCATCCTGACCATCTGGGTCCAGGGCTGGGAGCGCCTGGCCCCATTACCCCTTTTTATTTCCCTGACCCTTCACCGGATCCCACATCGGCTTTTAACTTTTGTCATGTCTGTCATGGATGGATCACGCAGCTCTTGGACTATTAAAAACAAGTCCAAGAACAGTTAATCACTTTTTGCTTGTGTGTTTTACTACCGCCCTGTTGCACTCACATCAGTTATCATGAAGTGCTTCGAGTGGTTGGTCAAAGCATGCATCACCTCCTCACTGCCTGACACCCTAGACTCACTGCAATTTGCATACCGCCAGAACAGGTCAACAGAAGATGCTATTGCCACTGCCCTCTCACACCTGGCAAAGAAAGGAACATATGTGAGAATGCTGTTTGTTGATTACAGCTCAGCATTCAATACCAAAGTGCCCTCAAAGCTCGTCATCAAGCTCCAGGACCTGGGACTGAACACCTCCCTCTGTAATTGGATCCTGGACTTCTTGACTGAACGTCCGCAGGTGGTGAAGGTGGGCACCAACATATCCTCTACCCTGACTCTAAACACTGGAGCCCCCCAAGGCTGCGTGCTTAGTCCTGTCCTCTACACCTTATTTACCCATGACTGTGTCACCAGGCATAACTCAAACTCCATGATCAAGTTTGTAGACGATACAACAGTCATTGGCCTGATCACAGATGGTGAGGAGTTTGCATACAGGGAGGAGTTTGAAACCCTGGCAGTATGGTGCCAGGAGAACAACCTCTCTCTGAACATCAGTAAGACTAAAGAGATGATTGTGGACTATAGGAAACATCAGGGTGGAGACCACACACCTATTCACATCAATGGGACTGCAGTGGAGAGGGTGAGCAGCTTTAAGTTCCTGGGAGTTAACATCTCAGAGGATTTAACCTGGACCCACCACACCAACACCGTGGTCAAGACAGCACGGCAGCGCCTGTTCTTTCTCCGCAGGCTAAAGAAGTTCAGCATGCCATCACATATTCAGGCCAACTTCTACAGGTGCACTATTGAGAGCATCCTGACTGGTTGCATTACTGCCTGGAATGGGAGCTGCTCCGCACGTACTGTATTGCAGAGGGTGGTGAAGTCAGCGCAGCTTATCACCAGCTGTAAGCTACCAAGCATCAAGGAGATCTACTCAGCTAGATGTCTGAAGAAGGCCAGGTCCATTCTCAAGGACATCCCAGTCACAAACTGTTTTCCCTCCTACCGTCTGGTAAACGGTACCAAAGCATTCGGTCCAAGTCCAACAGACTACGGAACAGCTTCTACTTCCAGGCAATAAGACTGCTAAATAGCCAACCTGTAGCTCCTAAGCAAATCACCTGTAATGGCTACATGGACACTGCACTACATGTATATATTGCATACACCATGGACACATAACAGCTCTACTCACATTGAGTTTTATTCAATTTCAAAACTGTAACCTCAATTTTGTGATTTTTGTGATTCTTGTAATTTTTGTGAGCTCGCAGAAAAAGACATTTCATTGCAAGCAACTACTGCTGTACGCTGTATTGTTGTGCATTTGATAAATAAACTTTGATTTGATTTGAAAAATTTGCTTTTTATTAGGCCAAAAGCAGATACATGTATTGCATATAATGCAGGAACAAAACAATATACAGTATACCACTGAAGTGGTAGAAAATAAGATTAGTTTTAGTTTTCATCGAGAACAAAAATACAAATGCAAAAATAATTTGATTCATTTTAATATATTTATGTTTAGATTTTTTAAATTACATTTAAACCTGAAAAAAATACAAATTTAAGATTACCCAAAAACATCATTTGGTTTTAATGCTAAGTGAAATATTTTATACTTTTATATTTTTTTTATCTTTACACTGACCTTTTCCCCTACTGCCAACTTTCTGCAAACTAGTAAAATTCTTCTGCTAATCTATTAAATTAGGACAAATTAATACGTGTAAATTTCAGAAAACATGTCCAGGTACTGTAGATGTTAATTGTCATTTCAATGTGACAGGTCAATCAGAAAAAAATAAAAGCACAACAGTGTATTAATTCAATTGTGACTAAAGCAGAAAATATGTTTTTACTTTGTCACACCCTCTGCAGCCATAGGGCACTCCTACTCTGCCCTGTCTCTTGTTTCCGGTGCTTTGCTGTCCTTCCGGTGTTTCTCTCTCTCTGGGGGTATATATTTCGGGGCTTTCATTTGCCTTCGCTCAGCATTGACGTTCGGAAGTCCTGAGACCCGCCTAGCACCAGGTCACCCAAATTCTGCTACCTGAGAGCACAGGTTTCTATACAGCATTTCCTGAACAGCTCAGCCCGGGCTAACCCCCGTCTCGCCGCTACGCATCGGGTCTTTTACACTCTCCTGCCATTCCACGGTTCGTCCCTTCCCACATCCGTGACAGAATTAATTTGGGTAGGCCAAAATAAATTTAGGCACATCTCAACATTCTCCATCACCAAGCCTGCTTCTGAACTTTCCATTTTGAAGCACAATATTTTAACTATCACAGACTGAACAAAAATGAGTGTGGGGACTACAAGTGTCATGGACTATATTGACTTTAATTCTGCACCGAATGATCAGCGTCTCCATAATGTTTGATGTGTCCTTTGGTAGACACCTAGCCGAGCTCCAGACCGAGAAGGCTGCGCTCCAGAATAGGAACAGACAGTGCATCATCATATACGCAGCCAGTCCATCAATGAGCCCCAGGCAGCTAGCTCAGAGAAAAAGTCCTGATCCTTGCTAGGGGGGATTCACCCAGTCAGGAGGACTCAGATCATTGGAGAGGGAAGAATTTAAGGGGACACAGATTTCTGCCTTAGACATACATTAGAACTCAGACACAAGAGACTCTAGATTAGCAGAGGAAGGCCTTAGCATTGTCTTCCTCCCCTTACTCAAAACTGGGCCCAGAGGCAAACAGGGTGGAGGGGGGACATGACGGACCTTATAGTTCAGGATGGCTGGAACCGAAGAGGATATCAGAGCACAGAAGAACAAAGTTTATTCACTGTGATAGATGGAAGCACACCATGTCTCTTATTGAAGCTGGTTTTAGAGATAGGAGATACTGGACTGCTCCCACAGAGACTGGATTTTAATTAAAGGTTTATTCCATGCCATTCCATTTCGGGTGTGGAGCTTCATCGGGTGTGTCACACCTGAGGCTGAAATGTTGTGTTTCTTTTCCTCTCTTTTCAGCATGGAATAAAGCTTTATTGTGTGTAGGATGACTGTCTTGTTTATGTAAAGTATTAAAAGTGATTCCAATACAAAGTCCTTACTAATTGCCCAGTTAACTTGTAGGGTTTTGGATGATTTGTGCTTGTCTTGTAATCAGATTGATCAGAGTTACTGTATATACTTGCATTCTGATGCTAAATTTAATTTGATTTAATTTGTATAAGCAGTCATGTCAAGGATTTATTTTAAAAACCCTCCATAAACATGTATGATTTCACATTCCTAAGCCTGTAATATGATGTTAATATAATAATAATTTAAAAATTTATGCAAGTGAAAATGACTGAGGAATGAGGGTTTAGAGGGTCTTTAATTATTCCTCTCCATTTGGTTGCAGAATCATTTGCTGATACATATAATGACACTGATTTTTATAATTAGTATAGTACTTGGTGTACTTCACCTACAAAACACCTACAGTAACTAGGTAACTAAGGAATGGGAGGTTTGCCATCTTGAATATCTTGAATATCCTTTTCTGGAGTTCGGTGGAAATTTGAAGTGCTGTGTTCTTTAAATCAGCCAAAAGGGAGCTTCAGATTGTGAAAGGAACCCTCATATAAAATATTTTTTTTTAGTTTGTAACACGTATCTAGAAATTAAAAAAGGACTAAAACATCTGGTTCAGTTGTGTTTTTCTGCTTAGCACTTCCAATGTGGCGTACGCACCACGTCATTGTATGATTTATTCGGGAAGAAACGTGCTTGGACCCCCCAGGACAACCGCCCTCCCCAGCAATTTTCTCTTAGGACCACATAAGGATGAAGATCTTTGTCTTCCCAAAATTTTGACACCCACTGAAAATTCCTGTATTTCTTCGAGTGATCAAACTTTGAAGAATAGAACCCGATCCAGGCATTATGGAGCCGCTCCCTCCAATTTGTAAAGGACTTGTCGATGTAGAGCCTAGCACAAGCATAGCCATTCTCGGTGTAGAGTTGTAGATAAGCCTTGAAACCTGGGATTTGTTTTGGGGTTTCCCTACAAGCCTCATCCAGCTCCTCCCCATTGAACAGTGAATGTGTCTTGTCTTTGAGCAGACGTATTTGCAGACCAGGATTCATGTCCACTGCAGTTTGGAAGACACCTCTTTGTGTGCTTACATTGTGCCACGCCAGGCGATCGCCATTGCTTTTGCTGTCGTCTGCGTACAGGCCCACCCACTGGTCATTCTCGGCCCAGGGCAGGTGGCTCCAAGTCATTTGTGCATGCCCATTGCTGTTTGTCTTGACTTCCAGCCTTGTGCCCTTAGAGAACAATTCCGAACATGTTTCACTTTCAGAGTCTTTCCCCGTGGCACAGTAACGGAGATCAAAACTGAAAAAGTTCAAAAAACTTTCCAAGGTGTGGGACTGTATTTCAGCAAGGAGAGCATTGCTGAGCTGTTGAATGGCAGCTGGGGAAGATATGTCGATAAGATAGACTGCCTTTACTCCCCAGTCAGTAGAATCAAAGGAGATTATCAAACGCTCACAGTTTGCCTTCTGAAGCTCCGACACTGAGAAGTACTGACTCCTGACATAGAGATAATCCTGTTTGATGTACCAAGGTAAGGCCCGGGCCCCTGGGTGATTCTGGGTGTCCAGGTCTCCCACAACTTGATAAGAAAGGCTGTTGTTCAGGAGTGGTAGTCGGAGCTGGTGATTATGGTACTCATGGAAACCAAAAAGCCTCATTCGAGGATCAAAAACCATGTCCACATTTTCATTGTCTGTCTTTATTGCACTCTGTACAAACCAGTGCAGGAGCTTCAAGCCATGGCGAGGAAAATGGTGTCCAAACTCCGTCTGGTTTAACTCTTCCAAAGTGGTGAGAGTTGGGATCTCATGAGCAGTTGAAAACCAGGCGAGGGACAGCAAAAAAACTAAAACAAGGAAAACATAGTGCTGCACCATTCTGTGGGAATCTGAGAAAAGGAATAAAATACAATCATATTCAAGGCTCACAATGAACCTATTTTGTATGGTCAATAAAATGTTGTCAGAACAGCAAATATTAGCTGCTAATACTGTATATGTTGAGTGAGCAAAATACGTAACTAGGTAAAATAGATATTGTTTTATTAATTTCTTATTTTATTTCCCACAATTAGGATATAACGTCCTTCAGAATTAATACCCTGAAATCAGTCTATTATTCAGTCATAAATAAATACGTACAGTGTATATATATATACTGTTATTATTCAGTATAAATCAGTTTGCATATTATGGTTTTAATAATGTTAATCAAGAAAGTGTGTTGTGTATCTGGTAGAAGATCCTGCAGATTTCCTTGCAGCTGAAGTTTTTATCTATACATTTAGAGGTATGTATCATTTTGCTACAGTATACCCATTTGATCTGTGATGACCAGTTGTGATTTTTCCACTCCTTGGCTTGTAGGAAATGGTCCAATCTGTACTGATCCTCTGGTATATGGAACTGAGTTTCCTTGACAGGATATAAAAAAACAATTGACTCAAGGCGGGTATGTCTGTTCGTTACAGAAGCAAAGGCATTTTTCCAAGACATTTTCAAATATGTACACATCCCCCATTTTACTATTTTTTTATCCCAATAGAAAAATGGAAAAATCCCACTAAATCCTAAACTAAAATGTCTTTTAATTTATTTATTTCAGAATAGGTGGCTGTCAAGTACAGTATGTTATTAATATTATTGACTAACATATTCTCTAATGAAATGCAATGTCACATGTACCTAGTTCTCCTTCCCAAGATGATGTACTGTAGACAGTAAACATATTAGGAGAGTTTAGCCCAAATTATTATTCGAGGACATTGTCGAAACATTAGTCATACATATCAAAAACAAACAGAAAGCAAAAAGTATAGAGACAGAATCACAGAGGTGAGGTACACTGACACAACCATGATCACAAACCACAACGTTGGTGCTCCTTC
This sequence comes from Lepisosteus oculatus, assembly GCF_040954835.1. Lineage (NCBI taxonomy): Eukaryota > Metazoa > Chordata > Actinopteri > Semionotiformes > Lepisosteidae > Lepisosteus > Lepisosteus oculatus. The sequence continues at coordinate 11,518,978 of NC_090721.1, read as the reverse complement.
CCAGAATGTTTTCCTTTTATTCCTTAAGAAACTATGCATTAAGGAAAAATATCCCTACAACTTGCATCATCTTGACCACCTGACTAGCCCAGATGCACCTTATGGAACTGCAATTTTAACCACCTTCAGACTAAATTAAAATAATTCACCACCTGTTAACTGGGTCAGGCTGTAGCTTTCAATAGAAGTCACACTTGACACACTGTTTGTCTAATGACAAAATCAGCTTAGACCGGTGTCAGATACAAAGCGTACATCAGTGCACATTTTGCACCTAATAGAGAAATCAGGGGTTAATGAAGTGAGCTGATTTATCTCATAATAAACAAACTGAGACAGAAAGCATCGAACTCCCAGGGAACTAGAAAATTAGACAATGAGACAAACTAGCATCTTAGTATAGTAGATGACCCCTCCTCCTCCTACTGTATAAACTCTTTGCCCTCCTACCACCTGGGAAAAGATATCGCAGTGTACGCGCTAGCTCAACCAGACTCGGTAACAGCTTCTTTCCGCAGGCTGTCCGGCTCCTCAACACTCTGGAATCACTCCAATTCCAGAAACAGGGTTTAAATCCCCACAGTGTGTTGTGTACATTGTATTATGTATTTACCTTGTAATTTGCACATCTGCACTTTGCACAATGCGTATCCTGTCTACAATGTCTATGTCAGTGTCCTGTCTGTCCCATCTGTATTTGCACCGTGGACAAGGAGGAACAATATTTCGTTACACTGTATACTTGTATATGGCTGGAATGACAAATAAACATGAACTTGAACTTACTTTTTTACCTTATTGCTACTGAACTCTTGGTAATGTGATTTAGAGAACTAAAATACAGAAAATTGACAACTGATGCTGAAAACGTGACTTGACTGTTTTTTTAAGTTAATCTGACCAATTGGCTTCCTGCAACGTGTCAGGTGACAGAACAGCAGCCCATTCCCCCAGAGGAATCTGGGGAATGTGGTCCTTATGAGGTGGTGCTCTCACAGTATCCAACAAAAATAAAATGCAATAAAACACAACTTTTTACTCCATCAGTGCTTCCTTGTAGAACAACTAGAAATGCATGGTGACAAGGAGCTAGGGTCTTATTGGATAGCTGTGGCACTTACCTCATACTGACCATTGGTACTGTTGTCAAGGCAGACTCCCAAGAAGTAAGTACTGGATTTTCCTTAAATGCAGTAATTACCTCTTGGTGAAAATAAGTGACTTTTTACATGCTGATTAACAAGAAACAGCAACTACTGTATGCACCTGAGTCACCAAACTACCATAAAGCATAATGAACTAATCCTTTTGTTTTTCTTTTTTAGTATCAGCAATAACCATATTTTTTTTCTATTTAGGAGGCATTTCTCAAATCATAAACCTTTAAAAAGCATTATACTATTCTTTGCAATTTGACAAGAGATTACTACTTTTGTTCATTTGCACCACTTTGAAGGATTGATTAAAATACTGTAAATTGAAATGGAGCTTCAAGCTACACATATTTTTGATTTGAAGACAAACTTAAAAAAAATAGGAAAGTTATTTTAAGATAAGAGAGAGATTATTTTGTTTTATGAAGCTTTATAAACCTCACACCACAGCTGAAGAAACATTAGACATTGGTTTGAACACAGACAGGGTACCAGCTTTGACAACTGAATCTGGAGGTGTTGTTACAAACGTAAAATAAAGTCATTTTGGAGGCCCCGTTCACACAGCAGTGTATAAACAGTATGTACCACAGCCAAAAATAAAATAATAATTGCTGACCTCAAAGTTGTTTTACATTAGGCAGTTCAGCAAGGTCAGCTTTGTAAAAGCATGGTCTCTCATTTCATGTTTGTTTTCTCTCCTGTATATCCAAAGCTAGCACATATTGTTAAAAAGTCAAACATAAAAATTCCAATGATCAATAAAACAGATGTTTCAATATATTTATTATTGAAGAGTTATAAAGTAGATCAGCAGTTTCCAAAATGCCAGACTGAACACCACAGCCATCAAACTACTTTTGTTGAAGTACAACTGTCATTAAGGCAGCACAGATTGAAAACACTTGTACTTAAACAAAAGTATCTCTATGTTTGTGGTGTTCAATCTGGCATTTTGGAAACTGCTGATCAACAGTCGGCACACACATACAAAAAGAAAGAATTCCATGTTAACTGTGTAAACAAAGGTTTGTGGATCAAAGGGCAAATTCCCTGAGTTTGTTGAGAAGGTTTTATGCAGTCTGTCAATATTTGTGGTTCTGTACTTATTCGAAATAGGGGTATGATTCATTCTACAAGTCAAAAAAAGTATTGAAGTACAATTAGCTGCAGCTCAGAGTGACCCAGACATTTAGAAAACAACTGCTCTCTCTTCTTCACTCTATATCCAGTTCCTAATATCTGGTCAGCATTTGTCCACTCACTTCATTCATTTAGAGTTGACTCACTCCATTAAATTGGCTCCATTAGATTGTACATTAGGAGCTCATGCTTTTTCAGTGTTAGCTTCTCATTTTGTAATATTCTTTCTGACCGTCTTAGAAATGTGAGAAATTTCTGTTGGTATTAAATCTTGCCTGGAAACATGTACATGGCCTTTAATTCTTAATCTTTTTCTTCCAATTTCTCTAAATTGTAAATGATCTTTCTTAATTGTGTATTCTCTGTACAATAAACATGTTTACAGACAAAGGGAAGCCATTCAGCCCATCTGGCACTTGTGTCATAGAACAGGATTTGGTCAACAGAAAAGTGCCCCTTAACAGAAAAGGCGAAAGAGTTCTGAGACTTTGAAAAACTGGAAATAAAAAGAATATTTTTAGTCAATAGAAGAAAATTAATCTGGGGACCCTTATTTGCATCTTAGAAGTGATGTACTGGCCATCTATGTGCAGGGTCATGTTGAGAAATATTATGAATGTTAGACCTGCCCGCATCACCAATTTGAAGCCAGCAGGTCTGCTCCAGTCTACCACAGAAGAAACACCTGGTATCACGCTCTCTACAGCTAGAGGGCGCTCCTTCTCTGTCCTGTTCCTAGTTTCCCTGTGCTTTTCTTGTCCTTCTGGTGTTTCTTTGTGTGGGGCCATATATTTCCAGGTCACCTTTTCCTCCTCACTCAGCATTGAGGTTTTGGATGTCTTGAGACCCGTCCAGCACCAGGTCGTCTCTTCCGTGGCCTGCGGGCATTGGTTTCTACCCGCCATCGTCTGACCTCCTGAGCTTGGGCTATGCCCCTTCTTGCCGCTACGCATAGGGTCTCTACAGCTCTCCTGATCATTTCATGGCTTGCCCTTTCCGACATCCGTGACACCCGGATTGGTGCTAGGGATCAAGCAAAGCAACTCTAGCTTGGTTGGGCAACTCATGCTTCTTGTATTTGCAGAGGGAAGGAGAGTCTGATCAAGAATTCATTGCAGAGAACACAGCTAAGAAAGAAACTGTTTGGTACAAATTATGAAATGGCTTTGTCTGCATAGTGTGTTTCACTTTGTGTATATATTGCCTTTCTAATTGTGAATTCTATTTCTTGTCATCTGATCAATTAATCTCTGTATAATTGTGAATTTCTACTTTTTGTTATCTTATCCATTCATCTCTGTATCTTATTTCACATATTTAATTTCATAAAAAATGAAACATCCTGAGCTACATCCTAACCCAGCAAGTAACGGGTGGAAAGCATGTTACAACCTGGATGGGACTCCAGTCCATTACAGGATACACATAGACACACAAGCCAGGGACAAATGTAAAGAAGTCAATAACCTGTGTGTCTTTGAACTGTTGTAGAAAACCAGAGAACCCAGAGGAAACCCACACAAACACAGTGAGAACATACAGCACAAACTCCACACAGATTGTACCCCAGGTCCAGAACTGAACCCAGAGCCCCAGGGCTGGGAAGCAGAAATGCTGAACACCATGCCCCCCTGCTGACCTCCTGTACCATAAAGCAAACTAAATAATTACTTTCTAAGTGACAGTAAATCGTTAAAAGAAAAACTCCTAGCACTTCTGCTCACCTTGGAAATCTTGTCTATTTTTTACTTCTGTCTTAATCAAACAAAACCCTTTGATTCTGGATTAAAATAAACACAAATAACAATGTTCTATGCTAGAATACAACATCCGTTGTCATTAACATTGTTAGCAAACAGCAGCTCATTATTGAAGACGACCACAACCAAACCGTAATATTTACCAGTCTGTTCAGTGCAAGCTAATCCGTCTGTAGTGATCCTGCATTTCCAAATACAGGAGTCAGTCCAGTGCACTGCAGTTTAGGCCACAGTCCAGCCACTCAAAGGAGAGGTCACATGTGACTCTGTTCTTTGACCATTGCATTTTGTAATGTAAATATTGCTTAACTTTTAACATTTAAAATCCCAATTAGAGAAATGATCTTTTTCTATCATTTTAAACTATAATCATATAGGTATTTCATTTATTTCAATAAATAATTTAAAATTGCCTCTCTGTTCACAAACCTACTTAATACACATATACAGTAAACTAAATGTGCACAAGCACTTAATGTGGAATTTTCTGTACTAGTATTAAAATGATTAGATGCTCATTTTTCATTGTATTTTGGACAATTGTCATAACAGTGAAAATTCAGCAATATCTTCCACAGTAAGTCTACATCCATGCAAATCAAAATACATTTTTGGTGTTTTTTTGTCACTATAGCCATTACTCCCTTCAGCAGGTAGAAATTAAATGTTTTTTTTCTCTTGGACTAGGAAATGCTAGTTTAAAATACAAATTAGGTTATTAAGAATGGAATGTGTAAAGGGAAATGCAGAAATAAAATGTACCGATCCTGTACCATGATCAATACATATGCTGTGTAACATTAAATCAACCATTTCAAAAGCATGTAATGATATGTGTGTCAAACACGTGGACTTGTGTTTTATTGCAGTACCTACAGTACACATAATGTAATGATGTGTTTACAATGTAATATAAGGAAGGAGTCAGAAAGTAGAAACAAGGAGATGCAGATGACAAGAATTGGCTCATTAGGGAGAAAAAAATGACAGTTAAAAATAATGAGAGAAATTGATTTGAAAGGTTTTTTTGCTGTTCTAGGAGAGGGAGGTGGTGAAAACAGCTGCTGAAGCAAAACAGGGAAAGACACTCCGACCAGGTGCAATCCTACTAAAGAAAAGACTGGTGAGACCTGCAGGAGGGTTATTTTGTACAGTACCTTAGTCATCCATCCATTCATTTTCTAGCTGCTTCTTCCAATTCAGGCTCGCAGGGGAATCAGAGCCTATCCCAGCAAGCAATGGGCACAAGGCAAAGTACACCCTGGACAGGCGCCAGTCCATCATAGTACTTTATTTATCTAGTTTATCTTAACCTGTGATTGGTAAGCATCCAATACAAAGTGTATTACTTTTTCTTTAGTATGATGAATAGCTGCTGTCTCTCCTTCAATAAACGGCACATTAGTGCTATGTTTCTTGATGTGATGGTAGGATTTCTGAACCAGGGTGATCACAGTAGTGCTGAAATCTAGAAACCTCTTGACAGACCTGTAGACCCATTTGTGCAGCGATTATCTTGAATGCAAGATGGAGAGCTACGTACCCATCAACAGCTCCAAGCCCAACACCAAGAATACACAGATACTCTTGCAGTCAATCAAGCTGCTGACAGGGTCAATCTTACAGAGTTCCTACTATCAAGCGGTCATGTCAGATCCGCACTCTGAAAGCACAAGATGAGTCTAGATGATGACCTAGAGGTCTTTCTTGAGGTATCTGTAAAAACTGCCAGGGCGTTGTGTGGTCAAGTAAAGAATGGATTTGCAGTTGGCACATTTCCTAACGGGTGAACTACAGAAGGCTGTCCATAATGTACCAGCCTGTCAAATGAGAAATTGTGAGATGCTCAATTGAACACGAAGGAGAAACTTCATCTAAATGAAGAAGGGAATTGAAAGAGATTTCTGTGGGAGGGGGGACATGTTGGAGGTGTGGACAGATAGGCCGGGTCTATACGGATTACCCTTAGATGGAGTTTAGCAGTGGAACTCAGCTGTCTGATCAACCCTCCTCTGGTTCAGCAGAAAAGTACACAATACTGTACTTGATTCCTATAGTAACCAATGCAAACAAAAAGATGTATGACTAAAACAAAATATGAGCCTTTAAGGTATAGTACATGTAAATAAGTAAGTTAATCTCTAGTTTCATTACCACAATTAGATTAGAATTAGATGAAGTTCTCTGAAAAGAATGAAAGGATCATGCTGAAAAACATGTAATTTGTGTCTTGAACTGAGATTACAAGGAGATCCGATTTAAGTACAGTATATTGTAATGTGAGTGACTGGGGTCAACACCGTGATATACAACTAAAAAACTTTAATGTACAGAAAGAGCAATTCCCAAACTAGTAACTCTAAAATAAAAGGGAAAACCTTTTTAGGGAAAACCTAGTTGTAACACAGTTCCTGTTACTTTACATTTCTTCGTTACCTTGGCAACTGCGTGGTTTCCCCCACCCCTCCTGGAGATATGCAGTCCTAACCCCAAGTGTCTCCCTGTAAAACGTCTACTTACTTTTAATCATTCATATGTTCTAATTCTGTTTTTAACATTTTTATTTTATGCATCAAACAACATACCGGAGCAAAACATGTATCTTTATAAACCTGCTTTGCCAGTTTTAAACTGACTTTGTCCCCTGCTGATTATTTTCTTTGTCTAACCAGAGGGTCACTGACATGCAAGGGAAAGCTGGTGCGGAGCTCAAGCCTTTGCCATCTTGTTCTGATGGCCAAAATGTGCCTCTCGAACATGATCAAACAGACAACCCCAAATGCAGAAAACTCCATGCACTCTTCTAACAGGGTTCAACGACAGGAATGACTCTGGTCCGGCATTGCGGCGGCCTCAGATCAATACCCCAGTTTAGAGATCTGTTCTTTAATTGTATCGAGGCTTAAAGGACGAGAATAAAAAGTCACGTTCCTCGCGAAAATAAAAATTATGCCCTCGTCTGAGGGTCAAAGCAAATGAAAAAAAAAAGTTCAAAACACTCAGAAACAGATTGATATCTTTATTTTCTTACTACTCATCTTATTAAGGGCGTAGTCTTTTTTTAAAGCACTTTGTACCCTCGTAAACCAGGAACATGGAGGTGCAAGCTATGCTTTTGATGTGTAAGTATTTGGCGTATGCTAGTCCCTGTTTTATGTTGCTGCAAAATATGAATATTAGTATTAATTAAATAAAACCAGAAACTAGATATTTTAAGCTTTTGGTTCTATCACCCTTCAGTACGTAACTGTAATATTATTTGAATTGTTATTTGAATTGTTTCGAATACAAGTTGGTTTGGATAACGTTAGTATCTTTAACAAGCTGTGATTTGATCTTTTTGGTATACAAACAATTTTAAAAGTTTGAATAATCTGAAAAATGTTCTAAATCTGTGTGAATTAAAGGGTGCTAAGTGTTTTATGCTAGTCAAGTCACTCACCGAGGAACATGCCTCAGCCTTGTGGTCTTTATGGTTTTCCCTGCAACATGTTATCATTTTTAGGTGTTTTTTTAAACAGAAGGCTCATTAGAGTAAATTTTATTAGAATAGTTTACCAACCAAATCTCTGAAACAATGAGCTAAATCCATTTACTAGTACTATAATTCTAGAAAAATCTATGCAAACAGAGCATTTTGGTCATCCTTATCACTAACACTGTTACGTATATTAATCATAGTAATGTGCACTAAACGTGATTTTATTAATAGTCTTTCTCAAGATGATATCTTTATTATTTTTTTGTCCTAGATACTTGCATTTTCTCCACATTCCCTGTGATAGATAATAAGGGGTTGATGACTTTTAAATCAATTTTGTTGCACAGCAACAAACTGCAAGTTTAAAGTTCTCATAGCATTTTCATCTTTTAAAAAAAATCTGGTTCCCGATTAGAAATGCTGAAATGCCAGCTGTGTGATCTTTCTTACAGACTTAAAAACAAATAACTAACATCACGAAATAACTTGTACAGAAATGTTTAATTGAATCGATCTGTAGTTTAGAAAACTGAATGTAAAACTGAATGAGGCAACTCAAACAGTTGTCAGGATGCTTTGTGATCTCCGACTTGCAGGTAAGAACCAAACAACTAGTGTTTTGAACACTGCTGAAATCAGATTAATTTCTATGGGAAAGGAGCATAACCAGGGATAAATCCACCCAAAATAATATTCACTTTTTAATCTTTTAACTTTAAACAGGTCTGAAGAACTTGTTCATATTTCATGTACATGCATTTACTATCATTTTTGTTACTTAGCTTATTTGTATACGTTTTGATTCAATAAGAATCATAACCATGTGCAGATTATAGTCCATGAGCATTTGTATAATTTACCGATATTAAGTTTTAATTTCCTCTTACTTGTCATTGTGTGCATAACGTATGTTATGTGATCTTTAGTTCAATGATCCATTCCATAGCAAACAGGGTCATGTGTATATCTATGTAAGGTAATTAGGAAATTACCTATTTACCTATCCTAAAAGGAGTTTGTGCGTTTCCTGGGATTTGGAATTCTGTTTTTTCTATGGTATTAAACTACCCTACATGAATTTTTAAAGCACTGTTTGAATTTGCTTTTACATCAGTAAACATTTGTTATTTCATAGCAGTTTCTGCTAAAAGGGCAAAGAGCTATGAAAAAAATAGTCTCTCTGAACCTAGGAAAAAATTATGCGATAAAAAAGGTGAGAAAACCTTTTACTCACAGTAACTGACAGTTTGCCTCTTTTATTGCAGCATAAGGTGAAATGGTATTATAGGACTTTTGAATGTGCTGGTTTCATTCCCTTTTGGTTAACTTCAAACAATCATGTTACCCAGCTGGGCTGACTGGAGCAATTAGGGTAAAGCATAATATCTAGCTAGCTAAAGGATACCAGAGAAGGATACACATTGCACACATGAACCCCTAACAGACTGAGGGTATAGATCCCTAATCATTCCTCCCCACATCAGAGTTTAAGATCTCCACTCATCTACTAAGTCTACTGAGGCAGATCCAATATTAAACAATATGATAAGCCTCACATTAACTTGACAAAATGAACAAAATACTGTTTAAGACCAAAACCTGTAGATAATGGCTCAGTTACTCAAGTTAAAAAAAAGAACAGTTTTATTAAATCTTGTTTGAAATATACCTCAAGGTTGAGCTCTCAGCGTTAAGTAAGTTTTGCTGTTGTTAAGTTTGACATGCTTTTTAAAATCATGTGGTAACAACCTCCCCCGTCAAGGGCTTCCTGTTCTATAGATATCAGTAAATTTTCCATCCGCAGAGGAAATGCATCAGCAAAGATAGCACTATTCCATGAATGTGAAAAGCATTCTTCATTTAACCACAGTGTTACATTTTCAAATGCCGTTTCAATTTTTAATTTCCACACAACTGTCTGCTGTGATTACTCAAGTGTTTCATGAATATCAGACACACACAGTTTCCTGTGTTAATGTCAATCCATGAGATCACATGGCCTTGCAACCTATCCATTGCAAACAGCTTAATCATTGAATTAATGATAAACAGGTTATAGAGTATATAAAATGTAAGACCACAGTAATATTAATAATGTGAAGCACAGTGGTCCAATTAACTGAAGTATTCCGTTTAGATTTGGGCAGTACATTCAATCAGTTCAAGATTATACAGTAGCTGATATGATTGAGTGCAACATATGTGAAGCTACTACTTAACATACATCATTATTTAAGTTTTCCCATAAAAACAATTGTACACTGCATTTCCCATAATAAATTGGGACATGGAATAAATTGTGACATCACATGCTTTCTTAAATTCAATGGCACAGTGTAGCAATGAAGTAATAACTGATGGGCAGACAAACAACAAATATTTTTCATTGTAGGTTACAAATACATTCACAAAATATTCACTATTACCATCTCCACATAGTTACAAACCTGTGAGTTTCAGGGAACCTGCCTTCTAGAACATAGAACTCTGTCTGCAACAGAGGCCCAAATACCAGAGGAAAAAAAAAGCTACAGTAATTGTGATTTATCCCAAAAAATATCCCACTCCGGAATAAGTCTCTCTCTTAAACTGATGGTGAACAAACAGGAATTTATTTTTCTACTTAAAGTTATCAATCACTAATCACAAGAGAGGGCTTGTTTGCTTGTTTGCTTGTTTGCTTGTTTGCTTGTTTGCTTGTTTGCTTGTTTGCTTGTTTGCTTGTTTGCTCTCAAATTACCTGAGATTCTGGTCTTCTCACTTCTTCCTGCGCTATTTACGCCCTTTTAATCCTTTCCTGGAGCTGCTGATGTCACGATCACTAACCCCGCCTCTTAAAGGCGCTCCAGCCCTTCCTTGTTTTCTCCCATTACCTGCACCTGTTCCGTATTTCCGTTCCCCCTTAAAAGCAGACGCCACTCCTGGTTGTTCATTGAATCTCGTTTTGTGAGAACTTGGGGGGCCTTGCGGCGTCTGGCTCCGTTATGGTTTTAACCTTCTGTTCCCGATTCTCCGTCCCGCTGGTTCCGACTCGGTTCATGCTTTTATTCCCTGGATGGATCTCCTGGCTTTGGAATCTACTCTTCTGTTTTGAACTCCGTTTGGGCTTTATTTGTTTGTTCGTCCTGGATTCACTTTCCCCAGGACGCCTGCTCAACTTGGACGCGCTCCCCTGTCTCCAGACCCTCTCCTGCATGTCTTTACCCAGTGTATCTTCACAATTCCGGATCGTGTCGTCTGCACAGAGCCGGAAAGAACTGTTTCGTGACAGCTGACATGATTTAATTTAATTCACATTAGTGCACCTGTTTGGCTCCGTTTCTGATACGGATATTTAATGCAGGAACTGCTTTAGCTTTGTAGTTGACTGACACTTATGCCAATATCTCCAGGAGCACCAGACCACCACCCACAGGCCAGATAGGGCAGTTTTCCCACATAACGTCTTCTTACAGTGCTATTTATTACAGTATATCAATCTACCCATTACACAGGACTCGTGGTACAACAATGACTATAACTGCCCCTCAATTCTCCCTTCTCAAATCCTCTTCTGGACTAAGGACCAGGGCTCAGGACCCTGTAAGTGCAAGTGTTTGTTTGAGATCTTGGGTGAGGGCAGAGCTGACACTCTGGGTTCATTAATGAACTGCCTCTATGCAACAAATCTGTTTTCATCTCTCCAAAAGGACTGAAATGAGAAAACATTTAACTTAACATAAACATCTTAGCAACCACCATATTTTCCAATATGTTTGACGTTACACTTAAGTGTGACAAATGTTATCAGCAGCACAGATTGCGTGTTTTCCTATGAAATCAATAAGCTAGCCCTGCAAAAGAGAATGCAATAAATAAACCAAGTGAATCATGTTTTCCACCCCAAAGAGCATTTTGGAGGGAATTATAGAACAGTCTGATATGGTTTTTGTAGTTTTTTTAACTTGATTGCTTTGTGGCTTAGAAAGCTATTGCACATGCAAGTAATGGCAACGTCTGCCATAGGTTGTAGACCCCTCCTACAGAGTGACTTCTACTATTGTGTAACAGTGTGATGGGAGAGATGCCATGGTGAGCACCATTAAAAGTCAATGCCCCGGCCGAGGGTACGGTAGCACTGGTGTGAGGTTAGCAGGGACCAAAAATAATACAAAAAGAGGTGAAAAAATTAACAAAAGGCAAAAAGAAAGTGTATTGCTGTGCCTCGTGACCTCCAGGCTGGACTTACCCTGTTTAGTGGGGTCAAGTCTGGTAGAGCAGGGCACGTAAGGCCAAAAGAAAAATTTGGTGAGTTAAAAAAGACAGCTGGGACTACAAAGGGGAGGCGTTGCCCTTCTACCAGAGCTCCGTCTCCACACTGGGCACGCCCCCGCATAATGCGACAAGGTACATAGAAGAAATATTTTTTCCATCAGGATAGAACAAAATCTTTGCCTTGTTGACGAAAGTTTACATTTGGAGTATTAATCTGAAGGTGAAGTGGTATTGCTGGAATTCATGATATCTGAGAAATAATTGGCCATGGCCAAATTGGCCATTTTTCTTCTTAGAAGGTGTGCAAACAGTTGTTTTCCCCCCACTCCTCTCCTTTTGGTCCACAGGACATGTTCCTCACACTTGAGAAGTTTCAATTAATTCTTTTTAAAAAGAGAGGAACATTTAGATGTTTCAGCAAAGAAAATGTCAAACAGTTCCTCGAAGCAGACTGGGAGTGATTTTTAAATTGATTCCAGGCGGTGATCATGAGATGCTAATGACTTTCTATGCTACCAATACTCATATCATTGAGCTACTTGTAGTTCTCATTAACCATCTTTATTAGGATCACTTGAATGTACTCATTGTGGGAATAGATTAATTGCAGAACAGTACCGTTGCAATCCATGTAACCAGGTGTGCGGTTTTGTTGGAGGTGTTTGTAACCATCGGTGAGCTTAGAAGCTAGTGAATTACTCTGGTTAATCATAATAAAAGATAAAAATTAACAGAATAAAACAGAATACAGCAAAAATAATGAGAGAAGAGGGAGAAGAAGGACAGAGGAAAAGTAACAGAGAAAACAAACACCATATCCATACTCTTCCATTTAGCTTGTCATGTACTGTAGGAGAACCTTGTTCTGATCTATCTTGGAGACAATATAATAATAATGATAATAATAATTCCTTAGACTTATATAGCTCTTTTTTGACACTCTCAAAATGCTTTACAGCCGTTGCATCATCCAAGTGGGGATTGCACATTATTGTTGGTGAAGGGGAGTTCCCATTACCTTGGAGACAATCACTCCAAGCGCTTTGAGTGGAGTGTCCAGAAAAGCACTTATATAAGTCTAAGGAATTCTTCTTAGTATTATTAAACGTTGTCTTCAGAGTTTTGAAAGACATGTACAAGATTGTTGTTCATTCTTTATTGACTGTCCAGTGATTTCTTGTGCTGACAAGTGTGGCATTACACGGGGCCCAGTGTGGGGGCAGAGCTCTGTTAGAAGGGCAACGCCTTGCCTTTGTAGTCACAGCTGTCTCGGCTTTTAGATGATGAGCAACAGCTGTGAGGGTCCTATAAAGGCACCCTAGATGCCCCCCGGAAGGGACAAGCAGGGACACCCTCGGAAGGGGGAGTTGTACACCAACAGTCCCGGAGGGGATTGCACCTGTGTATGGCAGGTCTTTTTCTTTTCTTTTTGCCTGTCCCATCTTGTATTTTCACCGTGGCAAGCACACACACACACCTTTTTTCACGCACTAAGTTTTTGTTTTGTTTTTGCCTTACGCGCCCTGCTCTACCAGACTGGACGCCACCAAATAGGGTCAGTCCAGTCTGGTTGCTGCTGTGCTGGCAGTTCTTTTCTTCCCAGGCTGTACCCCGTTAAATAGGGTAAGCCCAGTCTGGAGGTCACAAGGCACAGGGGTACACTCTCTTATGTTTTTGTCCCTGCTAACCTCACACCAGTGCTTCTGTCCCCTCACCCGGGGCGTTGACTTTTTACTGGTGAAAATATGTACACACATCGTCACAGTCTTGTTTGGCTTAAATTGTTCTCCTCAATTGTCAATTGTGTCCACACCAGTATCTCTAGTGAAAGAGATTTTTGCAGTTTCCTGTTTTACTGGAAAGAAGGAGCCAAAATGAAAAAAGGATGTTCTCTTCCTTCACAGCAGTTTAATTAAAAAAATGTATAGGTTGTGTTTTCAGGTTTACTTAAATGGTTTAAGTCTTACCACACTGATCACTGTCACTTTGTATCTCTTGGCAGTTTCAGTTCTGAAATTGGACTCGCTAAGTGTGGTGTTCCTCAGGGCTCGATACTGGGACCTCTACATTTCAGTATTTACATGTTCCCACTCCGTCAACTATTAAGATCACATGTTCTAAATTATCATTTCTATAACTATAAGGCTCTGCACTATCTGAGTTACTGTCATACTATTCCTCACCTTGCAACCTTCGTTCATATAATTCTGGTCTCCTGTCTGTCCCCCTAGTCCATCTACACTCTATGGGTGACAGGGCTTCTCCTGCTGAGCCCCAAAGCTCTGGAATTCTATCCCTAAGGATATCATAGAGCCACCTTCCCTGTAGCTCATTCAAATCTAAACTCAAAACCTTCTTCCTTAGAAGGTTTTATATTTAACAGGTTCTATGTGTCACGGATGCTGGAAAGGCCAGTCGTGGAATGAACAGAAGAGCAGTAGAGACCCTATGCGTAGCTGCAAAAACGGGACAAACACAGAGGTTTGCTCCAGGCTCAGGGGGTCAGGCGATGTTGGGGATGAGGCCTATGCCCTCAGGACATGGATGTGGGGCAACCTGGTGCTAGAAGGGCCTCGTGACATCCGTATGCTAATGCTGAGCAAGGAACACTGGAGACACAGGCACTAAATAGGAATCGGAAACCAGACACACCGGAAGGACATGAATAATCACATTGAACTAGGAATAGGAAAGAAGTGGAGCACCATCTAGGGGCTGAATGTCGACCGTGCAAGTACCTCATGTAGAATAAGCCTCACAGCACAGGGGGGAGGAAAAAACTAATTTAACTGTCAGGAAACCTCTGGGAGTGCACGCTGAGAGCAAGCCCCTCCTCCAGGATTATAGTAAACTTTATTGACATGTGGCAGATGGAGCCGGAAGTCTCTCGTGGACCATGACACTGTGTCCCCCTTTGCTTTCCTACTGTATTACAAACCCTCATTGTAGCTGTGTAATTCTGCTGTCCCCTCTCATTGTACATTTTTTTCATTTTTTTCTATAAAGCAATTCTGAGAAACCACTTTTGAAAAATATTATATTGTTATTAATATTATTTAAACTTTAATTGAGGTTTTATTCAATGTGTTTCAGTGCTCTCTGCAGCCCTCTTCCCTGGACTATCTCAAGGTAAGGAAGCAGCAGACATTTCATACTTACAAGCACAGTCTGATGTATTTTCCTTGATCCCATAAATATTGAACTATAAATATATACCCATGACTAAGTGAGTTGCTCATAAAGATATCATCAAAGGCTGTAATCTAAAAGTGGAGCCCTTCATACATTATACTGTATATGGTTAACCCACATAATATGCAAGTTATCTCATACAACAGAGCACTTTTTATTTTGGAAAGGTCTAATCCAGTCAGTCTACAAGTTACCGTTAATTGATTTTTTCTATAGATTAAGAACACATTACATTTTAAAAAGGAAGGTTTTGTTCAATTAAGGGGATATATATATATAAAATGCATAGTACACATATAGCACCACAGGAATTTAATACAGTACCTCAATGCTGCAAGGCAGCAATGCTGACCACACTGCTGCCCTAAGCAATAAGAAGTGTATATTTTATTTTTTATACATCAAGAATTTCTTGTCTAATTAATATAAATATATTTTGTAGAGTCCACACTCAGAAAGTAAGACAAACCAATTAGAATTACCAATTTGATTAGGGAGAGTTCCTCTATGTTATGACAATATATTTGTTTTAAAGATGAATATCAAATGATAACCAATTAAATAAGTTAAATAAGTGAAAATTGTATATCAGTTTAGGAAAAGATTAGTGTTTTATTTCTGCTTTATTAACTTTCAGTGTAGAAACAACACTAAAGAAAATGACTGGATTTGGGGGCCCTGTGGCTACTCTATTTCAATGTGTCGTTTTAAATACTGCTGCTTGTACTAGAGTAAAGCAACAGTTCGTAGGTGGTGAGGTGAACTTCAGAGTTGGCAGGGGAAATGGGCGGAGTGGTGATGAGCAGGAAAACAGTCCAGAGTAGTTTTCAGAAACATGGCCAAGTTCTTTGGCAAAGGGATCATGGTCCACAACACAAAGGAGCAAATCCAGGAGACCAAAGTCTGAGTAAAGCAAGGATAAAGAATTCAAGGTGAAGCAAAAGTAAGGAACACAAGATCTAGGGAACTAAACTAAGGCTCAGAGCAAACTATATAACAGAGCCCTGAGTAAAGACAAGACAGATTTTAAATGGCGTGATCCCTAATAGTGCAGATGTAGACACAGCACAGCACAGGTGGAACAGACTTCCTGTGTGATTGTGTTATCATGACAGCCAGCAAACTGACAGTTGAGTAAAGATTCTATATGTTGCCATAGTAATGTTAGCTTACTCTGCAATACCCCTGCAGCTGCAAGGATAACACCTTTAAGATTTTTAAGAAGCTGTGAATCTTGATGCAGGTGTTAGTTTTGTGTTATCTCTTTCAGATGCTCAGAGGACTATACTGACCACAGAGACTGGCTGGACACAGTTTTTTACTGAAGAGACATTTTTCCTGAAATGTGTCATGCAGAGGGATCCAGCAAAATGGACAATAAAACGAAAAAAAGATGGAAAAGTAGAAACGGCTTGTACTGCATACAGCTTGGAAAATATTCAGAAGTGCTCTTTCATATCCCCCTCTGTGTCCCACAGTGGAAAGTACTGGTGTGAATCTGAATCAGGAGAGTGCAGCAACACCCTCAATATTACTGTGTACAGTAAGTCCATCCATTTATTTTCTAACTGCTTTACCTGATAGAGAGATAATACTTTATTAATCCCGTAGGGAAATTGATGATACCGGGTTGCACTAGAGCCTATCTTGGCAAGCAACAGGCAAGGCAGGATACACCCTGGACAGGACGCCAGTCCATCGCAGGAAAAACACAGACGCAATCATGCACACACTCATACAAGGGCCAAAGCTACCAGTATGTCTTTGGAATGTGGGAGGAAACCGGTGCACCTGAAGGAAACCCATATGAACACAGAGAGGACATACAAACTTCACACAGACAGTGTTCTGAGCCTATGGCTGAAAGGTTACTGGTTCAAGTCCTGTGGCTGGCAGAGGAATCCTACTCTGTTGGGCCCCTGAGAAAGCCCCAGCTGCTCCAGGGGTGCTGTACAATGGTTGACCCTGTGCTCTGACCCCAAGCTTCTCTCCCTGTCTGTGTGTCTCATAGAGAGCAAGCTGGGGTATGTGAAAAGACTTTTTCCTAATGCAAGAAATTGAATATGGCCAATAAAGTGATCTTATCTTATATGATTTGTTCTTGAAGAAACAAATGTTAGAGTCTAATATGATTTCCTAATGTGATCCATTAATTAGGCTTAATTAATTTGGCTTAATGGGAATAATTATGCTGCCAAAGTAATTCTTCATAATTTAAAATCTAGTCTAGTAGAAGATGTACACACTCCAGGGTGCAGAGAAGCTCAGGAAGGAAGCAGGAATCAGAGTGATGGATAAGGAGGATGGCAATGCATGGAGGGAGACTGCAAGTGCCCCATTCCATTGATTTGACTTTGGGACTGGCGTTTATAATAACATACTTTATTTTATACAGCACCTTTAAAAGTAGGTTCTAAAAGCACCTAAAGCTCAGAGAAAAAAAATGACAGGAGATACAAAGTTAGTACAAAAAGCATGGGTTTTGAGTGTGTTGTAAGATGTAAATTAATTAAGTAAAAGCCCTTCTGAATAAGAAGTGTTGGATTCCAAATGCTTAAGGGAGGTGGCTTTCTGATATCCTTGGGGATAGAATTCCACAGCTTTGAGAAGACCCTGACACCCATAGTATAAAGACAAGTTTCTATCCAAGCCATTCAGAGTTTTATAAGTGAGCACGAGGATTTTGAAGGACTCCAGTACAGGAGTAATGTGATCACTTGCACATAACCATTTCAGGATTCTGGCTGCCGAATTCTGGACATGAAGTTTGTTCACTGTGGGTGTACAATTCTAGAAAAATGGGTTGACTCATAATAATTTCTTACATTTATATAGCACTTTTCTGGACACTCCACTGAAAGCACTTTACAGGTAATGGGGATCCCCTCCACCACCACCAATGTGCAATGGCAGCCATAGTGCGCCAGAACACTCACCATTAGCTCTCAGTGGGGAGGAGAGCAGAGTGATGAAGCCAGTTCAAAGAGGGGGATTATTAGGAGGCCATGATTGGTAAGGGCCAATGGGAAGTTTTGCCAGGACACTGGGGTTACACCCCTACTTTTTTCAAGAAACAGCCTGGGATTTTTAATGAGTACAGAGAGTCAGAACCTCGGTTTTACATTACCTGTTTACAGTATAGTTTCTCCATCACTATACTGGGGCATTAGGACCCACATGGACCGCAGGGTGAGCACCACCTGCTGGCCCCACTAACACCTCTTCCAGCAGCAACCTTAGTTTTTCCCCAGGAGGTCTCCCATCCAGGTACTGACCAGGCTCACACCTGCTTAGCTTCAGTGGGTTGCCAGTTGTGAGTTGCAGTGTGATATGGCTGCTGGTGCCTAGTTTTTCAGCTATAGTCAGAGACAACTTTGGACATAATCTTTTGTACATGGGGGTTAAAATGTCCAGCCTGGATCTAATATCACCTCCAATTGCATCAATTTAGATTGAAATTCCTGCACAGTGCCAACCAGAGATAGGGCTACTGCACTGGATTTATTAAGCTGGTGTTTATGGTAGAAGGACCCCACTCATCTGAGTGGCAGCTGTGGGGAAATTTGGTATGACTAGAGCTGCTGCCAAGACCATATAAGCTCTAACGTCTTGCTCAGAGAAGTACCTATAGTATGGTGAGACCACAGCGGACATCAGAGGCTGTGACATGAGGCATGTCAGATATCTCCAGCCCAGGGAAGAAGATGGAGGGAAGACGGGGAATCAGTCAGAAGTTACCAGAAGTGCAGGAGAAGCACAACACAAACCCTGTGAAGCATAAAGGGAATCCAAGAAGAGAAGTGGAAACAAGCAAACAAAGTGTATAGCTAGGTTGAAAGACAACACAAAAAAATCCAACTACAGTATCTACCTGTACCAACTGTGCTAGATAGGTCAAATGATATCCACTGGATCGATTTTTTACTGTACAAATGTATACAAAACTGTGGAGTGTACAAGGTAAACTAATAAATACTGTTTATGGAATCTTAATATGTGCAATGCAGTATGTACAGAATGTGCAACCCATGCTACAGTATGACTCACATGAAATAGGGTGTTATCTGTAGGACATTTAATTTTTTTACAATCATTTCAGATTCTACCAATTTATTTTATTTTCAATACTGCGCATTTCCGCTAAGCTAAATTGTTTGTCATTTGTTTCTACAGGTGGAGATGTCATTTTGAGAGTTAGTCCACAGCCCTTAAGCAAAGGAAGCACTGGGAATCTAAGCTGTGCTGTGCGACATAACCCTAACCACACTTGTGGTTTTCCCTCAATTCAAAATGTTGTGTATTTCAGAAATGGACTAATATTACACAACCAGAAAAACAGCACTCATGATGAAGGACATTTTAAGTGCAGAGTTAATTATACATTAAAATGTCAGAAAAGCAAGACATCATACTCTGTGGAATCACCTGACATCCTGGTGTCGATGACAGGTAGGCCCATTCATTCACTCAATACACATTCACAGGAGGTGTAATTACCCTTTTTCACTCTGTATTTTATAAAATACTTCTATTAATCAGGCAGTGCTGGCCTTTATTCCATGGCGTCTCATGAGGTTGCAAAGGAGCAAGTAATAGGTTTATTCCATGCTAAAAGAGGAGAAAGGAAATGCAACGTTTCAGCTGTGGAGCCTTCTTCTGCTGAAGAGCCTTCCTCGGGTGTCTCTTGAGGTTGTCATTTGTGGTTCAATGGTCCTGTTTTGTCTCAACTATGAGGTTTCAGTCTGTCCTTGTTTGTTGTGCCTCCATTCTCTGTCAGATTACAGAGCTGGGCCCTCCCTTGGCTCAAACAGGGGTTGTTTGTCAGTCACAGGGAGCTGGGGGTGGAGTTTAGGGTATTTAAACCCAACCCTGGTGGCGGGGAGAGGAGTCTTGTTTGTGTTGGGTTTGTTTTATTGTGCTCTGGACATTTTTTTGCTACAGATTTTTTCCTGCCATTATGGGTTCTTTTTTTTCTGTGACCATGTGGCCATCTCACAATTACCTGCAAGGTGGTTGATTGCAAAGTCCTCCAAAAGTATTGGAAAAGCAAAGATAAAAGTGTTATTTTTTTGTTTACAGATACAGTAAATACAAGATAATATACAGCTTATTTTGGGGTAATCCCATGTCTGCATTTATAGAGACTCATTCCTGCCACCAAGGAATAAAAAATTGTGAGTTATCTCATAATAAGGATAAAGCAATGATTATTTCACTGTATGAGCAACCTGTTACACTGTGCAATGACAGTACCTACAGTACAAGCTATCAACAGGTTTATTGAAAGCGTGGGTTTAGTGTTCCTGACAATGTGCAAAGCTGCAAAATACACACGGACGTACTTTCCCCTGGGGTTTATTCATAATGAAATGATACAGTATGTACCTCACATGAAAATAGTTTTAACCATGAGAACACTCACACATACCCTAAAACAAGAACAAGTGTACCCTGAAATGGATTCTACTATTTAAAACTGAACGTCAGATAATCATAAAGTAGGTATTGTATGTCTATTTCCATGACATCTTAGGCCATATGCATCTCCCAGATGGAAGCAGTTTAAATTCACTATTGAGGGCCTGAGCCACACTCCATAATGCTCCTGACCTTCTTTAGAACGCTCTGTATGGGAGTGGTGCAACTGTGGTTAAGGATCTGTGGCTGTAGCTGGAAGGTTGCTGGTTCAAATCATGCACTCAGCAGCAAAATCCCACTCTGTTGGGCCCCTGAGCAAGGCCCTCCACCCCAACTGCACCAGGGGTGCTCTATAAATGACTGACCCTGCACTCCAACCCCAAGCTACTCTCCCTGTCTGTGTGTCTCATGGAGAGCAAGCTGGGGTATGTGAAACACAAATTCCTAATGCAAGGAATTGTATATGGCAAATAAAGTGATCTTATCTTATCTCTGTTTGTAGAGGGCAGTGAAGTTTATTTGACATCCCTCAATTAAATTCCTGCTTATTCTCATTAATTTTTGCAACTTATTACAATTAATGGTACTGACGTTGCCAAGCCAACTAATGTGATAGTATCTTAAAACACTTTCAGTAATTATTTTTAATATAAATGGAATAAATAATTCTATCTACTTTGAAAGCCCATTCCTGCTGTGAGCATAGAAACCTCTGGGGAATGAGCTGGTGCTCCAGGTCACCTGCCCATGTGTTGGAAGATGTTACTGTTCAGACACCAGAAAGCAGAGACTTACTGGGTCAGTCGGCTTGAGTGACATCGGATGTCTGGAGGACAGAACGCAGTACCTCACATGCTTCATTCACCTGAGGGAGAAGGACTAAGGAATCTGTCAGTTTGAGAACTTTGGAAGTGTTTTGTGTAGTCTCAGAGCAAGATTTGAGTCAGACTTTAGTTTTAAGAAGAGTCTCAAGGAGAGTCTGATGGTGTGATTGTTTGTTTTGTAGCTAGTAAGCAGCTTAGCTGCCCAGTATGGTAAATAAGGACTAAAAACATTTAGAAATCTAGTCAAGAGCTCAGAAAGGAGATTAGACTTTTGGTTTTGGGTGTGGTGGTGTATTGCATTTTCCCTGCACTGTTGTCACAGCTGTCTCTGTGTGTCTGTTCCCCTTGACCCACCTATTTTAAAGATCTTGTTACTGTACTCCCAACAGGCTGTCACACTACCTTAAAGTAAAGTTTTCAAAGAAAAGGTTTGGCTTTTTTAATAAATGTTTACATATTTGAGTTTTTTTGTCTAATACCAGTCCCAGGTACATTTCATTGACAGCTTCTACACTCTGACCATTAATTACAATAGTTTGGAGTAGTAGTTTCAAAACATTTAAGCATGAAACCAGCAGCCGTATCACCTTGCAACTCACAACTGGCAACCCACTGAAGCTAAGCAGGTGTGAGCCTGGTCAGTACCTGGATGGGAGACCTCCTGGGAAAAACTAAGGTTGCTGCTGGAAGAGGTGTTAGTGAGGCCAGCAGGGGGTGCTCACCCTGTGGTCCATGTGGGTCCTAATGCCCCAGTATAGTGACGGGGACACTATACTGTAAAGAAGCCCCGTCTTTCGGATGATCTCGTAAAACCGAGGTCCTAACTCTCTGTGGTCATTAAAAATCCCAGGGCATTTATCGAAAAGAGTAGGTTTGTAATCCCGGTGTCCTGGCCAAATTTCTCATGCTTCCTAATAATCCCCCTCTATTAATTGGTTACATTACTTTGTTCTCCTCCCCCCTGGAGCGACGTTGGAGTATTCTCGGTTGCATTTAATGGCAATATCAGCTTCAAACCACCAAATGGAGATGGGCGTGCCGACAAGCGGACCCTGCTGATGCGGGATTAACGCTAGGATGAGAGAGACTCTGCTCTCCTCCCCACTGATAGCTGATGTGTGGTGAGTGTTCTGGTGCACTATGGCTGCTGTCACATCATCCAGGTGGATGCTGCACATTGGTGGTGGTGGAGGGGATCCCCATTACCTGTAAAGCACTTTGAGTGGAGTGTCCAGAAAAGTGCTATATAAGTGTAAGCATTTATTAATTATTATTATTTATCATTTGATAGAACTCATCACACCATTTATGAAAATCACTTATAGTGGGCCCACAATGATTTTCTAGGCCTTTTAATAAACCAATCAGCATCAGCCATAGTGCGCCAGAACGCTCACCACATACCAGCTATTAGTGGGAAGGAGAACAGAGTGATAAAGCGAATTTATAGATGGGGATTATTAGGAGGCCGTGATTGGTAAGGGCTAAAGGGAAATTTGGCCAGGACACCCCTACTCTTTTAGAGAAATGCTGTGGGAATTTTAATGACCACAGAGAGTCAGGGCCTCTGTTTTTTTATGCGTCATCTAAATTTACAGCATCTTTTTACAGTCACTATACTGGGGCATTAGGACCCCCACAAACCCCCCTGCTGGCTCCACTAACGCCCCTTCCAGATGCAACTTTAGTTTTTCCCAGGAGGTCTCCCATGCAAGTACTGACCAGGCTCACACCTGCTTAGCTTCAGTGGGTTGCCAGTTGTGAGTTGCAGGGTGATATGGCTGCTGGCCAAGAATTGTGATTTACAAGATGTAAAATGGGGGGGGGGGGGTTCTATGAGTTCTATGAGAGTTGGTGTGCTAGAAAGAGATTAAAATAAGATTCTTACTAATGTCTTGGTTGGTCAAAATGCTGATAGACAGGTTTAACCATTTGAATATTTCAGTATCTGCTCCTCTTCTTTTTTGTGTGTAAACTGCAGGTGGGCAGTTTGGTTCTGTGTGTTCTTTGTAATGTGTTTCTGCACTGTTCTCTCCAGACTTATGGCATCAGAATAAGATTTCTTCCACAGAGAGGGGTGTAAGTTTAAGGACATCTAAAAAAGTGGACTAAAAATGTCACTTGAATGATATGCATATTGTAGAATATGGTCGCATAACCCTTTGCACAATAATTGCATCACATCTGTGACCTATTGAACTCTCACTTTTTATGTAAAACTTTGAGATGCTTTGCTTATAAAAGGCATGCTAAATTGAATGTAAATCGAGAAATTATTTTGGCTAGTCTAAGATTTCCAGATTTATCTTCCAATTAAATTGTTTGCATTGGCTGTCTGTTTTGCATCATCATTATGCTATATGCTGTATACAGCGCTGCATATACCACACAATAAGTACAGAACCTTTGTCTCCTACATAAGCAGACAAAATGCTTCATTAAATGTCTTCTGTTACCATCATTAGCTACAGTACATCCCCAATAAAGAGTAAGCCAGTTCCTGTCACATGATTGTAGTAGTTTTTCCTGTATGAACAAATAGTCAAACAAGTAAAGTATGCTGTAATGATATTACAGACTAATTTACATGTTAAATAAGGGGAGTGCACAAGTTGAGAAAAGGGAGTTCAGTTGTGATCTAAGGTTGGTGGATCTTGTGCGGGGTCAGTTGTACAAAGAATAATCCAAGTGCTCACCTAACCAGTTCTTCCATTGTCTTTCTACAGAACAAATCCCCAGTCTGAATCTAACAGTACCTTCAACACCCAGAGTGACCAAAAATCAGAGTAAGTTTGGGATTTTCTTGTAGTACAGTATATCATATTAATAGCCAAAAGGATTATAAGCCACCCTTATCTTGTTAACTCAAACTCAGAAATTCAGTGATTTGTAAAGCTGCTGGAATCCAGCTCTTGAATAATGGAGTTGCTCATTCTTAGCAAAAATCTGTCCATCATGTATGTGTGGCAGAAGCTGGATAGGCAATGATTGTCTTCCTCTTTCCTTACACAGGTGAATCAGCATTTGTCCTCAGTCTGGGCCTGGGTCTGGGTATAGGTTTGGGTTTTACTTTCCTGGTCATCTTCATAATACTTTTACTGAGACACTTCAGAAACAGAGGTAAAATTCTCTTATGGAAATTATTTTCACATCTTTTTCATATCCTAGTCAACATACTGTATGACTGTTGATGCATGTAAATAAATTACTGAACTCTATACATCAATTTTATTCCATATAAAGAATTTTCCATGTATGCCATATAAAGAACAATACATACATTATCAGAAAACTGCTTATTCCTGGGGTGGGGCTGTGAATTATGACAAAATGTCTGTGAAATATGAGGTCATCTACTCTATTATTTAATGCTTTCATTTTGCTTTTTCATTTGACACCATTGACTTCATTTCAGATTCTACCTCCATCTAGTATGGTCAAAGGCCATTTTCTCCAGGAGGTGATATTTATAATGCATTTCTTCATATTTTCTTTTACTATATCATTGAAATACTTCTTCTGTCCTCATCTCGTTTGATACTCTTGGTTTTTGGGAGAAGAGAACTGTCTTTGGGGGTATGAAGGCTAAAATTCACACAACATGAGCAACACAGTGGTGCTGATGGAGCAGATGATTATAGCTTCATAGGGGCTGAGAGACTCTAACTGAGTCTCCTGCTCTCTGGCCTGACCAACTGCACACACCCATTCAATTTAAAATGTACTTGTTGTTACAAAACAGCAAAGAAGACTAGTCCAACAGTTCACCATGGATTGCGTTCCGTACTTCCCTTCCAGGGAAGACTGCAGACTCTAACCTACTGTCTTCCCACACACTATTCACTTTTGCAAGCAAACGAGCAACACTGAGCATGTGTGTCTGAAATCCTTTTGCCATCCAGATCTCACCTTTTCCATGGATATACAGTAGTATACAGTGAGTCAAGTGCATTTCTACTGTCAAGGATTTCTGAAAGGGGTGAGCAGTGGGACCCCTGTGCGAAGCTTGAGGAAGGTAGTATGAGCAAAAGTAAATCCAATATTCCAAATCCAAGTCGTTAGGCAAGAGCAAAGTCAAAAGTAGGAGAACCAGGTCGGGTAGTCAAAGGAGTAAGGTTGAGAATTTTTGTTTGATAGTGCGGGGGTAAAAACTGTCTCTGAGTCTGGTAGTCTGGGCCCGAATGTTCCGGTACTGTTTTCCAGATGGTAGCAGATCATAAAGTCTGTAGCTGGGGTGTGTGGGGCCTTTGATGATGCTTACAGCTTTCCTCAAGCACCGTCTGTCATAAATGTCCTGGATAGATGGGAGGGCAACCTCAGTGATGGACTGGGCAGTTTTCACCACCCGCTGTAGGGCTTTGCGATCAGCAGCACTGCAGTCGCCATACCATACTGTGATGCAGCCTGTCAGTGTGCTTTCTGTAGTGCATCTGTAAAAGTTAGTGAGGATCTGGGGACATATCTTAGCCTTCTTCAACCGTCTTAGGAAGTACAGGCGCTGTTGTGCTTTCTTGATCAGGCAGGTGGTGTTGAGAGACCATGTGAGGTCCTCAGTGATATGGACGCCTAGGAATTTAAAGTTACTGACCCTTTCCACTTCAGTCCCATTGATGTGGATAGGGGCATGTCTGGTTTGCAGTTTCCTGAAATCAACGATCAGCTCCTTGGTTTTGCTGACGTTGAGGGTGAGGTTGTTGTCATCACACCACGTTGTAAGGAGATTGACCTTCTCCCTGTAGGCCCTCTCATCATTGTCTGTGATCAGACCTACAACTGTGGTGTCATCGGCAAACTTGATGATGGAGTTGGTGTTGTGTTTGGCCTTACAGTCGTGGGTATAGAGTGAGTAGAGCAATGGACTAAGCACACACCCCTGGGGGTTCCCAGTGTTCAGAGTTAGTGTGCCGGAGGTGTGGTTTCCAAGCCTGACAGCCTGAGGTCTGCCTGTCAGAAAGTCCTGAATCCAGTTGCAGAGGGTGGTGTTGAGATCCAGTGCACTGAGTTTCTTGACTAGTTTCTCTGGGATGATAGTGTTAAAAGCTGAGCTGAAGTCGATGAATAGTAGTCTTGTGTATGTGTTCTTTTTGTCCAGATGGGATAGGGCAGTGTGTATGGCAATGGAGATTGTGTCATCTGTGGATCTGTTGGACCGGTAGGCAAACTGGTACGGGTCCACTGTATTTGGAATGGTGTCCTTAATGTGCTTCATGACCAGCCTCTCGAAGCACTTCGTGATGACAGGTGTTAGTGCCGCTGGTCAGTAGTCATTAAGACATGTCACTGTGGTTTTCTTTGGTATTGGGATGATGGTGGTTGTCTTGAAGCAGGTGGGGACTATGGCTTGGGCCAGAGACATGTTGAAAATGTCTGTGAATACACCCGCCAGTTGATTGGCGCAGGCTCTGAGGACGCGACTGGGTATGCCGTCAGGTCCTGCAGCCTTGCGTGTGTTAATTTTTAGCAGAGATCTCCTCACCTCATCTGCAGACAGTGAGAGCAGCTGGTCAGTTGCGGAGGGTGCAGCTCTGATGACTGGTTCTGTGTTGTTGGCTCCAAACCGAGCATAGAAGGTGTTGAGGTCGTTAGGCAGGAAGGCATCATGGGCAGGTGCTCAGATGTTCTTCCTCTTGTAGTCTGTGAGGGCCTGCATACCTTACCACATACACCTTGGGTCATTAGTGGTGAAGTGTTCCTCTAATTCCTGTTTGGGCGTGTTTTTTGCATGTTTAATACCATTGTTAAGATTGATCCTGGCTGACCTTAGTTCTGATTTATTGCCGGATTTGAATCCTGCATCCCTTGCTTTGATTAGGGTGCGAACCTCACTGTTCATCCATTGTTTCTGGTTAGGAAAAGGTCTTATTTCTTTTGTGAGTGTGACATCTTCAGCACATTTCCTGATGTAGCTAGTGACTGACGATGCATATTCCTGCATGTCGGTGTATGATCCCTGTGTGGCTGCCTCTTTAAACACACTCCAGTCAGTGCATTCAAAACAGTCCTGCAGGACCGATTCAGCTCCTTCAAGCCACACTTTCACCGTCCTGACCACTGGTTTCACTCGCCTGTGTAGCTGTCTGTATGCCTGGAGGAGAAACAGAGTGATGTGGTCTGAGTTTCCACAGTGGGGGAGGGGTACTGCCTTGTAAGCGTTCTGAATCTTGGTGTAAACATGGTCCAGAGTGTTTTCTCCTCTCGGTGGGAAGGAGACATGCTGAAGGTGTACAAATTGGCTAATTCACCTACCACCCCTCCTCAGGCATTGCAACATGCAGCAAGACTGTAAACACAAATGTCTTCAGTTAACACTGTATCAGATGAGAATATGGGCTTTTGAGAGCACTGGGAAGCCTAATAGCTAAACTGGCCAGTTCACGAGCTGAGGTTAGACAGTTGAAAACAGTTGATTATAACAATCTATGGGAGGATTACAGGGGGCTTCTCCACACTAGCTTGGCCTTGATCAGATATTGATCAGACCTCCACTGCATTTGTGTGGGTCATTGTTAAAGGACTGTAGTTGACATTCTGATTGAGACAGGCTCTCATGTGTCACGTATGAGCTCTGACTTTAAAATGACTGTACCTGCTTTGAAAAAAACATTCACTGGCTCAACAGTATCTTCTAGACTGAGCAGTCAGTTTCAGTTCAGATTTCGTTTCGTTTATTTGTGATATGCACAAGTGCAATTAAATGCTTATTTGCATGTATGCTCCAATACAAATACATTAAGAAACTACCAAACATAAACAAAGAGCATCAGCAGCAACAATAAGGTTATATACCTTCCAACCATATAACATGCAAGTGAGCACAAGCAGTGTGCAAAAAACATCAGAGTCAGTGGTAGGAGTACAGTTCCATAATCTGACAACATGCAGGATGAAGCTGTCTCTGGATCAGGAGGTTTGTGCTTGTATGCTTCTATAAATCTTACCAGAGGGAAAGGGAGAGAAACGTGAGAAACCAGGATGACTGATATCCTTCGCGATACTCCCAGCCTTCCTGAGAGAGCGAGTTGTAAACATGTCCACAACAGAGGGTAGTTATACTCCAATACTGGACTGGGTTGACCTGATCACCCCCCATAACACATTCGGAGAGGCAGCTTGTATTTCTAGTTTGTTACAATATTGCCTTTTAACATCCCTGATAGCTCTCCACAAATTATACCTTAGATAAGATAAGTTCACTTTGTTAGCCATATACAATTTCTTGCATTAGGAATTTGTCTTTTCACATACCCCAGCTTGCTCTCCATGAGACACACAGACAGGGAGAGAAGCTTGGGGACAGAGTGCAGGGTCAGCCATTGTACAGCGCCCCTGGAGCAGTTGGGGTAAAGTGCCTTGCTCAAATCGAATTAAACCTGCACAGACAGGCATTAATCTATGTTTGAAAGCAGAAAATAAACTGCTTCCGTTGAATGCCGTCTTCAGTTGCCGCTGTCATAATCAGCCAGCATGACACTAAGAATATATTTTTGGCATGACAACTCCCCCCCTCCCAAGTGTGTGGGTAGCAGGATAGATAATGTTGTCTTATAGCAATGCTGTTCCCACTCACGCCATTAAGTGCCCACACTGCAACTGCACAAGTTCTAGCTCAACTGAGGAAAATACTGATCACCATCTCCTTTAAATGCTGGAGGCAGTTCAATTCTAACACACCACAAATTGGTATTCCCTGCAAGAAAATCCAGTTCCTCTGAGAATCCAAGAGGACATAAAGTCACAGTTGCCACAACAACTGCAGGTACATAATTCCCTTTACTGTTATGGTCTTATACTATCATAGGAATCTGCAGGATGGGTAGAAAAACTGCCCTGATAGTGTCATGACCAATCACCAACTGTGATTTCCTAGCAACTACAAAACGAATTCCTTATTCTCTTACTCTTCTCTCTCCATCGATCCCTGCAATCTGACAACATTACCAATCACTTAACTCCAAGCAGTCAGGACTTTAACTTTATTTAAGATGCTGGCCAAGACTGAGTCATTATGTAACAGAATTCTGCCAAAGAGTTTCTATGCAACAAAAACAAATCTTGCTGCTAAACTGGCAAACCAATGATTGGTTATGACACTATCAGGGCAGTTTTTCTACCCATCCTGCAGATTCCTATGATAGTATAAGACCATAACTGTAAAGGGAATTATGTACCTGCAGTTGTTGTGGAAACTGTGACTTTATTGGGCAGTGTGGTGGCTCTGCGCCTGTGGCTGGAAGGTTGCCGGTTCAAATCCTGCAGCTGGTAGAGGAATCCTACTCTGTTGGGCTCCTGAGCAAGGCCCTTCACCCCAACTGCTCCAGGGGCGCCGTACAATGGCAGACCCTGTGCTCTGACCCCAGGCTCTCTCCCTGTCTGTGTTTCTCATGGAGAGCAAGCTGGGGTATGTGAAAAGACAATTCCTAATGCAAGAAATTGTAAAGGGTTAATAAATTGATTTTATTATTGTTATAATTATTATTATTTTGCCTTATCAACTAAATTAATACAGTTGAATTATTTTGTCAAAGTTCTGAATATCAGAGCAGATTCAGTAAAGTTCAATGGCTAGGATAAATCAAGGTCCACCCAACCAGATTACTTGAGGCAGGACCCTAGTCAGACACTGTGCATGGACTGTTTAAAAAAAAAAGTTCAGCAGGCTGTTTACTTCCTTGGAGAGCTGTCTCCAGCCACAGCTAAGTGAACCTCTCCCTCCCACTCTCTCTGCACAGTGGGACAGCCCTGGTACAAAGCCAGCCAGCTGAAGGAGTCTGGAGCATTACAACAAACCCAGCCAGCTCCATCTTCAGGGAGAAGATTGAAACGCTTGAGGACACCTTTGGCCAGTAAGTTAACTACAAAAAACATCTCTAAAGCATAGTCAGATTGCAATTTTTAAGAGTTGATTTACTTCTCTAAACATGTTCAATAAACTTTAGCTCCCAATGGTAAATTTACGCATCATTGAGGATATGAATGTGATCAACTACATGAAACTTAACTTAAACTTAATGTAGACATTAACAAACATTCTACTTGATATACTCTATTTAAAAACTGATATTATTAACTTTTATCTTAATCACTGAGTGAATGATCAACCATTTCTATTACAGCAAATTGATTTACAAATACACTACATTTTATTACTTTTTGGTTTGCTGTGGATGGTTTAAAATTGTATATTTTGAATCCATGTGAAAGACTGCTTTTTGTTGTGTTTGATTGGTTCCAAACAATGGGTGTCATAGTGGTTAGCATTGCTGCCTTGAAGACCTGGGGTCCAGGATTCAATTCCTTGGGTGCTATCTGTGTTATGTTTTCCCTGCATTCACATACAGTATGTTTCCTCCAGGTGCTCTGATTTCCTCCCACAGTCCAAACACATACTAGTAGGTTGATTGGCTTCTGGGAAAATTGGCCCCGGTATAAGCTTGTTTGCGTCTGTTGTCTGTGTGCCTTGGCCTGGCATCCTGTCCAGGATGTATCCTGCCTTTCACCTGCTGCTTGCCTTGCTCTGGCTCTGTACTGCAACCTTGTACTGGATAAAGCAGATAGTATATGGATGGATGGTTCCCAACAGCCATCCAAGCCCTCATTTAGCCCTCATTTACTGATTTCTAATCATTTCAAAAACCCTCTCATTACTGCAGCTGCATTCTCAAACAGCAAAGCTGGAAAGTCTTGAAGGCAAGGTGGCAAAACTGGAAGACCACTCATAACTGAATAATATTCATACAGTGGTTTTACCAGAGGAAATGGAATGTGAATTTTTACACTGGCATAGAAGGCATAGGAGCTGATAGAGAAGAAAGGGGATTTTCTTTCTTTTTGAAGGGAACTATGTATGGAAGGACTTGGTTTTGCATTGATTTTTCATTTTTGTTTCCTTGCTGTAACACTGCCGGTCTCCAGGGTCTGCCAGCATCTAGTCTGTCTAGGTTCTTTCCACTTATGCCTGCCACTAAGACTATCGGATAGCCTCAAGGTTGTTCTGGTAAACTGTTCGGCATCCTCAGGAGGGAAAGGCGTGACCTCGCCCAGGCTGTGTTAAGCAGGGACGAGGGAGTACTGACCTCTTCTGGGGCAGTAGAAGGCAGTGACAGACATACCTGGTGCAGGGGAGCACATCACTGCCGAAGGGGGACCGGAGAGTGTGTTCCAACTACAGGGGGATCAAACCCCTCAGCCTCCCTGGGAAAACCTATGCCAGGGTACTGGAAAGGAGACTCCGCCCGGTAGTTGAGCCTCAGATCCAGAAGGAAGAATGTAGATTCCGTCCTAGCCGTGGGACAGTGGACCAACTCTTCTCCCTGATGCAGTTGCTCTACGGGGCTGCATGTGTTTTGTGGATTTGGAGAAGGCATATGACCATGTCTCTTAGCATGTGGTGTGGGAGGTGCTGCAGGAATATGGGGTATCGGGCTGACTCTGTGACAGTGTGAGGAGCTTGGCAATCCAGGAGAGCCTCAGAGTAGACCCACTGCTCCTCCAGATCGAGAGGAGCCAGTTGAGGTGGTTTTGGCATCTCATTAGGATGCCCTCCCGGTCGGCTTCTGCTGGAGCTGTCTGCAAACATCACCTCCCTCATCAACCTGATTTTGATTCCTATCCCTGTTTCCTGTCCCAGTGCTAATCTTCTGAGGTGTGACAAATTAAAAGACTAGGTTTCAGAGCAGTGTCCTGTCTGCCTAATGAAATGTTTTGTTAATTGAAAACACTTTTTTCTTGGGCTATCCTCAGACAGAGTCCCAGCAGCTTGCAACACTGAGGTTGTGTACGAGAATGTTGTAGCATTCAAAGGTAAGACCACTTGCAAAAATATACTCTATTCAGACTAATATGTTGTAGTGGTGGTTTGGTATTATTATAATTTATGTAGCATTGCTGTGGTTAAACGTGTTGTACAGTGTTTCAGTGTCTAACTAATGCTATGAGCTCCTTCCAAATAAAACAGCTGGCTATGGAAGTTATTTTGTAATTAATGAAAAAGGCTACCTTTAAAGAAATTTGCTACATTTAAAATAACATGGAAAAATTAGACATCAAAAACTAAATGAAAATAATAGAAGTTACTGATTAAATTATAATGTATAGTTTACTAAGTAGTGGGTGGAGTGATGGCTGGAAGGTTGCTGGTTCAAATCCTGTGGCTGGCAGAAGAATCCTACTCTGTTGGGCCCCTGAGCAAGGCCCTTAACCCCAGCTGCTTCAGGGGCACTGTATACTGTAAATGGCTGACCCCAAGCTTTTCTCCCTGTCTGTGTGTCTCATGGAGAGCAAGCTGGGGTATGTGAAAAGACAAATTCCTAATGCAAGAAATTGTATATGGCTAATAAAGTGATCTTGTCTTACATGGAGCTTTATAGCTGTGATACTAAGACCTGTACAGTAATTGTAACCTCTAATAACATTCATACTTTAGATACCTTCTTAGCCACAGAGCCACAGCTCCACCCTATGTATTAAACTATTATACTCCTACTGGGAACAGATGATCTGAGTGCTGCACAGAAGTGAAACAGGACATTGAGCATCTCCTAGGGAATTGTTTGAAACTCACTGGTTCACAAACGGGGAGCTAAGTCTGCAGGGGAATGAGATAGGAGGAGAATCCGCAGATCAGCTACAGTAAGTTGCAAGTACATAGAAACTGCTAAGGATTGCATTGCTGGGGGTCCCATTTGACTCACACTGTGAGAACGTGTCAAGGTGACTCTGCCCACCTGAGGCTGGGGAAGTGAGCTTCACTTACCCCTACAACCAAAAGAGAGTCCCAATGCATAACAAAAAAAAGACAAACAAAGATAATAATGGAAAGAGAGGAGCTGAGGGGTGGAGTCTATGTGAAGGTCACTCAGTTTAGAGGAAAAACATCTAAGGCTAAACCCATGCCCCCACTGCAGGCATGCTAGAAACAGACAAATGGACACCTAAAATATCTGAGCAAGAATAGTAAGTGTAAAAGTTGACAGCAGAAGAGGACCAGAGGTCTAAGGCTTTGACTTGATGGAGGTCCAGCTGATCGCAGATGTGGCAGCTCCAACTCTGGAGTGTACAG
This sequence comes from Lepisosteus oculatus, assembly GCF_040954835.1. NCBI lineage: Eukaryota > Metazoa > Chordata > Actinopteri > Semionotiformes > Lepisosteidae > Lepisosteus > Lepisosteus oculatus. Next base: position 11,485,694 of record NC_090721.1, on the reverse strand, counting down.
CTGGTTGTAGAGCCGTATGGACTAAAATTGACATATGTATTGAAAAACAGTGTTTGGTTAATCCTGCTTGAAAGGGACAAATTAACAATTGCTATTGGATGTTCTGAAAGAGAGATACAGCATTGATAGAGCTTGCAGGAGGGTCTAAAATAAATTACATTTGGTATATATATCGTGTTAACAGCTATACAAAAATTTTGGATTTTCTCTTACCAACATATGAAACATTCATTCTAGATTTGGTGTCAGCCTTTTATTGCTGAAACACCTTCTTTTTCAGGCAAATGGCTCTTAATGGCTCACTGCCAAAAGGTATGAGGACTCTGGGAAAAAGGCCAGCGTCCACAAAATTTTTGTTTTATAGCTGTGCCTTCCTGTAGCTTTGTCTCTGCATAAATATTGAAAGCTCCTTGTTCTTCATTGTTGAAATTCACTACCTGACAGAGAAACCTTACAGAAACAGGTGTATTTATTATATTCTTGTAAAATGCTAACCACTATTATTGTACACAGTAAGAGAACACTTAACCACTGTAATTGGTTCACTAAGGTAATTTTGTGCACCTGAATTAACTTAGATTGGCCATAATAAAAGGTTTGAATACTTAGTCACGACTTTTCAATTTTTCACATTAATTATTATCTATTATGATTATCTTATTTATCTAATTATATCTTATTTATCTATTTACTTTTCTGCTGTTTGCTTTTAATGTGTGGAGCAGTTTGTGTATATATTAATTCCAAATATGATTTATACTGTAAAGTATAGAAAAGAATAAAACAGTGGAGTTTGTAGTATCATAAATGAGCAAGGCTCCTGCCCATCACCAAACAAAATGCTTGGTATTCTGAAGATTTTCAAGAAAAGCAACCCATGACAGCTGCCTTTTTTTTCTTTCACCTATAAAACTGTTTATTTGGAAAAATATTCACTGAATGCCGTCTACAAAAGTGTATCTGTCATTTGTAATTCAATACTCAGAGGAGATCATTGGAAAGGGGGTGAATACTTTTGCAAGGCACTATATACAGTATAGTTAGTGTTTTCTCTCAATAGGTCGCCCCATGGAAGAGGCCTCAGACGAGATCGTTTATGCTGACCTGGACCTGGATCTGGATCTGAATCGGAGCACTGCACATTCCATGAGCAGGATGGAAAGAGGTTTGTTTACTTCTTGTATTACCAAGGGAAATATTTTGTTTTCTTTGGTCTTCAAATGATACAGTAAACTGATTAGGTACGCGCAATTTTTATGATTTAAGACAATGAGAGCAGCTCTCCGTGTGTGCCTCGCTCCTCCAGTGCTGGCCCATGTCACAGGAGAACTGGGCGGCTGCCTGGAGGAACGCTACGTGTTTTTCAATCGCCACGGTCAAATCGAGCGGAACATTAGATATAGCGTCCCTTTCTGTTATCGATGTGTCAAAAAGATGGCCAATCATTATCAAGTACATAATGCTTCTGAAAATAGAAATAGCAAATAAGAGCAGGATAAGCGATCTCAAAACAGAAGTTATTGTAATAATGTAATAATATAGTATTTAAGTCGGTTTTGAGCCTGTGAGATTCATGTAAGTAGCGAACGGTAGACGTGACATATTTTCAAGATAGACATGTAGACTACTGGGGGTGTTTTAGCAAAAATGAACAGATTCACGTTTTCTGCAATTGTACACCTGCCGCGTGTGTCGCCTGCCTAAAAACTCGGCGCTGAAGCGCGAAAGCGAATGTGCAGTACAAAAGACTATTCAGTGATCGACTTAAAACGCTTCGTTTTCCTTGCGGTTTCTACTGTTTTTCATTGAATGTATTGTAGCCCATCGGATTGCTATTTGCTACATACACTTATACTATACAGTATATAGTAACGCGACGGGTTATGCGAGGATGGAGACAAGAATTCAGGCTCTTGTTAACGGAGACACGTGTTGCTTTATTAATCGGACGTGCGTCCAGCCCAGCAACCACAGAGAGAGAGAGGCAAACACGGTACAACACACTGGGGTCAATTCGGGTACAGTTACACAGGTAATTTGGTACATGTATAAAAGGGGTACACCAGGGAAACTATTTACATGAGTCCGGGCGATTTCGCTACTGTGTACACCTGTTCCACAATGGGTCAGCTGCACTGGCCACTACTACTCCCGTCCAGCCCCTCGCCTTGCACCCCAGCCGGGCGCTCCTCGGCCGCAACACCTGGGGAGGGCGCTACACTATGAAGGGTTGAGGTTTTAAAGTTTACACCACAGTCTGGTGGAAAGCCCCTGAGAAAAGTATTTCAGTATTCAGTTTAACATTAAAATAATAATATTTATATATTATTTGATAATGATATTTAGTAAGCTCAACAGCATCTAATTAGTGAAAATGTGTGTTAAATCAATGAACCGATGTTTATCAAGACAAACAATTACATCCTGAACTGCTGCAGACACATACAGTATTAAGGCAGTCTGCCTTTTACACTTGCTCTGTCACTTTCATTCATATAAGGTTTGAGGAGTTAGGATGTTGGTATCAGTGCAGACAGAGCCGAATTCCACTTGCAATATACAGATGCAGCCATTCAAAATGCGCGGTACAAACCCGCGGTACGGTAACCTACCCACAAGCCACCGCGGGGCACCGCGGTAAGTGATTGGCTGGCCAAAATGACCGACAGGGGCACTCGTGGTGCATTGGTTGGTAGTGAAAAGATTTAATCATTTAATGTCTTTACTTTGCACATTTTAATCTGCTTAGTTTTGAATATTTATATGGAATTTTACCACTAAAGGGAAATTTTAGTAGCTGAGCATAAAAAGAAGAGGAGCATAACGCATCTGAAGGTCATAAGCGATATTAATTTAGGAACATAAACATTACTGTATGTACGTAAACTGTACTGTGTATGGCTGGTCTTGGTAGTTTAAAGAAAAAAATACACACCAGTCTTCCATTTCTCCCTAAACATTTTAAGCATGAAAGTTTTATGAAACAGTACCCAAATATGCGATTGCTGTATAGAATGAATTTTAATTTAAAAAAATTATTTAACATGAAAATTAAGCTGTTTACATCTTCCGCCTGAGAACAGTCACCCGTTGCTACCCAACGCAGAAACACAGCCACTAACTAGCAAAGAGAGAACATTAGCTAGCCAATATGATAAAGAAATAAATTATTATTTTGTTTATTTCTTTTGCACATTTATTTGAACATTTCCATTGATTGTACAAGCACTTGGAAACTGTCCAATCCCTAGTTCATCAGGCTTTTTCTTTTATGCTGCGGGCATTCTCCCGGTCTGGCGCCGGTCTGTGTCTTCTAGGATATAATGCCAGCGAACTCTTGTTTTTATGTCCACTATAACAGACAATCTCCTTTGCTTTTAACCGAGCGTTTAATAATTTCCTAAAATGAAAATGATTTACTTTATTTCCCTCACGGGATCAATAGAAGTATCTATCATCTGTCTAAACTATGGGACAGAATTCTGGGGTCTCCTGATACCAGAGATTATGGTAGGGCTTCAGAATGGTGATTGGCTGACACCATCTGACACTCCTCTGATTGGAGAAAAAAGACGTGCTGGTTTGCTATACATACAGTACTGTACCAGGAAGAGGATTTCTTTCTATTCGAAACGTGTATTTTAAAAGTTTAAGAAGTAAAAACCTTACAGCGTACACAGATTTCTAAACTGATCAGGATCGTTATCTTTGTCTTATGCATAATAATGTTCACCGCTCTGTCCAGCAAATTAATAATAAACTTTATTTTATATAGCGTTTTAAACAAATAAGTAATTAGATTGCTCATAAACCTAATCACTTTTTCTACATAAACACAGCGTAATTGCTCTCTGAAAATGCTTTTTCTTTTTATTTAGGCTCAGATTTCAACTATAGATCGTATTATTATAAAATTTCTTGGAAAAATGTCTTTTATGTAAACCATGTTTGCTATTAATTCATTTAGGGCTAGAATATGTTCATTGTCTTCCAATCGAGTCGAGTTGACATTAGAAGCTTGCCACAATTAAAAGAAGCAATTAAACACAGCGTAATTGCTCTCTGAAAATGCTTTTTGTTTTTATTTAGGCTCGGATTTCAACTATTGATCGTATTATTATAAACTTTCTTGGAAAAATGTTTGCTATTAATTCATTTAGGGCTAGAATATGTTCATTGTCTTCCAATCGAGTCGAGTTGACATTAGAAGCTTGCCACGCTCGGACTGTTACACCAACACATAAGCATGTTAAAGCGATTTCATTGAGGAGCCTATCTTTCTTAACTAGTAAGTACTGTACTTCCTTGGTTTTGGAGGGGGTGGTATCTTTTCCTGGAAATCTTGCCCCCTTCTATTTTGAATAAAATTATAATGTTTTTTATTATTGTTATAGAGAAACATGATCAGATTTTCCCCGGTTCAGAAAAAAAGATCTAAAGTATACTAGTTAAGAAAAATAAATCTAAACGGGGAGAAAGCTGTGCTGAAAGTTTATTAAGATACTTAGAAGACAAATATATCAATTTATGTTGCATTTGTCTGGTTGTGAATCAAAAAACATATATTTAAACCAGAGTTTGCGATTTAAATCAAAATGTGATTTAAATCAATATAAATGTTTATATTGTAACGCCTAGGTGACTATTCATTGTTATTAAAATGACTTAAATTCGATCATGTTGTGATATTTAGAAATATACATTTGTTTGGTGCGAGTGAAGTTTTATTTAATCTCTGAGCCATACTGATTCTTATGGAAGCCAGTTTCCGCCAGGGAGTAAAAAAAACACACTATGGTATTCTCTCCAATGCAGTGCAGTTAAAAACATATCTCTGATGCTGTTCCTAAATGAATATCATTTATGACCATCAGACGCTTTATGCTCCTTTTCTTTTTTCCAGTGGATTGAACAGGGAGAGGCATTTCATGATGTACTTTTCACTGATGAAACAACAGTGGCTCTGGAACAGTTTTCAACCATGTCGTTTTATAAAAAGGGGAGATATGTACGCGTTACTGAAGCTAAAAGTTTAGCCTTTGTCACTAATGTAACCACTAAACAAATGACATATAGAAATCCCTACGTTACAGACTGTATATGGCTGGCATTGTTAGTTCAAAGAAAAAATACACACCAGTATTCCACTTTCTCCCTAAACATTTTAAGCATCAGAGTCTTATTTCGGAAACGTTTGTACGTGCTCCTTCTGACCATGTTACTGTTTACTGTGACTGACCATATTAAGTTTAAGTGCCTGTGGGCACTTTTCCTGTCCGTTGGGGGTGGACCGTCTTTCATTAGAAGGTTAGTCTGTTCTACTCTGAGAATGTAGAGGGGGTGGAAAGTAATTCCGTGTCGCATTAACTAACCTCTTCAGTTTATTCCGCCAGACAGTACATGAATATAATTATATCGTTATTAATTTGTTTAGATAAGTAATTCCATATTATATTCCCTGTTAATCAAATTCTAAAAGTATGCATTTCTTAGATAACAAGCGAATTCACAGAAAAGGTTAAAAGACTATCACTTTTCACAAAGTATATAATCCTAATATAAGTCTAAATCCTAATATAAGTCTAAACAGTATCAGCTTTATTTACAGGTTGCAATTTAAAAAAAGTCAAAAGCTGCACTCAAAATGCAATTTAGAGCTTTCTGGCAAGAGGAGACACCCAAATTAATAATATAACATGCCACTGTTTGTGCATGAACAAAGTTATTCTTGTTCCCCGGCAGAACACATTCCATAAGAATCGGCGCTTTTATATATCGCCTTTAAAGGTGGCTTCTCAAAATGCTTTACAGGATAAAAACAACAATAACAGCAACAACAATATTGTATTTCATTGCACTTTGACAGAGTGCTCTTAGAGTTTGATTAATAGGGAATATAATATAAAAATATAGTACTAAAAATAAGATACACTCTACAGACATTCACAACAGCGACTGTCAGAAGATAGGACACAGCGGCTCAGACACCCACTGAATGGAAAGGGGCACTTTAATGTTCTGTATGGCTAATACTAAAGCCAATACTTTAATATTCTTTTCAGTATGTTTAACAATAGTGGGTACTGGCCTAATTCGGCCCTGCTCCCGTTGTTAGGTGTTAATGTGTTGTTGTTAAGTGTGAATTTGTACTTGTTTCCCTGAGGTCTGGCTTTTTTTCTGGAAAACCATAACTCTGGTCTTGTACAGATTGACTGTCACCACCCAGGTCTGACAGTGCTAATCCAGCAGTGCCAGGTTCTGCCGCAGCCTCTGTTCTGTGGGCGACAGCAGGACCAGGTCCTATGCAAAGAGCAGGAACTCGATTTCTGTAATTAATGCAGATCAGTAAATCAAGGGACAAAACAATTATTGCGCCCGGCTCCTTAATGGGGTCTGACGTGCTAATGCATTGGTTTAACAGTCCAGGTGTGGCAAGCCTCTAATGTTTCCCGACTTCTGCAAAAGGAACCTGCCTTTCATTGGACGGGAAAGCAAAAGCCGACCGCTACGCCCGTGTTTCGAAATCTTGTGACTTTTGAAATTTACTGGGGGTGGACCACGTCTGTAAATTTCGATGGGTCCAGAGGCAAAAGTGCCTTGCCTTGCAATCTCTGGGAAACCATTAGTAACATAGTAACATGGTGAATCGGAGATTCTCAACCCTTCAGGCGCTCTTTTCCTCTAGTCTAACAGTCTGTCTACAAACAAAACATTCCTGTTAGACAAGAGGAATGTAAAAAACAATTACTTTTTGTCAATGTAAACCGGTGTGTGTGTCTCTCTCTGCTGGATGTCCCTCTCACTCTCTGCTGAATGAATAAAAGCATTTTATTAAAAAGGCATTTGCGTTTGTCTGGTATTTACTTTGGTCCTTTTAACTGTTTTTCCATCTACTGTATTGCTTTGAGATGCCACTTTTAAAGGTGATATGTAAAATAATGTTTTTTTATTATTGTTATAGAGAAACATGATCAGATTTTCCCCGGTTCAGAAAAAAAGATCTAAAGTGTATACTAGTTTGTCACTCTTCTCATCCCCTCTTTGCTAAATGGCTTTTGAATAGAGTCACATGAAGAGAGAGGTGAAACAGCCCTACACAGCCCTGTCGCAGTACACGAATATAATTATATCTTATTAATTTCTTTAGATACGTGATTCTTTTAATACAGTCTTTGCTGTGCTCTAGAGCATCCTTGTGATATTTCGAGCTCTGGTTGAATGATAAGTGTCGCAGTTTAAATAAGTTTCGTAGTTAGAAATTATGAAACGCTCTGTTAAAAGCAAGGGAGTTTTTATGTCCGTTGCAGTAAAAGAAAATGCCTGACAAAGTAGGGCTTGGACAGATTCCAAGTGCTTGTACAAATGTGCTAAAGAAATTATATTTTGAGTTTACAGCTTGTCCAAAGTCATTCATTATTAATACTATTAGTAATATCTTCGGTAAAGGCTTTGATGCATAAATATTTCTGATAAAGGTAGGTTGTGTACTTTTGTCCAACTGAGCAATCTTGCTTTCATAAAATATACCAACTTTTTATTGACTGATGATTAACGTGCTGTAATACACAGTTTAAATTTAAAAGCTCAAATGATGTACATGAGAGGTTAAGCTTTATTGGCTCCTCCTGGCGGTTTTACAAGGTGATGCCGGATACTTTCCAGCATGACGTCAAATGACGCGATTTACCCCGTGATACTGCGTGATACAGCGACACGCCCACCGGGGTATACCGCGAAATACCCCACCCATTTTGAATGGCTGCATCTGTACTGGCAAGTGTGCTTGTGTCTGAATTAAACTATGCTCTGTATCTCTGGAGAAGGCAATCCTACTAATAGCAATATGGACAAAGTCAAAACAATAAATATTTTCTGTTTCGAACGCGGGTGAATATGCATTGATTTAAAGTGGAGATAGTTCAAGATTGGTAGCTGGCATCATGTTTAGCCAGTCCTGAATGATATTTTAAAATAGGCAAACTTTCACTGTCAGATTACTTTTAATGAAAACAGTTGCAATGTTCTACAAATATTTAAAAATAAATAAATTCTAAATATAACATGAAAAAACAGTGGTCTTGAAGAAGCTCCTTATAATAAAATATTTAGCTGTCTATATTGACATACATTCATTTTCTAGATGATGTGGGGAAGTGGTACAAAAGACAAATAGAATCCTTGGATATAATGTTATTGTTGTACTGTATAACTGTAAAATTGAGCAACTCACTAGTAAAACTGCATTTAGAATATCGAATAGGGTTTTGGTTATCATATCACAAAAAGATCTTGCTGGTCTTGAACAAATCCAGAGAAACATTAAATAAGCTTGAATCGGACAGCCCTGTGCTAGTACAGCCTTTTTTACCTGCAGATATTGTTATGGCCTACATTGTTAAGGATTGTAAAGTTTTGCTTTTTGAATGTATGCCTTTGTTTTATAACTTGATTTGTGTCATTTTTCTAACTCCTTTCCAGTTCTAATTTAAGTGTCAAATGAATGATTAAGAACCTGATTCTTATTACTAATAAAATCATTACTTCTTGTTATTTACGTGTAGATGTTCGAGTATGTATCTGTGTCAGCATGTGTAGGCTGCAAAGGAACAAGTAAAGGTTTATTCCATGCTGAAAGGAAACTTAGTGGCTGTACTGGCGGGGCAGAGCAGTGGCTCTGTGGCTAAGGATCTGTGGCTGTGGCTGGAAGGTTGCCAGTTCAAATCCTGTAGCCAGCAGAGGAATCCTACTCCACTGGGCCCCTGAGTAAGGCCCTTAACTCCAACTGCTCCAGGGATGCTGTACAATGGCTGACCCTGTGCTCTGACCCCAAGCTATATTTGTTACCTGCCTGCAAAACAAATTTCTCAACAGGGCTAATAAAAGGGAGTAAAAGAATCAAGACAATGAGATGTTTCATTCATTAACTGTAACTGGATCTTCCTTGGTTAAGGTGACTTCTAAATCACCCAGGATATCTTGGTTCCAACACAATGTGATGTACAAGATGTATCATTTTTACCCACATTACCTTAATACTTTTATGATAAATTTAACACATTTCTTAAAAATGAACAATAGCAGGATTACGTGCATAACATTCCAAATGTCTTCTCTTCTTTAATCAGCTACAGACAAGGAAGAGAGAATCCAGCCCAGGCCAGGTGAACCCAGGAGATGGAAGCAGGATCAATCTCACTATGCTACCTATGCAAACCAAAGGCCACTCCACATTGCTTCTGTACATCGAAAGCTGTCCTGGATTTAATGACTATCCAGCACGATCTCAGCATCTCCTAATAAACAGTCTAATCCAGGCTGCTCATCTTTCTAAACATTTGTACATTTGCAATGCAATCTACCATTTATGGTGTGATACAAATACACAGGTAACCAAGATTATGTTTTGAATTTAGTTTATAGATTGTCTGGTAGTTAAATGAATCAGTGGAATCAAAAGATGTGTACTGTAAATTTGTGAATATATACTTTGGAGAAAAACACAGACAATTCAGTATAGAGACAAAATACCTTAATTATTGAGAATCCCTTCACCTTCCTATTAAAACCAATCCAGCCCATACTTGTACAACCACAAGAACACCTTGTCTGATCTTGCCTGAACTCAAACTATAATCATGAGTTTCAGCCCGGGACATGTCATTGTCAGCTGATTGAGACCTGGATTCACCATATTTTCTCATTCTCTGTTGTGTATGGTCACAAGGTTCATAGAAAACACAACTGGCCATTCCAAATTCAGTCAGTTTAATAAAAAAAAGGTAGATTATATTTTAATAAAAGAATGATCTATGCTTTCTGAGTTCTGTTGCAAATGCGTACCCCATTTCCTGCTTAAACATTAATTAAACTATAACAACTGGACTTTATTATTTTTAGTTTTTTTCAACTAAGCACCATACCATTAATTTGCCATATTTGTGTTTAAAAGTTCTATTCAACTAGGCATAGATATAATTAACAAGTAAAAGGTTTATTCCATGCTGAAAAAAGAAGAAAGAAAACACAACGTTTCAGCCGTGGAGCCTTCTTCAGTAAGCAAAGGTAATGTAGCGGGAGAACAAAAGCTGGGAGAGAGAAGGAGCAGGGGACAGAAAGAGAGGCCAATCAAGAGGTGTGAAGTCAGAATAGGTGTATAGGTGTAGAGAGGTGTGAAATGAAACCTTCAATGAATAGAGAGAATTTAGAAGAAAAGTAGTCTGTTGTTAAGAGAAGGGGGAAGGTGTGATCCTAGCTGCAGGATAATTTTGGTTTCTGTAGTCTTTCTGATGTATGAGTTCAGAAAACCGTCTTTGAGAACACAGACGGAGAGATTAGAGTGGTCATGGCCGTCAGAGATGAAATGAGAAACAATGGGCTTGGAGAGATCTTTAATCTTCACAGCCCTAACATGTTTTCTGAAGCGGTCTCCGAGTCTCATAGATATAATTATCTCTTGAATTCCATTGTAAAATTATATTAAAATTTACGTGCCAGTTTCGATCTGCACTACAAACATAGCATATGCTGTTCTATCCTGAACCTACAGAACTGTAGTGTGTTCTGGCTTTTATTGTACTTAATTTTATTGTACTTAATTTTATTGTACTTCGCCAGCAGCCATATCACCCTGCAACTCACAACTGGCAACCCACTGAAGCTAAGCAGGTGTGAGCCTGGTCAGTACCTGGATGGGAGACCTCCTGGGAAAAACTAAGGTTGCTGCTGGAAGAGGTGTTAGAGTGGCCAGCAGGGGGTGCTCACCCTGCGGTCCATGTGGGTCCTAATGCCCCAGTATAGTGACGGGGACACTATACTGTAAACAGGCGCCGTCCTTCGGATGAGACGTAAAACCGAGGTCCTGACTCTCTGTGGTCATTAAAAATCCCAGGGCGCTTCTCGAAAAGAGTAGGGGTGTAACCCCGGTGTCCTGGCCAAATTTCCAATTGGCCCTTACTAATCATGGCCTCCTAATAATCCCCCCTGAATTGGCTACATTACTCTGCTCTCCTCCCCACCGATAGCTGATGTGTGGTGAGCGTTCTGGCGCACTATGGCTGCCGTCGCATCATCCAGGTGGATGCTGCACATTGGTGGTGGTGGAGGGGAGTCCCCATTACCTGTAAAAGCGCTTTGAGTGGAGTGTCCAGAAAAGCGCTATATAAGTGTAAGCAATTATTATTATTAATAACCTTAAATTTTGCTAATTTGGTGTTTTAAAGTGATATTATAATTTAAATACGCAGACAGTTGATTTCTAGGATCAGAATCGGACAGCCCTGTGCTAGTACAGCCTTTTTTACCTGCAGATATTGTTATGGCCTACATTGTTAAGGATTGTAAAGTCTTGCTTTTTGAATGTATGCCTTTGTTTTATAACTTGATTTGTGTCATTTTTCTAACTCCTTTCCAGTTCTAATTTAAGTGTCAAATGAATGATTAAGAACCTGATTCTTAGTACTAATAAAATCATTACTTCTTGTTATTTACGTGTAGATGTTCGAGTATGTATCTGTGTCAGCATGTGTAGGCTGCAAAGGAACAAGTAAAGGTTTATTCCATGCTGAAAGGAAACGAAAAGAGACACCTTTCGAAAACATGGAATTCAGAGTGAAATTTTTTCACTGAGTGGCTGTACTGGCGGGGCAGAGCAGTGGCTCTGTGGCTAAGGATCTGTGGCTGTGGCTGGAAGGTTGCCAGTTCAAATCCTGTGGCCAGCAGAGGAATCCTACTCCACTGGGCCCCTGAGCAAGGCCCTTAACTCCAACTGCTCCAGGGATGCTGTACAATGGCTGACCCTGTGCTCTGACCCCAAGCTTCTTCTCTGTGTGTCTCATGGAGAGCAAGCTGGGGTATGCAAAAAAAACCAATTCCTAATGCAAGAAATTGTATATGGCTAATAAAGTGATCTATACATACTGTATAGATAGTGAAACAAAATGTGAACCCCTTACGTTGTTCTGTTTTCTTGTGTGTTTTAGACCTAAAATGTAATTGGATTATTATAATAATCTTATAAGAAGGTAGAAGACAATTCAAATATACATACAGAATCAGACAAAGAAGGCAGGTATCATAAACGATTCCCAAGCAACTTGAGAGAGATTGAGCAATTCTACTAAAAAGAATGCACAAATACTGCACTAAGCCAGTGGGCACATTTTACCCACAAAGATTTGCAGCTTCCACCAAACATTGAGTTCAGAGGTCTAAATATATTTCACTTTTACTCTAGTTTTTGCTGGCAAGTACAAAAAATATGTAATTGGGTGTTTGTAATTTCACATAATGGAAAGTTCTGAATACTTTTTCAGGCACTGTATTTGTAAATGAAGATGTGGTTCTCATGAGAGATTTTACTTTCCTTCTTTAGAATAGTTACAAATAGATAATGGATGTCAGCAGAATTGAAATAGGAGCCAATAACTGCTTTCTTACTCCTTCTGTCGGAACACCTCTGAGTGGAAATGCCTGTATTGATCAATTTTTTAAACAATTCAGACACTTAGGAAAAAAGAGGAAAGAGAAACATGAAGTAATTGTGATCATAATGTTCTTACAACCTAGTGGATGCCAGGAAATTGAGAGGGAGAAATAAAATAATTAAAATCAAATGAAACTTGAGCAGCAGGTCGAACTTGAGGCACGTCAGTTCTTTATTCTCTGGCACAGCTCTAGCAAAAGAGTAATAGATTAGAGTCAAAGATGAACAAATAAATATGTTTTTAGAATAAAATATCACAAACTAAACAAAACAAAATAGTTTCCTATTTCACCTCTAATGGCTATGATGATACTGATCTCTCCGTCTGCATTCTCAAAGAGGGGTTTCGGAACTCCAATTGCAGAAAGACATCCAAAACCCAAATAGTCCTGAAACTAGGATCCCACCTCACCCGTTCACTTCACAACAGACTCATTTCCTTTTAATCCTCTCTATTCATTTGCAGGTTTTGACTTCTCATTTTTCAATTTCGCACCACCTGAGTGTCGATTCTGTTTCTCTCCTACTCCCGCCTCCTCTCCACTACCGGCTTTTGTTTATTAACTTCTGATTTTCCTCTCTCTCTCACACCTGAAGGTTCCACAGCTGAAACTTTGTGTTTCTTTTCTTCTCTTTTCAGCATGGAATAAACCTTTACTTGTTCCTTTGCAGCCTACGCATGCTGACACAGCTAGCTACCGACACTGATGTGGCTGTCTCTATTCTATCTAATTGCATCTCTGACATAAAAATTTGGATGACTCAAAACTTCCTTCATCTTAACTGTGACAAGACTGAAGTCATGCTTATTGGTACCCCCCATCAACTTCGTAAAGCCAGTCCTGTAACCCTGTCTGTAGATGGCTCTGTACTTGAGCTCCAATCAAAATTGAAAAACCTTGGGGTTATATTCGATTCTGGCTTAACATTCGACCCACATGTACAGCATACTGTCAAAACATCTTTTTTTCACCTTAGAAATATCGCAAGACTACGCCCTATGCTATCATTAACTGTGGCTGAAAAGCTGATCAACATATTTGTATTCTCTCTAATTGACTACTGCAATGCTCTGCTCCCTGGGGTATCTAAATCTACTCTGAACAAGCTGCAGTATGTCCAAAATTCAGCAGCCAGAATCCTGACCAGATCTAGTGCAAGTGTTCACATTACTCCTATCCTGGAGTCCTTGCACTGGCTTCCGGTCAAATTCCGCGTAGACTTTAAAATCCTCATGCTCACCTACAAGGCTTTACATGGCTTGGCACCTCAATACCTGTCTGAACTTTTATCGCCCTACTCCCCACCTCGCAACCTCCGCTCTTCAAATTCTGCCCTCCTTACTGTCCCCCAAGCCCGTCTACATTGTATGGGCGACAGGGCCTTCTCCTGCTATGCCCCCAAGCTCTGGAACTCCTTGCCCAAGGATATTAGAGAGTCACCTTCTCTAAACTCCTTCAAATCCAGACTCAAAACCCTCCTTTTCAGAAAAGCCTTTACTTAACTGGTTCCGTTCTTCACCCCTCTGCTCTTCTTAATACCATCTTCCACGGTCTCCTCTATTGTTATTGTTGTATTGTTGTAATTATAATTGTGTCCTGTCTTGTGAAATTTTCTTATTTATTGTTGTAGTCTTCTTATTTATTGTTATTGTCATCCTGTAAAGCGCTTTGAGAAGCCACCTTTAAAGGCGCTATATAAAATAAAGTTTATTATTTATTATTATTATTACTTGAACTCTTTGATTATTTGTGTTTACTTTTCCTACAACTCAGAAAACACCTTAAATTCTACTCATTTTTTGAATTGATTACCCCTTAACTCTTAACATATTGGCATATTTTTAAACATGTACAGGTAGAGCTCAAAATGAAGGTTTGCAATTTTAAGAATGCATACTATGAAGGAATGAGTCTAAGCTTATAGAATGATATAACAGATATGGGATCAATGAAAAATGGAAGGAAAAGAACACATTAATCTCATAAGCAAACCAAGGAATGGAAAGCATTTTCCCAAATAAATCAATTTAAATCATACATGATAATAATACATTTTATTATTTAAAAAAAAACAGATCCAGTTCAGGAAATGAAGAACAAGAAGCATCCATCATGGATTAATTAGCATATCAGAAAGGCATTAAGCAACTGACAAAGAAATATTGCAATGGAGGTTACTTTAAATATTTTTCTGGATTTTAACAGCATGATTTAAAGGATGTCAGGGATTAGGGCAGGAAACTTTCAGATGATGACCTCAGAATGGCTGATATGTTAAATGCCTTCTTACAAACCCATTTAAGAGAAATGCACCTAAGAACGCTTTTTTTCTCGATCTCTGCTGTCCGTAAACTGTGGTTATTTAGCATATGTCTGCATCTGGTGATGGCTGGTGATGACATCACTCAGCGCACTGCCGCCATTCCTGCCAACCCTGTGCGACAGTGGAGCACCCCTCCCACTGCACTCCTTACTCCGCAGCGCGTGGGAATGTGCAGTTTCCACACCTGAGGCTAATCAGGTCCACTATTTAAGATCCCCACACGGCCACAGACTTTTTTCACCCTTAGAACCAGAGTATTTGCAAGCCGGTGTTACGGATTCAGCCAGTGAAACCGAAACCAAGTAGTGAACCCACTTGCGGGAGCCGACAGAGATGAGTCGTGATCCAAATACCGTAGCCGAAGGAGAGAGCCGAGAGTCCAGGGGAAGCCAGTGATCCAAACAGGGAGAGAGTAGCCAAAGCCAGACCGTAATCCAAAACCATAGACGAAGGAGAGAGCCGAGAGTCCAGGGGAAGCCAGTGATCCAAACAGGGAGAGAGTAGCCAAAGCCAGACCGTAATCCAAAACCGTAGATGAAGGAGAGAGCCGAGAGTCCAGAGGAAGCCAGAGAACCAAACTAGGAGAAGGCAACCGAAGCCGAGCCGTAATCCAAAAGACGTAGTAAAAGGGGAAAAACCAAAGTCGGAACCAGAACAGTATGAGGAGGTAGAAGGCGTAGCGCAACTAAGTAGCTTGAAAGGGAAACCAATACTGAGCGAGGGGGTAGGGAAAGACTAATGCTTAAATACCAGATGAGACGGAGGTGTGGTGGTGAAAGCGTACACTGAAAGGTGGACTGATGAACTAAGGCTATGCCTTCTTCTGCCTCTTTCGTTGCCGAGAGGCAGGGATTGTAACAGCTGGCTACAAAGGATTATAGCAGCCATATCACCCTGCAACTCACAACTGGCAACCCACTGAAGCTAAGCAGGTGTGAGCCTGGTCAGTACTTGGATGGGAGACCTCCTGGGAAAAACTAAGGTTGCTGCTGGAAGAGGTGTTAGTGGGGCCAGCAGGGGGCGCTCACCCTGCGGTCCATGTGGGTCCTAATGCCCCAGTATAGTGACGGGGACACTATACTGTAAACAGGCGCCGTCCTTCGGATAAGACGTAAAACCGAGGTCCTGACTCTCTGTGGTCATTAAAAATCCCAGGGCGCTTCTCGAAAAGAGTAGGGGTGTAACCCCGGTGTCCTGGCCAAATTTCCCCCCTGGCCTTTACCCCATCATGGCCTCCTAATAATCCCCCTCTATGAATTGGCTACATTACTCTGCTCTCCTCCCCACTGATAGCTGATGTGTGGTGAGCGTTCTGGCGCACTATGGCTGCCGTCGCATCATCCAGGTGGATGCTGCACATTGGTGGTGGTGGAGGGGAGTCCCCATTACCTGTAAAGCGCTTTGAGTGGAGTGTCCAGAAAAGCGCTATATAAGTGTAAGCAATTATAATTATTATTATTATTATTATTAATTATTATTATTCTTCTGGTTCGTAGTCGATCTTCTTGTATACCAGAGAACAGACGCCTTCCTAGACTACACACCGCTCAAAGATAAGAAACGCTCTGCCAATGCTCAGGCAGCACCTTTTAGAACCTGACACTATCACACCTGAGACCATCCATTCTGGTCTCTTTACATGCTCGTTTCTTCTTTCAGCGTTCTTTCTTAGTCTGCATCTGTTTGTCTTGATTCTGCTTCCTCCTGTTTTCTTCCCTATCCTGTCTAAACTCACTGCTCTGAATCTCACACAACATTCTTTCCTTCATGTTCATTAATTTAATCGGGCCTTCCTCCTGCACTGTCTTCTGATTCCGTTCCCTGGCATCCAATTTAGCCCCAGGTGCAAAGTAAGAGTTCTGATGCCATCCCCTCGGCCAGGGGTCTATCAGGCATCCTGCCTCCGGCTGAGTCAGCAGTCGTCCTCCGGCTTGTATGCCATTATCCCCGGCATTCAGTTTGGCTTCGGTTTCCTCCCTCTCGGTCCCTGCTGCACCTGATGCCATCTCCTTGGTCCCTGATCTGTAGGGTATCCCTAGACTCAGCCCAGCCAGCTGGCATCCTACGATATTCTCTGTTCCCTGGCATAGAAAAATATTGACTCCATGGCCTCTTCCATCTGTCCTTTGCTCCAGCAACCAGATAATCTTTTCAAAATTCCCTCAAGACAGTTGCCTTTCACTGTTTTGGACTACCAACACAATCCTACAGTGTATACAGCAGTTACAAGCCGATCAGACAAGTCACATTTACATTCAGTGTATCAAGAGCAATTCCACCATCAATCTGTTTTATCTCTATTCAGTTCCTGCATTAGGCCAGTACTATTGCATTATCCAACAAAAAACTGATGCTTCTTTTTGCAACAAGTAATTATTTGGCAGTGCAAGTTAGTTGCTTCGGAGTTCATCTCAATTTAAAAAAAAGTCACACTTGACATTGAGGCAACTGGTACAAACACAATAACGACATTGCTTACACCACAATAGCTGGAAAACTGCCAAAATTCACATCCTGCTAACCAGCTTACAGCCACAAATGGTTTCCGTAGGTATCTCCAAACTGCTGCTTCTGGGTCAGTACAGCACCTTGTCTGTTGTAGAATTAAAGCTTGAGTCCAGAGCTGGTGCCCACACTCGATAATATACCTGCAGTAGCTACTCGGGGGGGGTACCGTCTCCACATGGTTCCCTACACTGTCACTTGCTTAATTTGCTTAACACAGTGGTTCTGAAACGTTTTGTACCAATTACCACCCCTGATCAAACCAAAGCATTCAAGTACCACCTACAAGTCATCTTCTCATAGGAATCACAGAAAATCTAAATGTTTTTCTATCAAGCACTCTTTTCTGTGCTCACAAGATTGTCAGTGTCCCAAAACCATGCACATTCTCCTATCTCCCTATTTGCTGGAGAACATTTTTTAAATAAAATTGGCCACTTTCGTTCGTAGCACGCATTCCTATACAATGGTATAGAATCACATCGTAGCTCTTGTGTCCACTCAAGAATTAGTGTGCGTTGTATCGTAGTACGTAGGCTGCGTATTTGACACATCAAATTTTATTAAAATAGAAAATATGAAAGCCCGTCACAATTTTTCAGTGCATACAACAAATTTCCAGAGTCATCTGGCGAACCACCTGGGGGCGCTCCGCCATAATTTGAGAACCATGGGCTTAACACATGGGTAATGTTTATCAGCATCTTTCAGAGTCTGCTGGCACCCGTGTCACTCAGCAGTTCGTTCCCGACACTTACCTCTTCAAGCCACACCTGGGGTTTGCAAAGTCGACAAATTAATCTGCCCCAGCATCTCTTTGGAGACAGCCACACTGTTTCCTCACTACAGCTACTTTCTTTTACAATGCAACACCTGTTTAAACCCCAGAATAATGTGCTCAACTCACAACCTTAGTCCCTGTTATCGTGGCAGTTCCCGTGCAACTTTGGAACACATTCTCACTTCCACATATCTGTCACAATTGTAGTCCCTCCTCCTTAAGTGTGCTCCGGCTCTTTTCACTTTGGACTTAATTTTTTGCACCTGCCCCTTGTTCCAGCCTCCTTTCCGTTCCCCTCAAAAGCCAGAGACTCAGTCAGTTCCGAGCTCTGCATCTGATTTCCATATCGTGCAAGCCCAGGTCCTGATGAGTCTGGCCCCGTCATGTTTTTCTGTCTCTGTCTCTGTCTCTGTCTCCGTCTCCGTCTCCGTCCTGGGTTTAATCTCCTGGATGGATCGCCTGGCCATGGATTTATGCTTGTGTTTTTGGATTCCCAGTCTGAATTACCTTTGGATTGTTTGCCTCGGCCACACCTTCCCCGTGCACCAGCGCAATTTGGACACGCCCCCCTGTTTTCATCCTCGTATTCCTGCATGACCTTTTTCCCCAGTGTTTCCTCACTACTTCGGATTGTTCCCGAAGTTCTTTCCGTCCGCAGAGGGTCCGGAAAGAACTGTTCATTACAATATCTTGCACTCTCTGCCTCGTGACTGCATCCATACAGTATCTGTCTTTCCACCTTCCTGTCAGTTCCATTTTGCACATTATGAACTTTTGTCTCTGGCAGTCATGTAAACTGTGCCATGTGGATTATACCCCCTGGGCGGTCTTTTATTTTACATCTTCTCAAACGTGGATCAGTGCGATCTTCATACCACTCTTACTTGCAAATTGCAAGGCAGAAGTTCAGCTGTGGTTTTTGTTTTTAACAAACTGGAAAGAGTTGCCGTTTTGTTATGATGAGTCCAGAGAGTTTTAACAGTCACAGCCCTTCCATTTGCTTCGGAAGCTATTATCAGAGTTAGAGGTTAGCAACTTTGCTCTTACTTCCTCTTCTATGTTATGGAAAATCTTAACATTCTGTAAAAACACTTTAAGTCCACCTGCATCAGCCCTTAAGAACCTCTGCTCCATCATCTTCAGCTTTGCGTCTCTCAAGGAGCATCTCCAGCAGGTTCCTCTTTTCGCTAATGAAAAGTCTCCTACTGTCTTGTAACTGATTTCTCTTTAATTTGCAAGATGTTCACACAAAGTCTAGATTTGCAGCAACCTTGCAGCTGGTCATCTGGGGCCTATCGTGATTACATAAACCTATACAGATAACCTTAAACAAGCACTCCTCCAGCCTTCTATCCACCTGCAACAATGGCCCACAGTTCAGGCCTTACATAGCAGAACACATCTCTCATCTTCTCTATGCTTCCCCTAATTCTTCATTGGAGGTATGGAATCCTGCTTGCTTCTTCTTGGGGGTCCTAGTCTCCTCGTCCTATGGCCCTCAACCAAGTGGGTTAAGCCAGATGTTGACCAAAACACTTTCTAATCCTTTCAGTACACTTAATTCTGAGGTGTTGTTATTCTTAGTGAAATGGAGTTTAATGAAATGAAAGTTCTGAATAGAGGACAATAGCCAAATTCAATCCAGTTATAAATATAAATATTCTTTACATAATTCCCTTCTCTCCCTTGCATATGTTTTTTTGCATCCCACCATCATCCCATCTCCAGCTTTGCAGCTGCCTCTTTGTCGCAGTGCATGGAAGTCTCAGCCACCTCATCCGATGGCCAGGATGTCAGCCCTATGCCAAACTGCATAATCCTTTCAATAAACATAATTATTGGGTGCTGTTATTCCTTGTGAAACATAGGTAGCATTAAGGAATCGATAAGAATTTCTCTCCAAGGTGAAAAGTTATTACATTGTTTGATATTCAAAATTTCTAGTTCCAGGAACATTGAAAACTTTGAACATTTTAAAACACATAACTCACTCACGCACCTGTTTAACTGTCAAAAGTAACAATCTCCTCTGTGACCATACATGTTGTGAACACAGAACAGAAAAGACCAGAAGACGAAGGAGAGGAACCAAAAACTTAGTAAGGAGAAAAAAAAACCTCTAGGGGTCCAAGGTCAACTGGCTGCCCACCCCCTTTGGGCAAGTTAATATTATACAATTAAAAAAGAAATAAATGAATGAGTGCATTAATCCAACCATCATGTCTTCTGTATGTCAGTACTCCATTCAGATCTCTGTAGACCAGCAAAATCCTCCTAAACGATAGCTATATCCACTATGTCCCTCTTGGATCCATGGCAGTGATGAAGCATCCAACTCAGATGGTACCCAGCCCAAGCACCATCCGGACATGTGGGGAGGAGAATAGGATAGTTTGGTCAGAACAGATGTATCAAGAGAAAATACAAGAGAAATATAACAAAGAAAATGTTTTCCCCCCTGGACTCTTTGGACTCTTTTGCCATGGCCATGCCCCCCGAGCACCAGTTCACCGTTGTCATGCCCCCTTGTCTGTCAACCTGCCCTGATCCTCATCTCCCCCCCGTTGTCCTACTCCACTCACTTCCGGATTATACCGTCTGCACAGGGTCCAGAACTATGTTTGGCAGGAGCCTTGACCGGCTCCCGTTACAATATTATCATAACATCACATTTCTTTAGAGGAACAAGTAAGTTAAGATTTATTCCATGCTGAAAAGAAAAGAGACACGACATTTTGGCTCTGGAGCCTTCTTCAGGTGTGGTCTTCATCACAACTGAAGAAGGCTCCACAGTTGAAACTTTACTTTTCAGTAAAGTTTACAACAATAAACCTTTAATTGTTCTTTTGCAGCCTACCCATGCTGATGCAGCTTCCTCCTGCAAAAATATATCAGACTATGCCCTTTTGTTCAATAATATTGGCTGTAGTGTAGTCTGCCCTGATATTTTACTTTAAGAATTTTATTTCACCAGTGATTTGGAATCAAATGAGGTTTACCATTAGGATCCCAGTACCACAGTTGGTACCACAAAGGACCATGTATGCACTCTCCTCTGAAGCACTGCCATAGCCATCTGGCATTATTTTATTATCTGAGACTAATAGTACTTAAAACAGAGTTAGAAACGTCTGTGTGTCTGACAAGTTAAAATGTTAGCTGTTGGTAACTTGAGCCTTCTCAATACTGGCTTAGTGTTCATCCAATTAGGGAATATACAGTAGGTGTCACCTGGCTGATAGCTTCCTCAGAATAAATGTCTGTACTGGCTGAGCCATCACTTATTTATATGCTTACAGTATTTATACAGTATATGCTGTGAAAAAGAAGAAGAAGTATTTATACAGTATATGCCAGCACTGATATTACCTAGAGCAACCAAAACTATGATTAACATTTCTATACCACACAGTCTGTCTATAATGTATTCAGATACTGTGGCTTTTGCTTAGATGAAGAATTCTGATAAGTTTTATTCAAATTGGATGTTCTGTGAACTGCCTTGTTCTCCTGCTGTATGTCGAAAGAATAGTTAGATATACCTAACTCACGTGGCCCTCTCTGTCAATGCAAAAGGCTGGCACAGCAACTGATCATTTCTCTGTGCTAAAAGTTTTCATTATAGAGTTTCCTCTAACAAATAAAACCTCCTGAAATGCAGGCACCTAAATGCAAATAAGTTTAAAGTCTTAAAATTCCAGTACCTGTATATGAAAACAGTTGAAACTTGCTGGATCATGAATTACTTGCTATAAAAAAATTAGAAACCAGGAGCAATAAATAACTTCTAATTGCAGGATTGTTTTATTCCTAATGAATTATTAATGCATACAGAATATTCCTATATCCAAAGCAATAATGTTAACTGCAGTGTACTTGTACTAAAAGGCAGTCTTGGATATCCACAGTTTATGCTTTTGTCCATAACAGAAAGGATCCGAACCTGGAAACATTTCATAGATTTAATTTCTACTTAAGAAAACCACATTTTGAGTTTGTGCTACTGTGACATGCACAGTCAAACACAAAGTTCACTGTAACATTACTTTTTTGACGAAAACAGAAATTCAGCTATAATCAATAAAGCACCTAAATAGAAATTGCAATCCCACCAAACACCTCCTGAACCAAACCAATCTTTCGCCAATCTGCCAACCCCTAGTGATGCTTCACTCCAAGTTTTGTCCAAAAGCTCTGAAAAATGCAACCAGCTACAATAGAACCACCTGCATCAGGCACTCTGATCGAGGCATCAGCAATATGCCACATCACCAGGATGGCAGAATTTTCGATGTCACAGATGTCAAAAGGGCAAGCCGAGGAATGACTAGGTAAGCAGTAGAGACCCTATGCGTAGCGGTAAAAGGGGGCAACACGGGGGTTAGCCCAGACTCAGGGGGTCAGACGATGTTAGCATAGAAACCTATGCCCTCAGGCCACAGACAGGGGGCGACCTGGTGCTAGGCAGGGAGCAGAGCAGACACAGGAAGTAAATAGGCAACACAATAAGACACACCAGAAAGACATGAATAATCACAGGGAACTAGGAACAGGACAGAAGTAGAGTGCCCTCTAGGTGTACAGGGCTTGACACTTCATCAGTTTCAATGTGGCAGGGGAACTAGGGCCAGGGTACACCTTGGACAGGACAGCAGTCCATCGCAGGGCAGACACACAGACACAAACATGCACACATTCACAACAGGGGCGGAAACTAACAGCTGTGCCACTGTGCCGCCCAGACAGCAAAAGTGATTGTGATTTCCCCAAAATCACGACTAAAGTTGAAAATAATAGGTGACAACAAAAAATACTTTTTTTATTAGCTTCAAAGACCTGAGACTTCACTAGATTAATTGACAAAGAGTACATTTTATTACTCCTGATGTACTTTTGTGACCATACAGTATAACAGGCACATAACATGATTAACAAAATGACAGAATTAATTAGTTTTGTTTGCAAACACACTGTTTAATTAGAAGAGCAATGAAAATCTTTTTTTTGGTATATATACTGATGGAAAAAAGAAACGCAACATTTTCTGGAATGAGAATACTATAGTTATACTGTAGCTTATGTAGAATCACAATCAGTTGTCAATTTGTTTTAAGCTCTCTGACCAGCAATACAGCTTATGCAGTGAGGCATTGCAACTTACCAATCACAGGAAAGCGGTGCACTTTAACCCAACAAGGTCCAGGTGGAACTATGCCTGATCAGGTCGCTTTTAAAAAGGCCTTAATTCAAAGCTTAGGTCACTGCAAGAAAAAGTGCACTTGGTCAGTTTTCTGTACATTCCATAATGCCCCGAATGTCACCAGAAGCAAGGAAGAGGGCCATTGGCATGCTGCAGGCAGGCATGTCATGTGGCAGCATTGCCAGATACTATGGAGTAAGCTGCTCCACTGTGTCTCGACTGCAGAGAAGTTTTCATCAGACTGGCAGGACAGATGACCTTCCAGAGCAGGACCGACACATCAGACTGGTCCATCTGAGAGATCATTTCAGATCTGCCACCTGTACTGCTGCTGAAACTGCCAGCAGACACAATGCCCACATCAGTGACAGGACAGTGAGGCTCCGTGCTGCTGACCTTAGAGCAAGGCGACCTGTCAGAGGCCCTCTGCTCACACCTCCTAGACGTCACACCCGACTGACTTGGGCCAGACAGAGGCTGCGAGGGACTTGTCAGCAGTGGCATTAGGTCCTCTTCACAGATGAGTCACTCTTCAGCCTGTTCCACACAGACGGGAGGGCCAGAGTGTGGAGGAGGAGGTATTGCATTTCTTTTTTCCATCAGTATATATTCAATAAGTGGGAATATATCACTTCGAATGTATTTTGGAACAGCAATACTTACTGTAACTTCTAGACTTTGGCAACCAAAGCATAGGAACAATGTCAGTCTCACTTTCTCGTTATTATCCCTCATTACTAATTGATTCAGTTGCAGCTTTAAAGCTCAGATGGGAATAATTCTTTAGGATTAAGTTTCCACTGATTAGCAAATTGAACTAATTCAGATTATATTAAATGCAGAGACTTGAGACTTTACTAGATTCAGGATATTTTATGTTCGTACCTTGCAACAGGTGAATGAACATAGACAGGAATGCAGTGTTAATACAGCAATCTATTCATCCCTTGTGTACTTCATGCAATTCAGGGTCACAGGGGAGATGGAACCTATCCTGGCAAGCAGCAAGTAATAATAATAATTATAATTGCTCACACTTATATAGCGCTTTTCTGGACACTCCACTCAAAGCGCTTTACAGGTAATGGGGACCCCTCCACCGCCACCAATGTGCAGCATCCACCTGGATGATGCGACGGCAGCCATAGTGCGCTAGAACGCTCACCACACATCAGCTATCAGTGGGGAGGAGAGCAGAGTAATGAAGCCAATTCATAGATGGGGATTATTAGGAGGCCATGATTGGTAAGGGCCAATGGGAAATTTGGCTAGGACATCGGGGTTACACCCCTACTCTTTTCAAGAAACGCCCTGGGATTTTTAATGACCACAGAGAGTCAGGACCTCGGTTTTACGTCTCATCCGAAGGACAGCGCCTGTTTACAGTATAGTGTCCCCGTCACTATACTGGGGCATTAGGACCAACATGGACCGCAGGGTGAGCGCCCCCTGCTGGCCCCACTAACACCTCTTCCAGCAGCAACCTTAGTTTTTCCCAGGAGGTCTTCCATCCAGGTACTGACCAGGCTCACATCACCTTGCACCAAGTAGAAAGCAGGATACAGTCTGGATACCAGTCCATCACATCACACAGACACAAACACGGACATGCACACGCTCACACCTATGGCCAATTTCCCCACAAATCAATTAACTACCAGTATGTCTTTGGACTGTCGGAGGACAATGTAGGACCCACATAAACATTGGGAGAACATACAAACTCCATGCAGACAGCACCCCAGGTCTGGAGCTGGACGCAGTGCTCCAAGGCAGCCATGCTAACCACTGTTCCACTGTGGTGCCCTACTGCAGACATATAGGGTTTCATTCTACATTGAAAAGTAGCTACAGAAATATTTACTCTCAAATTAAATACTGTATACCAGTGATTGTGATTCCACAAGTAGGGCAAACTATGCACCTTCAAGATAAAAGGAAACTTTGGGGTTAAATTGTGTGAAACCTGGAAGTAAAGACATAGTATTCATATGAAAAAAAACTAGAAAGATTACAGAATACCTTATAAAGTTGTGATCATTTCTCATAAGGGTTACTCCAGTACTGTAAATAAATTAAACCATTATACAGTATACAGTATACTGCTTACAGTAAACTATTCAATTTAATGTGACACTGCTTGCATTCATTCACTGCGGAGTGTCACATTTCCATCCTGCTTTGCAGACTGGGTTTCTGTGTGTGTTTCATGCTTCAATGCCAAAGCACATCCCTCCTGGCTCGGCCCTGCCCTCTAACGAGACAGCACCCAGTCTCTTCAGATCAGTCACTACTTGTCTCTCAGACCAGGCCATCTGTGGATATGGGCAATGTTCACATGTGGCTGCAGAGATCAGAGGAGAATGTGAACAGAATACTGAGCCGACCTCATTGTATGAGCCAAGCTGCATATGGTAAGAGAAATTACCCCTTATAAAACCTTGCTTTGATATTCAAGATAGTTTTAGCCTGGTTCTTGTCATTAGCCAGTAATTGTGATTCCATAAGTAGGGCAAACTATGCACATTAAAGATAAAAGGAAACTACGGTAACTTTGGGGTTAAATTGTGTGAAACCTGGAAGTAAAGACATAGTATCCATATGAAAAACAAAACTATAGGAAATCTTACAGAATACCTTATAAATTTGTGATAATTTCTCATTAAGGTTACTCCAGCACTGTAAATAAAGTAAACCATGGCTGTTTTTGTGATATGTGTTAGTCTAATTCTTTTATAAGTCAGCCATGTGCTTTTTCACAGACTTTGGCTTACTTTTATTAAATGTAAAATTGGAAACATTCCCTTCCACAGGGTGTGGCCAATACCTCAAACAAGCCACCCTGCTGCATTACAACAGTTGATTCGATCAATGATGAAAACATAGGAAAGGTTTCAAATGAGAATTTGTCCCACTTAGCCAATTTGCTAGTTGGTAAAAAATTGATCCAAGGATCATTCACCTGTTGCTTCAAATAAGCCAGGGTTTTGTTTTCTGGCAACATGGTTGGAAAGCTACTTCCATAAGGTCTTGTGTTCTCAGTTTTAAATTCATTTTGCATATTAATAGCAAGTTACCATGTGAAATTAAAGCATCACCCTCCAATGAATCTGAGTGAGATATCTCTCTTTACCTCACACTCCTACATTAAACCACTAGATTGTATCTAGAGATTTTACTGCAGCCCTTTACCTTTCACAATACAGAAGGTCCCGTTTAATATCAAAATATAGAAAAATGTTTGGGATACTCACACAAACTTGAAATATTCAAAGGTCTCCTATAAAGACTGCCAACTAGAATTATTATCATCATGTCATGTCCTGAAACTAGTCCGATACTGTCAGAGAGGGGGACAAAAACGGCAAAAAGAAAGCTTGATTCAGGTTTCCAGTTTTCAGTTATGCTCAGAGGCTGGAAGATGGTGATGCAGATGCAGACAATGGGAGAACTGTCCTAAAAGCAAATGAACTGCACAACTTTGCACTCTAAGGCAAAACACTGCATATTATCAGTAAGGAGTGGCTGGAGGCTAAACTAGGCAAACTAAAACCTCAGGTACAATATAAAGATATCATGCTGCGTACTGGAGTCAAGGCAGTTGTGATAATAACTGTATTGTTCACTGCTGTATTGCTTTCCTCTAGACTGTTCTTTGTCTGAGAGTACAGACTCCAGAGCCACCATGTACAGACAAGTTGTTATGTTCCTGGGGTTGCTGTGCATGCTGTTAGTGATTGCTAACATTCTCTTAGCTGTCTACCGTGAGTAGATCATACAGTTATTTGTTTCATAATAAGGACATCTTAAAAACAGATGTATAAGTTAAAATACTAATGGGTTAAATCCTTTAATAATCTAAGGAGAGGAGTTCTATGTGGGGCTTGGATATTTACAAGATCTCTGACAAAAGTCAGTTCAGAACTCCTAAGAAACATGTAAAATAGCTAGCTTTGACTTTAAGCTAATTAAACTGTAGTATTTTTGTAAAAGAATAATTGCTTACACTTATATAGGGTTTTTCTGGATACTCCACTCAAAGCGCTTTACAGTTAATGGGGACTCCCCTCCACCACCACCAATGTGCAGCCCCACCTGGATGATTCGACGGCAGCCATAGTGCGCCAGAATGCTCACCACACATCAGCTATTGTGTCCTCATCACTATACTGGGGCACTAAGACCCACACAGACTGCAGGGTGAGCCCCCCCTGCTGGCCCCACTAACACCTCTTCCAGCAGCAACCTTAGTTTTTCCCAGGAGGTCTTCCATTCAGGTAATAACCAGGCTCATACCTGCTTAGCTTCAGTCAGTTACCAGTTGTGAGTCGCAGGGTGATATGGCTGCTGGCATAATACACCAATTATTAATTTTAATATACCAAATTTTGCCATTCCACATGGAAGGTGGCAGCCACCATGATTGAAAGTAGTGGGGAAAAAGCTGCTCTTGACACATGTGCATGTCTGTTAACTATACTCATAACTATGGTAGTTTGCAGAGTAACACTTTGAAAACTGTGTCTCGGTTTAACAGTTTTTGAGAGATCAGGCTGTGATCTCAATCCCAAATACTTTTGGCGTAGGTTCACTTAATATTGTTCCAAACAGAACTTTAAAGAATGGGATCATAAAAGTTGATGCCTTTTAGGTTATGATTTCAGATCCTGCTAACAGGAAATCCTTTGCGTTGAAAGACTTAGGCTGCAAAGGAACACATAATAAGTTTATTCCATGCTAAAAAGAGAAGAAAGAAAACACAACGTTTCGGCCATGGAGCCTTCTTCAGGTTTGAGAAGGCTACACCTGAAGAAGGCTCCACGGCTAAAACAATGTGTGTTCTTTCTTCTCTTTTTAGCATGGAATAAACCTATTACTTGTTCATTTACACATACTGTACTGTTAAAACTGTTACATTGAACTGTTAACAGTTCTGCAGGTCACCAATAGATTCCAGACCCAGAACTTGTCACTGAAAAAAAACTGCAGTCAGATGTCTAAGAAATACAAGAAGCTCAACAACACCTATAATGAAATGTTTCAGAAGTACCCAGTGCTGATTAAATACTGCCCTGTCAGGGATATGACTTCAAATGGTAAGTTGGCTTCTTGTTTCCCTAGCATCAGAGTGATGGCTAAATTATAATTGCATGGGCACACAGTCTGCCCGAATAGAACAAAATTATGTTTTGGCTTCCAAAAATCAAAATTATTTTTTTTTAATTTAAAAAAAAGAGAAAATAAAATTTCTGATGTGATTAAAAAGAGAAAGTTCAGATTTTGAACAAAAAGCAACTGCTCTGGCGTAGTTTTGGGCAACAACTACAATGCAGCAGTAGGCTATGCATCAAGTGCATATTGCTACCATAATGGTCCTACTGCTCAGTGGAACTAACCCTAAACTGAACCTTCTGCTAGGTGAAAGGAGGATGAGACCTGGGGAAACGGTGGATCAGTACTGCAAGCAGGTAGATGGGGGCTGCGGCAGACTAGGGGCCCAGGAAAGAAGCATAGTTCAAGTTCATGGTTGATCACGGGAGAAATCAAAGACAATGAGTCCAAAACAGTCCAAAGCACGAGGGGAATCAGATGAAACAAGATCGAAACAAGTCGGGGCCAAAGCCAAGATAAACACTGAGGAGATACAGTACCAAGCCTGGGGGTGATCTGGGAACAATGCATCTGGCCTTGTAACTATTGCCCAGGTTGGTTTGCATCAAACAAGGATTCAGGAGCCAGTCAGGAAAGAGACTACAACACTGGTACTGGGGATGGAAAGTTGACAAGATGAAAACAGACAACACTAGCCAAGGCTTAACAGACAAACGACTGGTAGGGAAAGCAGAAGTTTTAAGCAAGGGAGGGAACACCATGTTGTCCATTGGAAAACCACAGACAGTTTAGAGATGGGAATAAAGGGGAAGGAAGCAAACAGGAAAACAGGGAAGGAGATATCAGATGCTTTTAACTGGGGAGAAAGGAGCACTGAAGATTTGATAACTTGAGGAAGCTGTGGACAAAAAGTGAAAGAGGAGTGAAACAAGAAGTAGATAAGAATGAAAACATTTAGAAAACACAAAAAGCCAAAATAAAAATAAGAATCTTGAAAAGGACACCAGGACTTATTTAAGGAAGGGAAAACCGTAAAGCAGTAAACAATATGAGACAGGGTTACTGCAGCAGAGGATAGAGGAATGGGAAGTGGTACAGTATGTCCGACTGTCCAGGGGTCCGAGCTGGAGCTGAAGAGGGTGTGACTTCATTTTGAGATGAGGACATCGCAGTAAAGTGTAATACACAGAAAAGGGAAATAAATACACACACATAAAATTAATGAGGAGCTTTCCACAGAGAATAGCTTAAAAATTAAACGGGAATACACACTCTCAATCCATTGTAATTTATTTTAACTCAGTATTTCTGCACAAAAAAATCCTTCATCTGGACAAATACATTGGACTCAATGTAAGATTTATATTATTTGACATTAAGTAACTGAAAACATAGGAATTGTATTAGCGTTATTTCCCAATTAAATATCTTTGAAAAAAGAATGAAGAATGATTTCATAACTGTATCATTTAAGTGTTATGAACACTGTTTACTTGCCTGGGTTTTTATATCAAATGGAGTTCTAATGAAAATTCGGGAGAGATTAAAGCAGCCGGACTAGGTAAACTCCGCTGCTGCAATACACACCTAATCCTGACGTACTTTAATTCCTCAGTTTCCCATATATACAGTACAGCACATCATCCTCTCCTCTTCCTCACTCATTTTGCATCTCTCCTCCACCCCATCTCCACCATTGCAGCTGGCCGTTGAGTGCCTTTTCACCGGGCATGGGCTCCTACCCTCCCCATCCTATGACCCATGCTGTCACCCAGCCGGGTGGGTTAAGCCAAGTTTCCACAAACTCTTTCCCAAAATCTTCAGCTGGCCTCATTCCTTGTGAAGTCAAGTATCTGTCATATCTGGCTATTTGGTGTTTATAATGCAATTGATTGATTCACTAATTGCTTAAATGGGAAATAATCTGAATCTAACATTTCTCAAGGTACAGTATGTTTCCTGCTAATTTATGTTAGCTGATATCAGATCAAGGCTCTTTTGTGCTGAAATGTTTATAGAGTTTAATAAATTACAATGGAATTGAGGTGCATGCTGCTGTTCCAAATGTTTTTAAGTGAAAGACAAACCAAAACTTGATTTTGAGCACATGAAACCTGAAGATGGATTGTTGGCTGTGAACATTGTGGTGAGACTAACCACTTGGAGATCTGCTAAAAGATTCCCAGAATGATAGAACTTCCCCATTTGGATGCCTGGAAATAACAGAAAGGTTGGAACTAGGCTGCAAAACAGTTGATAGGAGAAGAGATCTGAGCCCAAGGGTGAGCAATTTGTTGTCATGCAAACCGTTAGTGAGGTTGTAGCCAACAGGGAAGGTCATATGTGTAGCATGACTAAATACAAAGCAACAAATACTGGGAAAATATTAGAAACCTGATACTTACACTTAGATGAACAGAAATGAGCACTGATAGGGATAGAAATGTATTTTTAAAATTCCCTTAAACTACATATGTATACTACTGGGGAGACAAAGTGGTAACTGTTAAGCATTAATGTAATTGTTAATGTAAGGTTGAAGATATGAACTTCATCATAACCTATATCATGCTGAGAAGTGCTATAGTAGCTTCATTATTGCAGCCCCTTTCTTTGCTCCCCAGGCATTCCTGTGGGAAAAGGCCAACAGACGAAGTCAGGGGGACTCCTACTGGATTGGACTGACAGGATTGAAGGGCAATGATGGGGACTGGCTCTGGGTTGACAACACGCCTCTGAAGAATGATGTAAAGTAAGACCCATCAACGTGAAAATAGAAGTAGTGGTTCAGGATCTGCAGAATTCATTTGACAAATCAAAAGAAACACTAATAGCAGCGTGAATATTCAATAGGTCAAGTATGCCACTTAATAGAAAGCCATCTTAACATAAAAGACATTTGTAAGCAGTGAGTGCTGGCTTAAACCTTGTCTGGAGATTGTTGAAGCTGACAGTGAACCCAACGAACAAAGCAGTTATTTGCAAATTATATTTCACTAGGAACGACAACAACAAAGATCAAAGCGTGATGAATGATTATGGAGCGGATATTGGCTTAACCCGCTTGGCTGAGGGCCGACCTCCTGGCCAGAGGACAAGGAGGCCAGAACCCCCACACAGGGTAACCAAGGGGCAGCTGCAGAGGTGGAGTAGGGGTGGAGGTGGGATGCAAAAGGCGTACACAAGGGATAGTAGGAAATCACGTTGGTATTTATAGCGTTTGGTAGAGGAAGAATGATGGGAGTGATTGCTAATCGCTGACAGCTGAGTACGATTGAGCGTGGCTGTTGTCATCCGTCCCGAACTTTCATTATAAGCTCCATTTTCTCATGAAGGGACAATTTTGTAACTGAGGCATTTAAACATGAAATGTAATAAATCAAATCAGCATTTTATTGTCAAGTTAAATGGAATCAAAGCCAGATATAAGCATCTGTATTTGGTCGCAGTTCAGTGCTTGATCTGCAGCAGCAATTCTGAACAGATGTACAGTATAATACATCTTAAGAAGGAATTAATTTAAGATTTTTTTACATAAACCTTTGACACTCATACAAGCACAATGGGTCAAATGGTCATCTTTTATTTGTTATATTGTTGTCTTTTAAATATGATTTTGATTTTTCATTTTCATGATTTTGAATATCATGCATTATACACACACTATTGTTAACTACATATATTAAGTATAATAATGAAAATATCAAGCTACAAGATTTTAGGCTTTCAGTTACAGTAAGTCACCATGAGCAGTAGCTGCTAAATATCTGCATTTACAAAAAAAAACACCCAGCAACAGAATTATTACATTTTTAACTTAAACTAATCTTTTTCTATCTTTAACTCAAAACCAAGAACATGAGGCACTTCTTTACTAAAGTATTGTAGAAGTACGCAGCAGGCTACCAGAAATGTGGCTGAAGCTTTCACCTTGGCTTCCTTCACGAAACGGCTCTGTTGAGATCCTTTGATCAATCAGCTAGTAAGAGAC
This sequence comes from Lepisosteus oculatus, assembly GCF_040954835.1. Classification (NCBI taxonomy): domain Eukaryota; kingdom Metazoa; phylum Chordata; class Actinopteri; order Semionotiformes; family Lepisosteidae; genus Lepisosteus; species Lepisosteus oculatus. The sequence continues at coordinate 11,453,299 of NC_090721.1, read as the reverse complement.
CAGCTGAAGTAAATGATCACCTCTCATATAAAACCTTTCTAATGTTTTGATGTTCTTAATTTGAGGAGGTGAGGGGGCTAAGGCAGTTTTCAGTGAGGCAAAAGAAGCGAACAGAAGTCACCCAAGACCCGTGATAAAATCTATGCTGAAATAATGATTTTAAAGCATCAAAAAGCTCCCTGTCTTTACTAAAGAATTTAACCCGAAAAAATGGAAAAAAAATAAAGTATATACTTACATAACACTTTTCTGGACACTCCACTCAAAGTGTTTTACAGGTAATGTGGACTCTCCTCCACCACCAATGTGCAGCAGCTCTGTGAAGTTGGCCCCCCTACAAACAACACAAATGAAGAGACCTATCTCATTCGTTAGTGCTGCGTGTAGCCATTACTCTAATACTCTTTTCTGTATGTTTATCAATAGTGGGTACTGGCCTAATTCGGCCCTGCACCCGTTGTTAGGTGTTTTTCTCTGGACATGGAGGATGTTTCTACAGATCTCCATGTGCAGAGTTTCTGTGGGGTGTTTGTCCCATTGAGTGTAATCCTGGTCTGTGAGGGGACCCCACACTTCACTGCCATATAGGGCAATGGGTTGGATTACACTTTGAAATATTTGGAGCCAGATTCTTGTTGGTGGGTTAATGTTGAAGAGCCTCCTTCTTATTGCGTAGAAAGCCCTGAGTACTTTCTCCCTCAGTGCCTTCACTGCCAGGTCAAAAGTCCCAGAAGAGCTGATGGTGAGACTGAGATATGTGTAGCTGGATGTGTGCTCCAATGTGTTGTTGTTGAGTGTAAATTTGTACCTGTTTCCCTGAGGTCTGGCTTTCTTCTGGAAAACCATAACTCTGGTCTTGTCCAGATTGACTGTAAGCGCCTAGGTCTGACAGTACTGCTCCAGCAGTGCAAGGTTCTGCTGCTGCATGTAGTGTAAGACCAGGAGCTGCAGACAGAAATTCCTGCTAATTCATTGATATAGATATTGAACAGTTTTGGACTCAGGCTACAGCCCTGTCTTCACGCCTTGGGTGAAGATACTGGTACTCCTGCACCAGTAACAGAGCGCTTGAACTCGGCAGAAGGGGTCACGTGATCACCAGAAAAAGAAGGCGCTCACGAACAAAATCAGCTGGGAAGCTACTTTCAACAGCACAAACCGGCAAATTAATGAAATGGGTTTAATATTTTGTGCTGTTTGGGGGCGTCAACTTCACAGAGCTTTGTGTAGCATCCACCTGGATGATGCGAAAGCAGCTATAGTGCACCTGTACACTCCCCACACATCAGCTATCAGTGGAGAGGAGAACGGAGATGAAGATTTATTAGGAGGCCATAACTGGTAAAGGCCAGGGGGAAATTTGGTCAGGACGCCGGGGTTACACCCCTACTCTTTTTGAGAAATGCCCAGGGATTTTTAATGACCACAGGGAGTCAGGACCTCAGTTTTACATCTCATATGAAAGACGGCACCTTATTATAGTATAGTGTCGCCATCACTATACTGGGGCATCAGGACCCATACAGACCACATGGTGAACACCCCCTGCTTGCCCCACTAACAACTCTTCCAGCAGCAACCTTAGTTTTTCCCAGGAGGTCTCCCATCCAGGTACTGACCAGGCTCACACCTGCTGAGCTTCAGTGTGAGTTAATTGGTGATATGGCTGCTGGCTGCTGGCAAGTGACTGCTGGCAGTAATCACTGTGTCTCCCGTTCTCCGAAAATTGACTTATCTTTCTATATACAGTATATACATAAGAAACAAAATAATTTATGCTGCCAATCATCTCGATTTAATAAGCCGTCATAGTTTTTTTTAATAAATTCAAAAGACTGTTATAAAGCTTTTAGCAGCTCGTCAAGTTTATTAAACTGGTGGTGGTCAGAGTGTGGAATGTAATCACCTGTCTTACAAAAACTCTAAAGGTAGCAGTGTTTATGTCTTTCAGATACTGGGGTCAAAGGGTGTCTAACAGCTGGAACGAAAACAACAAAGAGACATCCTCCACTGAGTTGTGTGTTCGCATGACTCCCAGCCTCAAATACAGGACACTCTGGTACAAATCAGTTTGTAAAAACCTCTTCAAGAGGATCTGTGAAAAGCCAGCTGCTATCGGTAGCCTGTGGTAACCTGAATTTCTATTTAAACAGCTGTACCTAATCAAAGCTCTCCTGTGAGTTTTATCACAGGACTGTCTCATCCTATGCAGAAACTTTAACCAGATAATATTTTCTTACATTCTTTCCATAAAGCTGTGCACTTTATTGTGTTCCCTGAGCTCATGGTATCATGCAGACATGGCTCGTCTTGCCAGAACTTTAGACACCAGTTAGCCCAAGCTGTTGAATCATTACAGCTGTTGTCGCAAAGCCAGACGGTACCAACCAAAGCCTTTTCATACATTATATACCAGATCATGTCTGTGCACGAGTGAACTTATAACAATTGCTAGGTGTATACCGATTAACAGGAGGATACAGAATTTGTTATACTACCTACTGTATAAATAATACTGTATAAATGGCATTCTTCAAAAAGGGATAAGAGAAGAACATAGAGCTTGGTAAGAGCTCGGCATTTTGCTGTTTTTTCCTTCTGTTTTCCTTCACTGTAAATAAAGAGCACTGGGTCAACGCATGACTGTCTCTTGCTCCCCCTGAGAGTCCAGGGGGAGTGAAAGGGATTAAGGAGGGAAACATGGAAAGTAGGATGGATCCGAAGGGTAGGAGGCAAGGCCAGTCTGTAAGTTACAGGGGTAATCTGGGCGAGGACATGAAAAGGACCAATGTACCTGGGAGCAAGCTTGCCAGAAGGTTGCTTAAGAGGAAGGTTACGAGTGGATAACCAAACAAACTGACCGCGTCGAAGTCTGGGTGGGATCCGACGGCGCCGATCAGTTACCTTCTTCTGCTGAGCTGAGGTGCGAAGAAGGGTGGCTTTGGCCTTCCTCCAGAAGGTCTTCAGGTTAGAGATATAGTCCTGAACCGAAGGGACCTCTGTGTTGGGGTTTGGGAGTCAGGGATCAGAGGAGGCTGATAACCTAAGGCACACTTAAAGGGAGACATGCCAGTAGATGTAGTATACAATGAGTTGTGTGCATACTCAGCCCATGGGAGCAGGGACACCCAATTATCATGGGTAGAGGAGATATAAGTCCGTAAATAGGTCAGCAGTTCCTGATTTATGCGTTCTGTCTGACCGTTGGCCTGAGGGTGGTAAGCTGAGGTAAGTGAGACTGAGGCGCCCAGTGACTTACAGAAGGCACTCCAAAACCGGGAGACAAACTGAGGGCCCCTTTCTGAAACAATATCCTTAGGGATGCCATGCAATCGGAAGATATGCTGTACAAACAATTCTGCTAGTTCTCGAGCTGTAGGTAAAGATGGTAGGGGAATAAAATGAGCAGATTTGGAGAAACGGTCTACCACTACCATAATAGTTGTGTGTCCATGGCTGGGTGGAAGGTCAGTAACAAAATCTACTGAGAGGTGGGTCCAAGGACGATCCGGGATGGGTAAGGGTTGAAGTAGACCCGCTGCCTTCATTCGGGAAGACTTCATTTGGGAACAGATAGCGCAGGCCTGGACATACTCCTTGGTATCCTTAGCCATAGTTGGCCACCAGAAGTCTCTGGAGATGAAATCCAAGGTACGGTGGACTCCAGGGTGTCCAGCGAAGCGGGAGTCATGACCCCATTGTAAAACTGCCGATCGGACAGGATGAGAGACAAATAACTTGTCCTGAGGACACTGAGGAGGTACCGTCTGCCCAACCAAGGCTCGTCGGACAATCACCTCAATGTCCCATCTTACCGCAGCCAGGAACTTACCAGATGGAATGATGGGTTCTGGGGTCAATTCGGCCTCAGGGGGGTCATGGATCCGCGAGAGGGCGTCTGCTTTGACGTTCTTAGAACCTGGAGTATAGGTGATCAAAAAATTAAACCTGGAAAAAAAAAGGGACCACCTAGCCTGGCGAGGACAAAGACGTTTGGCCGACTGCAGGTACTCCAGGTTTTTGTGATCTGTGTAAATCAAAAAAGGGTGATGAGCACCCTCTAACCAGTGCCTCCATTCCTCCAATGCGAGCTTAATGGCCAAGAGCTCACGGTTACCCACGTCATAGTTCATTTGGGCAGGGGATAACTTCTTGGAGAAGAAGGCGCAGGGGTGAAGAATCTGTTTTTCTCCATGACGTTGAGAGAGAACAGCCCCCACACCATGGCCAGAGGCATCCACTTCGACTACAAAAGGCAAAGTTGGATCAGGGTGTTTTAGGATGGGGGCTGTTGTGAACAGGTGTTTCAGACGCTGAAATGCTTCTTCGGCTTGAGGGATCCATTTGCGGCATATTTACCAGACGATCCTTTATTTCTTCACTGAGTCCTTGACGGAAAAAAAAAATTAGGACCTCGTTGTTCCAGTCTCCGCTGCTGCTACTTGAAAATCTATAGCATAGTCTTGTACAGACCGGCAGCCCTGGCGGATGGAGGAGAGGCTGAAGGCAGAGTCTTGACCAACCACAGGATAACAAAAAAACCCCTTAAATTTTCCTAAAAAGAGATCATAATCCTGAATTTCAGGAGCCTCGTGATCAAGCAGAGCAGTAGCCCATTCCAAAGCACGGCCGGTTAGCAGTGAAACTATGAAGGCGATCCGGATGGAGCCTGAAAACCAGCGCACACTGTGCTAAGAAGCCCCGACATTTCGTAGGGTTGCCGTCAAACCTGTCAGGTGGAGTTAGTGGAAGAGGTCGAGGGGCAGGTGTAGCAGCTGGCGGGGGTGGAGCCGAAGCGGCAGCTCCAGCGTTGCTTCCTAGATTGCCAATTGGCGGCATTGCAGACAGGTGCGCAGAGATCTGTTGGACAGAAGCCTGGAGCTGGAGTAAGGCTTGTCCGTGCTGATCCAAAGCCGTGCGAATCTCCTGTTGCTCCACTGGGTCCATATTAAAAGGCTCAGTATTCTGTTACGAGTTCGGTAATAGGGACCGAACTAGTGAGTGAACCCACTTGCAGGAGCGAACAAAGCCAAGTCGTAAACCGAAAGCAAACCGTAATCGTAGGAACGAGCCGAGAGTCCAGGGGAGCAAGATATCCGAAAGGGAACGTGTACCAAAGCCGAAGTGTGATCCGAAGTCGTAGTCCGTAGAGCAATCCTAGAATCCAGAGGTAGCCAGTAATCCAAGACAGAGCGAAAGTACCAATCCAAGCCGAGATCCGAAAAGCCGAAGTCCAAAGGGAAAAACCGTAAGCCGAAATCCAAGACAAACACAGAGTAGAAGAAGCGCAACCAGGAAGCTCGATAGGGAAAACCAATACTGAGCAACGAGGTAGGGAAGGACAGGTGTTTAAGTAGGATGAGACGGGGGTGTGGTGGTGAATGGGAAAACTGATAGATGAACTGATGGATAGGGGCTACACCTACTTCTGCCTCCTCCGTTGTCGAGAGGCAGGGATCGTAACATAGCCTGGGACCACCCTATTACAAGATCCTGTTATCACACTAATTTTCCAGTGTCACAAAGGCTTTGTTCATTGACTGTGATTTACCACTTTTTTGCTGCTATTTTAAACAAAACTAGTGTTTCAGAAGCATAGATTGAAATGCTCTTTTTGTTTCATCCATCCATTATGAAAAAGCTGCTTATCCCTGGTAAAGGTCATTGCAATTGTTCTGAAAGTACATCTGCAGCCTCTCAGAATGTGTGGTAATCCTCATTGCTGCATTCGACATACTACAGTACACTGTGTATGTCGCTGTGTGGTTCCCTGGTCAAAGATGATTAACAGGTGGCACTTGTGGTGCGTTAGATATTAGTAAAATGATTGTTACATTTAATCTGTTTCCCTACTGTACATCTTTAAATCCACATAATATGAAATATTAATATGGGATTATGTAATTAAAGGGAAATTGTGGTACTTGACAATACAAAATAACTGAAATATAAGAATGTTTCTGAATCTCATTAACATTATTGTTTTATGAGCATAAATAAAATATAGCAAATAGTCAGAGCTAAAAATGAAAAAATAAAGCACATAACAATATTCCACCTTCTTCATGAACATTTTTAGCATTAAAATTCTCAAATTGTGATAAACTTTAATCACCTCAGAAATATCACTAGACTACGTCCTATGTTATCACTTACTGTAGCTGAAAACCTGTTCAACACATTTGTCTTCTCCCGAATCGACTACTGTAACACTCTACCAATAACAATGCCAAACATTCGGCAGCCAGAATCCTGACCAGGTCTAATGCAGGTGATCATATTACTCCTATTCTGGAGTCCTTGCACTGGCTTCCAGTCAGGTTTTGTGCTGTGTCGACTTCAAAGTCCTCATGCTCACCTACAGTATAAGGCTCTGCATGACTTGGCACCTCAGCACATGTCTGAGCTATTATCGCCCTTCTCCCCACCTCGCAACCTTTGCTCTTCTAATTCTGGTCTCCTATCTGTCCTCGGAGCCCATCTACACTCTATGGGTGTGTAGACAGAGCAGGGACTTCTCCTGTTATGCCCCAAAGCTCTGGAACTCTGTCCCAAAGGATATCAGGGAGTTACCTTCTCTATACTCCTTTAAATCCAGACTCAAAACTTTCTTCTTTAGAAGGGCTTTTACTGAACTGGTTCTATTGTATTTAAGATCACTTTATTAGCCATAGGCAATTTCTTGTATTAGGAAATTGTCTTTTCACATACCCCAACTTGCTCTCTATGAGACACACAGACAGAGACAAGCTTGGGGTCAGAGCACAGGGGTCATCTATTTATACAGCACCCCTGGAGCAGTGGGGGTTAAGGGCCTTGCTCCGGAGCCCTATGAGTCCTCTGCCGGCTGCAGGATTTGAACCTGCAACCCTCCAGCTGCAGGTGCAGATTTAGCCACAGAGCCACCACCACCGCATTTTGTGTATGTTTTATTGTTCTAGTTGGTTGTTGTCATTCTGTAAAGCACTTCAAGAAGCCATCTTTAAAGGTGCTCTATAAAATAAAGTCTGTTGTATTATTATTATTATTATTATTATTATTATTATTATTATTATTATTATTATTATTATTATTAAACTTGGTCACTTACTGTGGCTGTTTTGGAGAAGTTTTGACATGCTCATTCTTACTAGATAAAGTTTATATACTTTATAAAATGCTGTAATCCTTTAATCTTATTAGGGAAAAAATAATTGGAATATGTATATATATAAATATTAATTGATATTTAATAATCAATATATAATATTAATTAAGTGGAAATCAATTTACTAGGGAATATTAATATGGAGTCATGTAACTAAAATAACTTTTTGTTAGATAAAAAACAGTACAAAACAGTATTCCACATTCTTCATAAACATTTTATACAGTACATCAACATGTTTAACTGGGTCATTTGCTGTGGTTATTTAAGAAAAGTGTTGGCTTTGACTACATCTGTTGTAATGGAACGTGAAACTCACATGTGACCTGTGGTGTGTAGCACATATTTCAGATTAACCTTTCTGATGTAGCACTGGAGGGAGTGTTTTGTGATTTGTTGGTACATTATCTCTTTACAGCAGGAGAGAGGAAAACTGGGTGTGGGCTTTTATTTTCACCCTCCTGTTTCAGTACACATTCCCAATAGTCACTGATGCTGCTTTAGTTATAGATCAGCAAACTCCAATTCCCATAAAAGCCACTTGGGGACTTCCTGGCAGCATCTTTGTCTCTTACTAATGCACCTTAACGTAAGACAAGTTACAGAACACATTCATTCAAATGACCACGTAAAAGATTTGTTTAATCTGGTGTGATTGTGTTAATTTACTTTTAAAAACAGTTTTTTAAAGACTCTATTGTCTGATATGTTTTTGTAACTTAAATTTAAATAAATGAACTCATAAAATGTAGCATACTGTGAGGTATAAAATTAATAAAAATGATAATATAGCATATAATTATCTAAGATTATTATATGTATAAGATTTTCCCCACAGGGCTGGGCATTGGCCAGGATTCAAACCCAGGCTTTTCATGTGACAGTCCAGAATTCTTCCACACGTTAGCAGCAGGGACATCTGATGGGTTCGAAGACAACCTGAGGAGAGGTGGTTGAAACCCGTATTGGCATTCAAAGGGAAACATACCTGTAGATGAATTGACCAGGATATTCTGGGGCAGTTCAGCCCAGGGTTGAAAAGAGAAGCTCCTTGAAGAATCTAGGCATGGGTTTGGGATCTAGGGATATGGAAAACTCAGAATCAGGGGGCAGCACATTGATGGAATGCACAGGAAGCCAATGGTCTCCCACATGCAATACGCCCACTGTCATGGTCACACCAATGGTCCTTGTCTGGATGCTCCCATCCAAGTCCTGCACAGTCAGTGCCGGATTGCACAGAACCTGGGGGATGCCAAGTTCCTGGGCTGTCTTCCTGCTACACAGGAATCCCAGATGACGGGGCTCCTCTCTTCTGCTTACTGACAGAGACATTTCTTGGTCACTCCAGGCAAACCAACCGCCAGTGTCCCTTCCCTCAACAGAATGCACAGAGACCCTGCATTGGCTCTTCTTCAGCACTTCTAAGGAAGGTGTCAAGCACTACAGGAGAGTGGGCATCTGAGGGAGGCGGCACAGGTTGTCGGCCCAGGTGTTCAGGTGGAGCCTCCAGTGCCTCTCCTGGCAGTACTGATGGCCAGTGCGGTCAGGGCATCTAAGGTGTGAGGTAGATCCCTCATCCTTCAGCCCTTCAGACAGCCCTGCCTGGAGCAAGGCACAGAGCTCGTTCTCCCCCCATCCACTTTCCATGGCCAAGGTGCAGAATTGTATGGCATATGAGTGGGCAGGCATGGCTCCCTGCTTGTAATGGAGGAGTTTGTGCATTGACTTGGTGACTCACCCTGGATATCAAACACCAGAAGGAATGCCTCTGTAAACCAGGCATAGTCACTGAAAAGGGGGATCTGCCCTCTCCCACAGACACCCAGGCTAATGCTGCCCCAGGAAATAATGGAAGCTATCTGTGCCTGGTACAGATGAGGGGATGGAGGGTGGCTACATGCAGAAAATGATGCCACACTGTGTAAGGAATCCCTTGCATCCATCTGGATCTCCTGAGTCTGGAAGAGGGGAGAGTCTCATCCAGATCTGGGATAAGAGGAGCAGGAATCTGGGCAGAAACTGGAGTAGGAGTCTGGCTGGGATGAACAGCTGGAGCCAGAACAGATGCAGGAGCTGTGATGGTAGTGATGGTCTGCATCATCTCCTGCAGTAGAGCTTGCATATCACCTTGACACCTGAAGAAGACTCCTCAGGTGAAACATTGTGTTTCTTTTCTTCTCTTTTCAACATGGAATAAACCTTTACTTGTTCCTTTACAGCCTACGCATGCTGACACAGCTCCCTACTGTACTTGAATTTCTTCAACTTACTGTAATATCTGTCGCAGGTCCCCAAGCCCTGCTGGATTTGTTTCCTTTGGCTCTGTTATTTCTGTTATAGCATGGATTGCTGTAGCTGATAACTGAGTCTCTCAGGCAGGATGGGAATCCTAATGCAGGAGATCGGTAGTTTCCAGAGAGAGGTGGAGTTTGCCAAGGAGCAGTAAATAATGACGGACATGAAGGAAAACCGACAGGTTCAGGAATCAGGGCAGAAACAGACATGGAAGATGCCACAGGAAAAGTGTTGGCAGATCTTGTGTCTTGGGTCTCAAAGATCAAGGTATTTACTGTAGTAAATCAGGTTCCTAAGTAGCGCATTCTAGTCAGGGCTGGGCATCGCAGGACGTCAGTATGACAGACGTTGAATGACAGAGTATCTTCCTCTTGATGTTTCAGGCATTAAATAGGGGATCTGGACTAAACTAATGAGAAGTTTGGGTACCGGATTCATAGAGGGAAGGGTGAATCAAAGGCGGCCTGAATGTATTTGAAGCAGAGCCCCAGGGGAAATGTGCTCACTCGTAGGAATGCTGTTGGTTCCCAGGACAGCCATGGGCTGTGAGTCACTGCAGTCCAGGAGTGATACACAGCACCTGCAGTTGCAATATGTTTTACAGAACCAAGAAACAAAAGCATACATTTCAAAACAACTTATTTTGAAGATCTTATCTCAGCCACTCCAAAGACTAGGCAGTTGAATTTGGTCCTGCATGTACTTAATGCCCATAATTCAAGGACAATGTGTATTGAGAGCTATGAGTGATATTGTGGAGCTTTATTTAACACAACAGAACAGTTGTGAAGTTGGGGAATATACTATTAAATAATAAAACAAAAAAATTAGAGTCAGCAAAATTAATTGCATAGTGGGCACTCAAGGTTCTTTTTAGCAGAGATAACTCGGCATGAAAGAATGCTTCTGTTCACTTAGGTTTAGCTACCAAAGAAGTCATGTGGTCTTCTGTGGTGGAGGGGCCAGTGTTAGCAGTGGATGTAAACTAAAGGAACAATTTGCTGTGCGGTGGCAGGAACATGAAGAGGACATCAGGAACAGGAAAAAGACTTCACCTGACATTAGTGGACCAGTAGGGATACAAGTGCAGAATTTGTTCCATCCACTACAGTTGACAGTTGTGTCAGATGGTCTGGATATATTTCAGCTGCAATCTCTTGCAAGTGCATAGCCAGGGGACCATTTTCATAATTTTCTACCTTCCCTTACTTCTTAACTTCCCAGAGAAGGGACTCTCAGATTTTTTTTTATTATTTTCAGAAAGTGGTTACAAAATGAGTGCAATGTTTCCTAAACTGAACTAGCTTTTCTTTAAACTGAAAGGGCTTAATTCCACCCAAGCCTTATGGTAGAATTGCCCTTCATAAATTAGTCAATCAAACAACAGGGGAAAGGATTAGAAAATAAGTTTAAAGGCAGTTCAACACAAAGAGCTGTAGATATTATAAAAATCTTTAATAACCACTGAGATAAGAATATATGTGACTTTATTTTATATAAACATACAAGAGCATTTTTAAACTTTTTTTTAAATTTTCTAAACATTATGGCTAAATAAATCATAGAATTAAAATTGCAACATAACACTTAGCATATTATAAAGATACTTTATATGTAAAACAGACTATAGATATAAGATTCAAAGTTCTTTCCCTGTATTGTATTTACTCAAAACGTTTACACTAAGCTAAACATACAATTAACTTTTAGTGCCACAGCAATTATATAATGACATAGTATTTATTAACAGAGTACTTCAGTTTATAATAAATGCTAATAATATGTACATTGATTTATTATATATTTTTAGCAGAATAATCCAGTAATTATGCTTATTGTTATTGAAAATGTTACTATAAAATATATATTTTAATATTTTAGCACAATTTATCAGGATGTAATTAAAAACAATTTTATAAAGGTAATATTTTATTTTATGGTTGATTCATGGACACGGACTGGATACCGTCTCAGATCTTATAGAAGACCCTATGCGATGCGGTAAGAGCTGGAGAAAACAGGAGGCGTGGTAAAAAGGAACACACAGGGGTTTAATAGTGCACAAAATAATAGTGACAGTCCGTGAGACAGTGTACAGGGGAAGACAAAACGGCATCCAAATCCAAACGGGTCCAAGGGCAGGTCAAAGCACAGTCCGAAAGTCCATCAACTAGAAATCCATCCTGGGACGCGACAAAGTTAAAATCCCCGGGAGGGGGGAGCACACAGACAAACGAAACATGGAGGTCCAAGGGTGACGGGGCGAGATCCTCCAGACCCCGGGCTCAGGAAGCGGGAGGTGTCGGGGATGAGGCCTATGCCCTCAGGAGACGGACGTAGGGTTTCCTTGTGCTAGGAGGGTCTCGCGACATCTTACCCTAATGATGAGCCCCGAGGACTGGAGGAACTAGTCTTTAAATAATAACACTAAAAGGGTACACCTGGAGAACTAAATCAAACGAACAATAATGGGAGCAGTGGAGCGCCCTCTAGGGAGGGATGTCGGGCGTGACAGGTTGGTGTTGTTTGGCAAGTAAGGATAAAGTTTGAAACAATTCCTTGTGTGTAAAGCAATGTGAATGATGTTTGATACAAATGTATAGTTACTAATAATTAAAAATGCAGTTATCGAGACCCACAAACAAGGCTTGTGATACTCTTTTTCAGGTTCCTAGACTTAATGCATTCCTATACAATGAAGCCTAGTTTGAAAGAAGAAAGAGTCCCTTTTCAAATCCAGGTTGTGCTGCTTGTGAACTGTGCCTCTGAATGGAAGGACAGAAATGGTCATGTGACTGTGGGATCAGGGTGAGAAGACAACTGTGTTAGATTTGGCTACTTGACATCACTGCTATGCTTCTTTCTGTGTTGTTTTTAAAACCCTTTTAAGAGCCTTTGCTCCACAAATCTGTGGGTATTCCTATAGTCAAAGAGACTCTTTCTCACAAATCCAGCGATAGGTGTTGCTGCAAGAAGCTGAACTTATTATGTTCTGTGTGTTGTCCCAGTGCTGGGCAGCACAGTTACCTTTCTCATACTGATTAACCACAAACCTGTGAGGCAAAGAGACAAAAGAGGAGAACAGCAGTTATCAACAGACTTAGTTGACATTTGCTCGTAAAATGTCCTAAACATTAAAAGAACATTATTAAGGGGTGTAATGAGAACATTTGTGAATTGCTATAATCATATGGGAATAAGTATTAGTTTAGATTTTCACAAAGTCTAACTATACATTTTTTTTTTGCTTAAGAAGCCTCCACAGCCAAAACATTCTGTTTTTTTCTTGTCTTTTCAGCATGAAATAAACATTTCCTTGTCTTTTTGCAGCCTGTGCATGCTGGCACAGCAACCTACTTGACTGTTTACAATGAATTCACAATGCAGCAGCTAGAATTGTTCCTAGGAGCAGAAAGTACGACCATATAACCCCTATACTTAGCTCTCTTCATTGACTTCCTGTCAGGTACAGGGCAACTTCAAAATCTTTCTTCTTACACTACTTATAAGGCTCTCAGAGGTCAGGCACCTTTTTACCTAATGGAACCTATTAATGTTTACCATCCAAGCTTAGATCACAGAATGCAGGTCTTCTTCATATTCCAGGCATTAATAAAAAACAGTTGGCGGTAAAGCATTAGTAACAGAGCCCCTAGCTTATGGAACAGTCTCTCACCCCATGTTCAGGATGCTGAGTCAATCTCAGTATTCAAATCCAGACTGAAGACCTACTGTATTCTTGCAAGAGATTGCAGCTGAAATATATCCAGACCATCTGACACAACTGTCAACTGTAGTGGATGGAACAAATTCTGCACTTAGAAGAAGGCTCCACGGCCGAAACGTTGTGTTCTCTTTCTTCTTTTTTTCAGCATGGAATAAACCTATTACTTGTTCCTTTGCAGCCTACGCATGCTGACGCAGCTACCCACCTGAATTACTTCAGCCTAGCCTACTCAAACCTTACATCATAGCCTGCTGCAATCATGGCTGCTGGTGCTGCTGTACATGCTATTGTGTGTCTCTATGTTGGCCCACCAGGTAGATACATCTGTTCTGACCAAACTATCCTATTCTCCTCCCCGGGCAGGGCACCATCTGAGTTGGATGCTACATCACAGCCATGTATCCAAGAGGGACATAGTGGATATAGCTATCATTTAGGAGGATTTGGCTGGTCTACAGAGATCTGCATGGAGTACTGACATACAGAAGACATGATGGATGGATAGATTAATATCCTCATTTATTTATTTCCTTTTTTTTATTTATATAATGTTAGCATGCCCAAAGGGGTTTGGCAGCCACTTGACCTTGGACCCCTAGAGGTTTTTTTTTCTCCTTACTAAGGAGTTTTTGGTTCCTCTCCTCCGTTGTCTTCTGGTCTTTTCTGTTCTGTATTCACAACAGAAGGCTTCACAGACAAAACGTTGTAGTTTCTCTTTTCTCTTTTCAGCATAGAATAAAGCTATTACTTGTTCCTTTGTATGGTCATTTGTTTTGTTAAGCGTAACCTTTTTGCTCTAGTTTATCTCTTACAGCGACAGTGACACAAATTCGATAGTTTGAATTTACTGGAACAATTAGAAATTAAATTTAATCGAGGGTCAAAGTATTAGTTTTGCACCTGCTACCCAGAGCAAACTTTATGCCAGATGGCCATAAAAAGTAGTATAATGGGTAGGTCAGGTGAACTATAAAGTCATCAATGAGATAAACAAAAGAAATACCAGATCTGCCATGTAAATGCAGTGAAAATTATGGGAAAAATGGGAACTGGATTTGTAGATTACCTCTTGTATATGAGAGGAGTGATCTAGTTCATATTCCTCTGGTGCTTCCCTACCACCTTAACACACTCTCTATCCCCAGGACCATTAATGGCAATTTTCCTATCCTACAGGATGATCCCTCCACTGGGGCCCTCTTTTCTGATCGCCCATCATCTCATATCATCTCGATATCATCTCATATCACCAACCACCTAATCTGCGTAACCTTCTTGTTCACAGCTCCCTTGATCGCACTCAGCATTCATCCCCACCAAGCACCTTCTCCTGTAATAGAGCTTTCTGAATCACCTTCAAAGACATATCTAACAACACGCTCATTCAGGGCCCCTCAAAGTCAATTCCGGATCACCCAGACAACACCCTGTACCTCCAACAACCTCATTTACCGTATCTCCTGCAAAAAATGCCAAGCTATCAACTGGAAGAAGACTAGGAGACCACTTCAGAGAAGATGTTAGGACTGTGATGATAAAAGATTTCTCCAAGCCCACAGTTTCCCACTTCACCTCAGATGGCCATGATCACACTGATCTCTCTGTCTCTGTTCTCAAACTCCCACAGCAGAAAAACAACAGAAATTAAACTCATCCTGAAACTATGTTCACACTAGGTCTCTCAATGACCAACGTAGTTTTGTGTAATCTTCTCTATTCTCATGCAGGTTTTGACTTTTCTTCACCCTTCTGCACTTTGCACTTCCTGCGTGGCCTCTCTGCCTCTCTGCCCCTCCTGCCTCCTCCCCTCTCCCAGCTTTTGTTCTTCTGTGCTATTTAATCTTTGTTGTCTGTCCTGTCTTTCTCACACCTGAAGAAGGCTTCACAGCCGAAATGTTGCGTTTTCTCTCTTCCCTTTTCAGCATGGAATAAACCTATTACTTGTTCCTATCTATAGCGTAGCTCAATCTCGTCCGGGAATGTGATATAACCTGCCTCTTCAGGGGGAACTGTATGACATTAAACCAGGGTTTAAATGGAATCTCTGCTTCTCACTGACACACCTGCCAGTGAGGAATTCGCTCACCCGGCTCCTCACTGCAAGTGCTGCTACAGTCCAGACCCCTGTGAGCTGACCTTAGGATGATAACAGGGTATCTCACTGCAAGACCCGGTTTCTCACTCTCCCTGTGACAGAGAGGATTTCATCTGCTTGGTGACTCACTGCGAGACCCAGTTTGGTCTAGCTTCCTGATAGCAGACAGCCAGAGACTTCCCATGAGCTCTGTCTCTCCCTGACACACCGGTGAGCATCTGACTCCCCACGAGTCAACCCAGACTAATTACGCCCTTGACCCTATGTAGGGAGCTTGGCTTCCCACTAGTGAGGCGAATTCTTCAATTACTTTGTGCCTATGTGATATGAACACATTCCTGCCTGTCTTGAGTGCCTCACCAGCACCCTTTGGTGGCATAACCCTTTAACTGACACTACAGGTCCTGTTGCCCTTTTATACGTTGATGGGTGCCAGGTGTGCAAACCACTCATTTGGCTTTTCTGAAAGGTGTAGTTGTAACTAGGAGTTGACAATTCTATAATGAAAAACACATCATCAAGTTTTAGTCTGTGTTTTTCTTTGCAACGTATCTGGAGATTTTTTTACAGTACATCAGGAAAGACAATCAGACTAGAAATAAAAGGTACACGATGAAAACAATATACTTCTTATTTAATGATGTATTAGACTGTTATTAATGACTTTATAAACTGGCGTTCACAATTCCCTCAGGCTCAGGCCATTAAAATAGTAAAAAGTATAGTTTTGTTGCTTCTGCCAATTCATCTCCAGTAGATGATGGTTATTATCTATTTGTGAAGCATATTAATACATTTCATTTAGGAGGCAATTATAAATTCCATTTGTAACCCCTATTCTGAAGTGTTTCCAACATTTTTCTGATTTTTCCCTCCTGTATATTTATGAGGAAACAAATACAGGATCAAGCTTGTTAAAATGTTGTTCCATTGTTCCATCAAAAGAAAAGCTAAATTCTCTTTCTCTGCTCCGAGCCATGGAGGTCACACAGATAATGTGTCTTTCACTCCGAAAGCCGAGAGAAACATACATACATGTTGGAGTTCAAAGGTTTGTTGTCAGGCCACTTCCAGGTACCCTGATCCTTCTGAAGTCCTATCCAATGACCCACATCCATTTCTGTGTAATGTCGAAAAAAGATCTAGAAAGAGAAAGACAACTAAACCACATTTTCTCATTCTAGGAAGATAAAAAAGTCTTCTTGCATCACACAATCAAAGTGTAATTTTTATTACACTTTGTCACTATGGCAACCCATCGTGTCTCCATGAGGTCTGAAACATCCGCGAAGTCTGTCCAGTATGGGCCTTTATCAGCCCCCCCTGCTGCTCATTAATGAGTTAATTAATGGGTTAAGTCCTAGCTGAGCCCTTGCTCATTGGGTTCTCCACTGTCCCAGCCAGGCTCCACTCACTCGCTTTTTCTTCTGTGCTTGCTGTGTACTGACAGCTTGGGTCCTGGGTTCAGTTCCCATGTTGCTAGCTGTGTGGAGTTTGTATGTTCTTCCCGTGTTTTTGTGTGGGTTTCCTCTTTGTACTCCAGATGGCTGGTGACATACTGGTCACTTAATTGGCTTCCATGAAAATTAGCCCCGGTGTGAGTGTTAGTGTCTGCGTGTGCCTGCGATGCACTGGCATCCCATCCAGGGTGTATCCTGCCTTGTGCAATTGCTTAGGCTCTGGCTCCCCGTAGCCCGGTACTGTATAAAGCAGTTAAAAAATAGATGGCTGAAGTCATAGAAGAACTCCTAAAAAAATTACCAACAAACGATATAATGATAGAAATTTTTAATATAGTTTCAGATACTGTTGAAACAGACTGGATTATCCATTTTAATACTCTGTTGTAGCAAAATTCAATTATACACTGAAAACAAAAGTGTGGAGAAGTGTTACAGCCTATAACCATAGAATGTATATTGATTAATCACAGGATTTTGTTAATCAAAACCCTAAATCATGCCATAACGCTACAAATATGTTAAACTACTTGTGCATTATGGATAGTAGCAATAGAAGTAATCTCAAATCGGTCATTTCCATTTAGTTCAGTCCACTGTAACTGCCTTCTTGTTTACTGATGGGCTGACACAGTACCCACCAAGGCTGTTACTTTGTGAGAGTTTTCCTGTTCTCATAACCCTTATCCATATGTCTAGGAGTCACCCATAACATTGGAGCTCTATCCTGCTAGATCCTGCCACTTCTGGGAATTTGATCTTTCTTCCCCGGCACCTCACTGCAAGACCTGGCTTCAACCTGACAGGAGTGACAGTGAAGGTCTAGCCCTCAGTGAAGATGAGCCAACCTGCAGGAGTCTTCCTCTGATATTCATGCCTGGTAGCAAGCATCAGACTTCCATGAATGAACTAAGGCCATTTTTCTCACTAACCTTATACTGTATAGGCTTGACATAGGTGATGTCAGGTCCTTAATAACATCTGGCATATTTGGCTTGTTTATGCATTTCTCTGTATCTGGAGCATCTCTACACCACCCTCCAGAATTTTAACCTCTTATCTGACATTCCAGATCCAACTGCACTGCACTGTTGCAAAAATGTTATAGTCCTTCCAAAAATAACACTGAAACACTTCTCTACACATAAATTCAATGATACAATGAGAGGTTCAATACTGAAAACAAAACTTGAACATTGGTTATGAGTAAATATTTCATAATGTTTTTTACTTTACTTGTATTTGAGCTTGTATGCAGAATCTGTAATGCACTCTGTAATGTTAACCATTGCAGAGTGCATTATAGATTCTGTATACAAGCTCAAATACAATGACACTGAAGCTATAACGTTCTTGTTTAAAGTTTGGTTGCAGTCACAAGGAAAGTGCAAGGAATCAGAACTGAATATTGAAGGTCCTTTGCAGACCATTGTATGTTTAGGCAGATACAGTTTCCACAACAACAATGCAAAATTTTACACACAATGTCATACCCAGTTGTAACAGTGTAGGTCTTTGAACCGACTTTTCACTGGCTTGAGGGTCGATATTTTTGAGGTAGTGAGCCAGTGTATATTTACTCAAAGTGAAGGTTTTTCACTAAGGTGAGATAGCAAGGTGTAAGAGAAAAACAAATTAGTGACAAAAAGAGTGCACCTTAGTTGTATAGTCAATAGCATAGTTCTGGGACAAACAAAGAGGAGTCACATGAGAATTGAATATGAGAGAGCATTCTCACATGACTATTAGGCAGAGATAAACAATTAGAAGGCTGCCTTAGTGGTAAACATGGGAAGATTCCTTCTACTGTGTCACACAGTAATTAATTGCTAGTAAGTAGTTACCAATGTAGCGGCGAGGCTTAATAATAAGGCAGAATTAAGTGTTTCTGAGCTTCCCAAATGAGGCCCCATTTCTCTGTTCATCTCTGTGGTGCAGCCACAGAGAAACCATTCATGCAAGATGTTTTCTTTTGATAAGGACAGCTCCCAAAGGGGGATGCACTTAGCTAAGCCTGGCTATCATGATCAATGGTTATCCATTGGCGCCTATCTGTTTAGGGAGTGCCAGTTGGACATCTGGACTGCATTACTAAGTGTCAGGAGTAAGTGACTCATATCTCACATTGATCAACCAATCAGGGACCGGTAGGGCCGAGTAACCCACGTGGGACTCTGATGCCCATGGAACTTTCAGCCAATCAATGAGCTGAAGTTCCTCCAGGTAAAAACAGGCAACACAGAGAGCCTGAGAGATTCAGATTCAGATTCAGATTCAGATTCAACAATTCCAAAGGGAATTCAAAGGAGAATTCCAGGGCAGGACGGCCCAGGAGCAGAAGGCTCCCAAGGGCAGGACATTCTCGCAGTGCGCCTCCTGACCATCCTGAGACTCAGCCCGGACAACCACGGAACGGCCAGTGTGTCCGAGTGCCAGAACTTTCCTTTGTTCTAAGAGTCTAGAGTGGAGGTTGCCAGAGAGTAACCAGCAGCAGCATTACTATTCAGAACTAGCTCTTCATCAGGAACGAACCGGTCCTCTTCCTGACTTGCTGGGACCCACAGTCATCTTTTCTCCTGTGCACAAACTTTGCTAGTTAAAGCCAACAGTGAGCATCAGCAGCGCACCGTCGCAAGCAGCACAGCACAGCCTGGCACCGAGCCAGAGAGCGCGGATTGGACAGCAACAGCCTGCAACTGTTTCTTTGTGCCCGCAGGAGATCTGAATCCCCAGAGATTGGATGAGTATTCAACTTCAATGCATTACAGCTCGAGAATACAATTGTTATCCAAACCAGTTGATATCAATTTAATTCCTAAGAGTTATGTACTTGTTTGAGTATCTAATGTAGAAGTTGTAACCAAGTTCACTTTACGAAACGGTCTTAATGAATGATATACTGAACGTATGTCCTCTTGATATGTGTAACTCTTTGTAACTGACCGAATATATCTTTTGTATTCTGATAACCCTCTCGATAAGATCTGTTAGGTTTATATGCATATTCTATGTATTAATAAATGTATCCTCGTGTATTAGTACCTGTGTGTGTGCGTTGTTTGAGTTATGTCGCATGGTTGGACTCTAAAGCCATCAAAAGAATCAACTTTGTGATTTACTGCTACAATTAATAATTGTCTCAGTAAATGCCCAAACCCTACAGAACTGGTGCCTTCAGAGAGCCACTAAAATTACATATTTGGCGTCCCTGAAACGGCTATGAATCACTACACCGGACAACCACGGAACGGCCAGTGTGTCCGAGTGCCAGAACTTTCCTTTGTTCTAAGAGTCTAGAGTGGAGGTTGCCAGAGAGTAACCAGCAGCAGGCCTCGTGAACAGGTCGGAACTGTGGACAGCTGAATTACTATTCAGAACTAGCTCTTCATCAGGAACGAACCGGTCCTCTTCCTGACTTGCTGGGACCCACAGTCATCTTTTCTCCTGTGCACAAACTTTGCTAGTTAAAGCCAACAGTGAGCATCAGCAGCGCAACGTCGCAAGCCGCACATCACAGCCTGGCACGGAGCCAGAGAGCGCGGATTGGACAGCAACAAGCCTGCAACTGTTTCTTTGTGCCCGCAGGAGATCTGAATCCCCAAAGATTGGATGAGTATTCAACTTCAATGCATTACAGCTCGAGAATACAATTGTTATCCAAACCAGTTGATATCAATTTAATTCCTAAGAGTTATGTACTTGTTTGAGTATCTAATGTAGAAGTTGTAACCAAGTTCACTTTACGAAACGGTCTTAATGAATGATATACTGAACGTATGTCCTCTTGATATGTGTAACTCTTTGTAACTGACTGAATATATACCTTTTGTATTCTGATAACCCTCTCGGTAAGATCTATTAGTTTTATATGCATATTCTATGTATTAATAAATGTATCCTCGTGTATTAGTACCTGTGTGTGTGCGTTGTTTGAGTTATGTCGCATGGTTGGACTCTAAAGCCATCAAAAGAATCAACTTTGTGATTTACTGCTACAATTAATAATTGTCTCAGTAAATGCCCAAACCCTACAGAACTGGTGCCTTCAGAGAGCCACTTTTCTTACATATTTGGTTTCCCTGAACCGGCATAATCTACACCAAACACCAGCTCTCAGTGGGGAGGAGAGCAGAGTGATGAAGCCAGTTCAGAGATGGGGATTATTAGGAGGCCATGATTAGTAAAGGCCAGGGAAAAATTTGGCCAGGACACCAGGGGTGACACCCCTACTCTTTTCGAGAAATGCCCTGGGATTTTTAATGATCACAGAGAGTCAGGACCTCAGTTTTACGCCTCGTCCAAAGAATGGCACCTTTTAGACATTACAGTGTCCCCGTCACTATATTGGGGCAATTAGGACCCACACAGACCACAGGGTGAGCGCCCCCTGCTGGTCCCACTAACAGCAGCAGCCTTAGTTTTTCCTAGGAGGTCTATCCAGGCTGACTGCTGGGAGCTGTAGAGTGATATTGCTGCTGGCATGGATAACGACAGTGGATAATGTAATAATGGTGGAGATTAAAACAGATCAGAACATAAAAGTGATGTTTCATTTTGGGGAACTTTGGTGAATTTGCTTTTTCAATCAAGCCCTGTGTGCACCAGTGTAATGGCAGTAACAAAGACTCATATTCTAACTTCATCATGAACTATTATAAAGCCCAAGATGCAGAAGGGTGGTCTATTTCAAGGACTCTCCATGGTCGTGAATTTTCTGGCACTAGCGCTCTGCTCTAAGCTATGATATTTCTGTTGCAACAAAGTTTCCTGTAACTACTTCCTGCCTTGACGCTTCAGTCCACACCTGTTTCCAATATCATCAAGACGGCTCATTTGTTTAAACTAGCTTCCAGGCTTGTTCACTGCTCAGTTTTGCTCTGCACTTATACTTTGGTTTTGACCCTTGCTTTCTCAAGACCTGACCTTTTGAGTGTTTCTGAACTTGACCCTCCTCTGCTTTTGTGGGGACACTTTTGCCTAGTGTTTGTGTTTTCCAGGCCCTGTACCTTGCCTGTCTCCACTTCTGCCTGATCCTGCCACAGGGTCCTGTTCAGTCATCACATTGGACGGTCATAGCTATTTGCCGCAATGTAAAAAATATATATTAGTGAGTATAATAAAAACGGATGTCAATTTTTAAATTATTAAGTATTAACGCATAGACCTACACTACATCTTTCTTAATAAGTTGTTTTATCAAGTCCAGTCTTCCCATAATTAATCACGTGGTTATATTTCTGTTATCTGCATGTAACGCTCCTCACTTGCTTACATTATGTCATGTGCCATGGTCTGAAGCTCCACTATTTAGTAACCCTTGTGATGGAGTAAGCTGAGGCTTAGTTAAAGCCTCTTCCTTCACTGAAGTAAATTGTGAAATTCCATTCCACAGACAGAAATGGGATCTTCTGATTAGCCTGGAATTCCATTACACAGTAGTCCAATCTGTGAATCAAGGCAGGTGTGTACAATTTACTTTACTAAGCCTCAGCTTGCTACATCACAGGCCTAATAATAAAAATGCAATTAAGGCATCAGAACTCACTATAAGCAAGTGGGCGGAATTAGAGATATTCACCTCTGTACATCCATAAGATAAAAAAGAAGCAAGCCTAATTTAACATATTTTTTAAACTTTCAAAGTGGACAGCACCCTGCAGAAAAGTAATCCATTAGTCGACTGCAAAGGCACTTAATTAAAACAAACAGAACCTTCTACAAAAAGAGCACCTGCTATGCTCTTCTGATCGGCATAGGTGTAGATGTAATAGAAATGAAGGAACACCTCACCAGCTCCTGATAATTGTTCAGAACTAGGAGACGGGATCCAAACTGATAGCATTGTTGACTGGCTTCTACCCAGGTGCCATATTTCATGGATATAAAGTAACATTTCCCATGCTGGCCCCTCATCCATCCTACTGGGCAGATTCCACAGGGCTCGTCTTCACAGCACATGGAAGAACATAACAGTGAAGATTGAGGTGGGCAGAAATTTAGTCCAGGGTTAACATCACAAGAGCCTGGAGAAAAAACTTCACATCTATGTAAAGGGTTCGGCACGTACACACCATAGCAATTAAATACAGAAAATAAAAATGATTAAAGGAAACTTAAATATTAATGGTCAACATTTGTTGATGAAACGTTCTCTAAAACAAAATTGTTGTAATAGTGTTTCTTGGTACAGAGACAAGAGTATGTGTGTTTTCTCAGAGTTGTAGCTTCAGATTTACAATGGCTCTTCAATGGATTTGACTTTTAACCTTTGGTGAGTTGTTTACAGAATTCCATTGTCTTCACTAACATGACAAAACATACAGTAAGAGCAGATCTGACTAATTTTTACAACTGAACAAATTAGCACTGACCTTAACAAGGAATTGATTCCTGTCACTATCGCAAACCCCTCCTCTTAAGGGCGCTCCAGCCCTTCCTCATTAGTCTCATTCCCCGCACCTGTTTCCTGTTTCAGTTCACCTTTATAAGCCAGGCGCTCACTTCACTTGTTGCTCTGCATCTGATCTCTGCATCATGTGAGCCTGGGACTTGGTTGCGCCTGGCTTTGTTATGGTTTTAGCTTCCTGTTCCTGTTCCTGTTCCTGTTCCTGTTCCTGTTCCTGTTCCTGTTCCTGTTCCTGTTCCTGTTCCTGTTCCTGTTCCTGTTCCTGTTCCTGTTCCTGTCCTTGTTCCCCCCACCGGTCCCGACCCGGCATCTGTTTTTAATCCCTGGTTTGTGGACCTTTTGCTTTTGTTTTGGATTCTCCCTTTGGAATTAAACTGGACTGTTCGCCTTGGCCACACCTCCCCGAATCACCAGCACAGCATGGACATGCCCCCCTGTTCTCATCCCTGTTCCTGCATGACTTTTCCCTAGTGTTTTCCTTCCTCACTATTCTGGATTGTGTTGTCTGCATAGGGTCCGGAAAGAACTGTTCTGTTACAATTCCTAGGAGTTTCAATAAATAATATGCCTTTTTATGATTAACTCTAATTTGGAGTTTATATCAAAAATATGAAACCATTATTACTTGTAATAACTGTCACTCCAGCTGGGATTAATACAGTACAGTAGTAGTTTCATTGTGAACATCAAATCTGCAGAATATGCCTATCCTTCAATACTCCTCAGGATCTAATGAACACTAAAAGTTCTAATACATGCAAAAAGTTTTCTTTTATTGTCTTTTTTTTTACTTTCTCTTATCATGAAATAAGGCTTACGCTTCTAGTCTGGCTTACCTCTGACATGTCCACAAACTCGAAGGCGAAAATCCCTTTCAATCTGGCTGAGGTTTTTCTGACATTCTTGGTTGGCTTTAGTTAGAATGCTCTGAAGCTCCTGGTTTGAAGAAGTGAGATTTCTTGTACATTCTAGTTTGGCTTCCATGAGGTTCTTCTGAATTTCTTCCTTCATTCTGCTGAGAGTTCTTTTACATACCTGCTTTGATGTCATCAGGTTTGTTGCACACTCGTGAACTGTTTCACTGAGGAACGTCTGACATTTCCTACTTTCTTCCTGTGTTCTAGTGAGGTTTTGGAGGTACTGTTGTTCAGCTGCACGTAGAGTACTTGCACACTCTCTCTTGGCTTTTGTGAGGTTAATTTGGCACTCTTGCTCAGACTGAACAATTTGACTCTTCAGATTCTCCTCCACTCTGCTGAGGTCACTGTGAAAAGTCTGTTGTGCCTCATGCAGGGCTCTCTTGCAGCTGAGGTCTGCTGCACCTTGAGCACTCGCACATTGTTGCCCAGCTTCGTCAAGGACAGTTTGCCATTCATGGTCTAGCCTCGTGAGATTGACCTTACATTCCCATTGTGTTGCATTGAGGGTCCTCTCCCACTCGTGGTTCATTCTACTGATGTTGGTCCTACAGTCCATGTCTAAAGTACTGAGGGTACCCTTGACTCCCTGATGGAATTGAGAGAGGGTTTTTTCACAGTCCTGTTTGGATTCCTCAACCAAGTTTTTGTACAATAACTCTGTCCTACTAAAGTTACTTTTACATTCCAACTGTTCATCTTTGAGTAAAGCCTGACACTCTAAATCTGCTTTGGTAAGGTTTTCTTTACACTCCTGGCTTGTCTGTAGGAGAGAAATTGAATACATCTGCTCCTTTTCATTGAGGTATTTTCTACATGTCTGGTCTGTCATACTAAGCTTGGTCTTGCACTGTTCATCTGCTATGCTGAGGTTTCTCTTACACTCTAATTGTGCTTCAACAAGGGTAGTGTAATAGTGTTGACTCGCTTGTGTGAGGTTCCTCTGACACTGCTCATCCATTTCCTTGAGGGAAGCCTTGCACTCAGTGTGTGACAGCCTCAGTAGACTCTCACAGTTCCTATTGGAGTGGGTGAGGTTTGCCTCACACACTTGGCTCATTAACCTCAAGGAAGCCTTACACGCTAGATCCACTCTACTGAGGTTCAGCATATACTCCTGTGTGACCTGCTGAAGAGATGCTCCATATGTCTGCTCAGCAGCACTGAGGTTCCTTACACATTCACCATGTGCTGCACCAAGGGCTCTCTCCCAGTCTTGGTTGATCCTGCTAATGTTGGTTCTAAAGTCTAAGTCTGCAGTGCCGAGGGTAGCCTTACACTCCATGCGGGCAAGAGTGTGGCTGCTTTCACACTCCTGTTTGGTGTCCTGGAGCAATTTCGTGTAGTCATGCTCTGTTTTGCTGAGGTTAGACTTACACTCTTGTTTGATTTCATCGACTACTGTCTTACACTTCAGGTGTGCTTTGCTAAGGTGTTGTGAACATTCTTGTTTGACTTCCTGCAGAGTTGTTAGATGCACCTCGTCTGCAGCAGTAAGATTGCTTTTACAGTCTTGACGTGCTGCAGTGAGTGCCCTCTCCCAATTTTGATTCGCTTTGCTGAGCTTGTTTCTACAGTCTAGAAACTTCTACAGTCTCTTCTGCTGGGCTTGAGAAAAGTTTCTCTCACAGTCCTGTTTGGCTTCCTGGACAGACATGCTGTAGACCTGCTCCGTCTTACTGAGGTGACTTTTACACTGCAGCTGTTCCTCACTGATGGAAGTCTGACACTCTAGATGAGATTTGTTAAGATTTACTTGACACTCCTGTTTTGCTTGAAGGAGGGAAGCTGAATACGCTTCCTCCTTTTTATCAATGATTCTTTTAAACCATGTTTCCTGATTACTAAGGTTAAACTTGTGCTGTTGGTTCACAATGCTAACGTTGGTCTTACATTGCCAATGAACCTCATTAAGGGAACTCCTGCATCGCACGTCAGCTATAGTTAGATTTCTGATACACTCTTTTTTCTCTGTAGCAAGGACACTTTCAAACATCCCATCAGCTCTGCTGAGATTTCTCAAGCAATCCTGATGCATTTTGCTGAGGGACAGTTTACACTTCTGATTTGCTGTCCTGAGTATATTCTGGCATGACCTTTCGGAACCAGTAAGGCTCATCATATATTCCTCATCTGATACATGGTGGAAACTATCCAATTCCAGATGTAGCTGGCTGATGCTCTTTAAACACTCCTGAGTAGACCTGTTCATTGCACCAATGCACTCTTCTTCTGCTTTGATTAGGCTTCTCTTCAATTCCATACTGGCTATGCTGAGATTTGTTATGAATTCTGGGCCAGCAATGGCACTATTGTTGCTCTCTTGTATGACGAAGGAACTTTTGCACTTCCTTTGTGCTCTGTTAAGAATGTCCTTGCACCTCTGTTCTTCCCTTTTAATGGCCATCTGAAGCACTTCTTTGGTTTTCATTAGGTTGATTGTGGGCTGGGCATCTGCCTTCTGGAACGCACTTCTAAAGTCTGATTTGATTTCACCAGAATACCTAGAATTCTGAAAGTCTGCAGAAGAAAGAGAAGGAGAACACAGAATATTCTGAGAAATTATTTTCTTGGTGGTAGGTCTGTGTATATACTGCATGTTAATGAAGTTAATATCCAAAATGAAAAATATCAGGCAGTGACACCAGCTTGCCTAGCAGACAAATTTATTAAAGATAATCCTGTCTCCCCCGCCCAGGTGCCATATCTCATGGGTATAGAGTAACACTTCCCATAGTGGCCCCTCATCCATCCTACTGTTCAGATTCCACAGGGCTCGTCTTCACAGAACATTACAGGAACATAACAGTGAAGATGGAGGTGGGCAGGCATTTAGTTCAGGATGAACATCACGAGAGCCTGGAGAAACAATTCATGGCTATGTAAAGAGTTCAGCTCGTACATATTGTACAATAGCAATGACACTTTTGTTTTCTAAATTAAATATAGGTATCTATATATATAAATGATAAAAGTAAATTTCATTATTAATGTACTTTAATATTACATCAGTAATAGAAAAAATACAATTTGTTGGTATTAGCTTCAGACTAATAATGGTTCTTATTAATATTACATAGACATTTTTCATGATTTTTTTTTCTGTGTAGATTATTGAACTTTATGATGTCAGGCATTTCCTTTCATGTGTAGAGCCCTTCAATGGATTACACTTTTAACCTTTGGTGAGTTGTTCACAGAATTCCATTGGTTTTCACTAACATGACAAAACATAATCTGAAAGATAACATCTGACTCATTTTTACGACTGAACAAATATATACAGAAACCATGGATTGGCTGGATTGTGTGGTTTCTTTATACTTCAAACTCAATTCTACTGCTGCCTTCATTAGTTTCTTTATCAATAAAGATGAGAGAGGGTGTTTCAGAACTGATCATGTATGCCTACGTCTTAACTCTCCTCGAACATGCTATAGAATTTGTTTGGAAGTACAAAGATGAGCCAGGAGAGTTTTGGAACAATGTTGTTTCCAACATGAACCTTTGACATATTAATAAAAAATGGTTTAAGTGTGGAGAAAGAAAGGAACTCCACAGAGCTCTGCCTCATCTGTCTATCCTTAGCTAACACACCATACAAAAATAGCACAGAATTCAAAGTTACTGCAGTAAAGAAATTAAAAATCATTTAAAATCTGCTGAATTTACTGGATCTCAGACTCCATGGAATTATTGTAATATTTTATATAATTTATCAGCAGCTTAAGCTGATGTCACGATCGTCATCCCTCCTCTTAAGGGCGCTCCGACCCTTTCCTATTTTAGTTGATTATGTGCACCTGTCCCCTGTTTTGTCTCTCATTATTTAAGCCTGGCGCTCTCGCTATTCCTAGCTCAGCATTGGAAGATGGACGCCACAGGGCTTGCCTATTCTCCTGGCTCGCAGGTAGCCTGAGGGCAGACCTTATTCCATGGCTTCCTGACCGTCTGAGTCCAGGGCTCGGAGCTCCTGGCCTCGTTACTCTGTTTTAACTCCTTGTTCCTGTTCCGGCATATGAAGCATTTGTGCTCTGGCATAGCTTTTGTAAAAAGTATAATAATTCAGCCACACTTGATTAAATAAATATGTGTTAACAGTGACAATACACACACTAAACAACACAAAACATAGACATACAACACACCCTGTGTTACAAAATACCCTATCCACCCAGACAATAGGCAGGCTCCAAGGTTTCCAAGTGTTCACTCTCAAATAATGTCTGCAAAGGCCATACGAAGAGAAAAGCCGCTTTCTAAACTAAATAGAATACAACCTGAGGTTAAACATCTCTCTTTGTAAACCTGGATGACATTAAAATGAATGGGAAACTATCTTCCTATTCTAAAAATGTGCACACTAATCAGGACAGGCCGTTTTTAAATTAAGGATTCTTTACACAGGAAATCAGAGTTTCTAACATCAACAGAATAGCAAGCTCTCTTAACGAGGTTCAAATACTTAGCTCCAATCTTGTCTTTCCAGATGATTTGAATGAATAAGGAGCTCTTGCCTTTGATAGTTTCCTCTTCTTCTAACCTCTCTCTCTTGTGCCTTGTCTTCCTTCACTTTCTCTGGCTCCCTGTTTTATATCCTCTACTGTTGATGAACTTATAATCATTTACCCAGAATTAACTGAGGTAAGCCAAGGTAAACTTTATGATTGCTTTGATCACTGAATCCGGGATCACTGCATCTCAAAAAAAGTGTTGACCCTAGCCAGGTGTTACCTATTGTATCTAGATTTACTTCATACCAACATGCAAAGGCTTTCTAAATGCTGTCTTGAAATAACTGTAAGAGTAAGATGATATAATGTATTCTTTCTGGGTAAACATGGATGAGTACTCACAGAAGATGCTTAGAGCAATAACGGCAGCCAGAGAAACACAGCACAGCACCAAAAGAAGCAATAGAGCCCAACGATATGGAGTTGCAGTCCCTTCAGTCCCTTCGATGGTCTGCAGAGCAACTGTAAAAAGAAAAAAAACACAAAGTTTACATTGATTTACAGACAATAAGCCTTGTAGTGAAAAATGGCTTCTGTCCCATGCTGAGCCCCAGCACGTGTTCATGTTTGAAAAACATGGACAAAGAGAAAACATCAGAGCCACACCTTCTAAATTGAATTTATCATGAAAGTCTGGGAAGAGCAACAACAGCCGTGTTTAACCAGCCTCAGATGTCAGATTTTCTTAATCCTTTCTGTCATTTCCTCACATTAAATTCTAAATACTATACAGTACATACCCTCCTTTTCTCCCTCTCTTTCGTCTTTTGCATTTATAGCACTTGGACTATGTACAATTCTGACTGTCTCTACCCGTTTCACTGCCGCTGGTTTTCACCTCACAACGGACTTCAGTGCAAGTCAGAAAGTTTCAGTTTGGGCTGTCCTGCTGATATCACAAAAGAATACTTGAAATTCAAACAGCTGCTAGGTTAAGAGTTGATTGCATAGACAGTAATCTGCAGGTGATTTCTTTATAGGTGATTCTATAATCACAAGTTATAGATACTGTGAACATTATACTGTATACAGTATATATAATTCACAATAGGACATATTCTGTTTTTGCAGGGTGTTGCTCAAAAAGAAATGACAAGAGTGTTCCAGAGTAGAGACATCCATGAGACTGGGGATATCTTCTTTGAAAATACTTGTAAAGTCATGATTTTAATACTGTCAGATGCTAAGGTATTTTCAGCTGCCGACGATGGCTATAAGTTGTCTAAATTTTCTAAACTCTTGTAATGTATTTGTGGAGGGCTTCAAGATGGCACCGTTCCATGGCAGTGTAGCGCTTTCATTTATGTTGTTAATCTCAGTATTCAAATCCAGACTGAAGACCTATTACTTCAGCCTAGCCTACTCACACCCAACATTATAGCCTGCTGCAACCATGGCTGCTGGTGCTGCTGTACATGCCATTGTGTGTCTCTGTGTTGGCCCACCAACACAGATACATCTACACAGATACTGTAGATACAAACTATCCTATTCTTCTCCCCACATATCCGGATGGCGCCCGGGCTGGGCACCATCTGAGTTGGATACTTCATCACTGCCATGGATATAGAGGGACATCGTGGATATACAGTAGCTATGGTTTAGGAGGATTTTGCTGATCTACATGGACTACTGACATACGGAAGACATGATGGATGGATGGATTAATACCCTCATTCATTTATTTCCTTTTTTTTATTGTATAAATAAAATGTTAGCATGCCCAAAGGGGTTGGACAGCCACTTGACCTTGGACTCCTAGAGGTTATTTTTCTCCTTACTAAGGAGTTTTTGGTTCCTCTCCTATGTTGTCTTCTGGTCTTCTGCTCTGTATTCACCACATGTATGGTCACTTCCATTGTTAAGCACCTTGGGGCAACCCTGTTGTGAAAGGTGCTATATAAGGTGCTGGGGCGGAGCGGTGGCACTGTGGCTAAGGATCTTGTCTGTGGCAGGAAGGATGCTGGTTCAAATCCTGTGGCTGGCAGAGGAATCCTACTCTGTTGGGCCCCTGAGAAAGGCCCTTAACCCCAACTACTCTAGATGTGCTGACCCTGCGTTCTGACCCCAAACCTCTCTCCCTGTCTGTGGCTCATGGAGAGCAAGTTTCAGTATGCAAAAGATGAATTCCTAATGCAAGAAATTGTATATGGCTAATAAAGTAATCTTATCTTATAAAAATAAATTGAATTGAATTGAAGTCCTTTCACATATAATACCTTATTCTCTTCCTAGGCCATTGCACATTTGTGATTCAGGAGATTACTGACACGCACGGGTTTTAAGGACATGAGGGGAGACACCATCGGGACGGCCGCTTTGTGGCTTTTCACTCTCTCTAGTATATCCTGGTCATTCAACAAAGACAAAAAATGAACATTTTGGTTATAGTGCAAAGTGCTACATCTGACCCAATCAAAACCATCACCATTTTAAAGTATGATGGTGGCAGCATTATGTTATAGATATGATTCTGAACAGCAGGGACTAGGAAGCATGACTGTTGTGAATATACATTAAACAAAATACCGGTACAATGATCTAAAGCTCAAGGCTAAAGCTTCACTTGTCACGATTGTAATCCCTCCTCTTAAGGGCGCTCCGGCTCTTTCACATTTTAGTTGATCATGTGCACCTGCCTCCAATCCAGCTACTCCTTAAAAGCCAGACACTTACTCTATTCCAGGCTGTGCATTGGAAGATGGACACCCGGAGGCCCACCTACCACCAAGTCGACCTACACCAGCAGCTTGAGGGCATAGGCCTCCTATCGGCGTCCCGACCCAGCTGAGTCCGGGGCTCAGAGCGCCTGGTCCCGTCATCCCCATTTTTATTCCCTCTCCCTGCAGCGGATCCTGTTCAGGTTTTTAACTTTGTCTTGTTTTGTCCTGGATGGATCACCTGGCACTGGACTCTTGTTATTCGCTCTGGATTTCCCTTTGGACTCCCTTGGACTTAACAATAAGAAAGTGAGATGTCCTGACTTGAATCCTATTAAGAATCTAGGGAAAGACTTGAAAAATGTAGATCCGAGAAGAAGAATGGGTAGCAATTCCACAAAGTTCATGAGCACAGTTGGTAGGCAGCCAAAAAAACTTGTGGCTTTAATTGCGCTATGCCTTCTTTCTCTTTGTGTCTTTCTTGGTTTTCGGACTACGTTTTTTCCCCTTTTACTACGGTTTTTCGGATCACGGCTTGGCTTCGGTACTCACTCCCTGTTTTGTATTACTGGCTTCCCCTGGACTCTCGGATTGCTCTTTCATCTTTGGTTTCGGATTACGGTCTGGCTTCGGTAACTCTCTCCCTGTTTGGATCTCTGGCTTTCCCTGGACTCTCGGCTCGTTTCTTAGACTACTGTTTTCTTTGGATCACGGCTAGGCTTTATCAGCTCCTGCAAGTGGGTTCATTAATTGGTTTCGGTTTCTCTTACCTAATCCCTAACATAAGCACCTTGGGGCAACCTTGTTGTGAAAGGCGCTATATTAAAATAAATTGAATTGAATTGAAGTCCTTTCAAATATATTACCTTATTCTCTTCCTGGGCAGTGGCACATTTGTGATTCAGGAGATTACTGACATGCACAGGTTTTAAGGACATGAGAGGAGACACCATCTGGGCCAGCTGCTTTGTGGCTTTTCATTCTCCTAAAATTTCTACACACATCATGTTTAGAGAACAATAACACAAAGTCCCCCTGGTTCGCTCGGAGCTGTAATGGCAGGCTCAGTGCTGAAGTTCGTGTAGAAAGTCTTCAGCTCATCTGGTAGTAGTGCATTAGCTGAGGAAATTGAGGAGAAACCTGCAATTGTGCCACTGCCCAGGAAGACTAAGGTATTTTCAGGCAACTCATCCACTGATCAGGGGCAACATTGACTTTGACCTTTGTTTGGCCTAAACATTCAATTCTCTGTTAACATCTGGTTGTTCCTGTTTACAACTGTTTTTTTGTGCAATATATGCTAGGGACTTGTGCAATATATTTATAATGTGCAATACAACTTTTTCTATACTGTTCTGTTTTTTTTTTATTCTGTACTGTTAACATCTGGTTGTTCCTGTTTACAACTGTTTTTTTGTGCAATATATGCTAGGGACTTGTGCAATATATTTATAATGTGCAATACAACTTTTTCTATACTGTTCTGTTTTTTTTTTATTCTGTACTGTGAGCAACTCTTTCTAGTGCACGTTTCACTGACTGTACTGACTGTATTGTATGTATTATTGTATAATTTTGTTAGACTGTGTTGTGTTGACTGTGCTAAGCTGCTGTTGCACTGCAATTTCCCTCACGGGATCAATAGAGTATCTCTCTATCTCTCTCTTCCTCTCATTTGAATGATTACTACCAAGTGGCACTCACTTCTGTGGTTATGAAGTGCATGAAAAGCTTAGTATTGACCCAGCCACAAACTGTTCTACATTCTGGCAAATGGTACTGCACCATTGAAGCACAGACCTCTAAGCTTAAGAATAGCTTCTGTCCTACAGCAGTGCGTATCATTAACAGCTAACTGTAAGACAATGCCTCAGAATTCAATGCTTCTCTTTACTCCATACTTTTTACTTGGGTACCACATTTTCATTGTCCTGTTTTCCTTTTCTTCTACTATTATACACTGGATGAAGCACTGCTTTTTCTCTAAACCTTTATTGGTGACAATTGTTTGCATTAGAGTACCCTCACACCCAGTAAAGAATGAAATACACATGAAATCTTCACAAGAACAATGACACTACAGCTTGAAAACATTAATAATGCATTCACAGTTGTACCACAGGTAGCACATTGTTTCTGTTAGATGAAAGACTTGAAAATCCATTTATACATTAAAGTTCAAATAAAAACTGGTGCTGTTCCAAAATACATGTATATCAACAAGGGATGAACAAGGAGAACATACAGTACACACTCCACACAGACAGCACCCCAGGAGTTGAACCCTGGGGCCCACTGCTATGATGCAGCAATGCGAACCACTGCACCACCATGCAGCCCAGTAATATATTACGTTTTCTATATAAAATGCAAGTTGTACACGTCAACAGATCTCATTTAAACACTCAAACAGTATGTGACAGTGAATACCCACATAGTCTTGTTCACATTCAATTGTTTCATCACGAGCATTTTCTGAGTTTCTAATAGCGAGACCACCACTTCAGATAGTCTAAGTAGATTGCACAAATAAATGCAGCACAGATAAAGACAGGACAGCTAAAGATCCATTTGTAAGGCAAGCCAGGAAATGTATAACACAATTGCAATCAAAGATTCAATCATGGGTCAACAATATCCTGGTCACTCAACAAAGACAAAAAATGAACATTTTGGTTATAGTGCAAAGTGCTACATCTGACCCAATCCAAACCATCACCATTTTAAAGTATGATGGTGGCAGCATTATGTTATAGATATGATTCTGAACAGCAGGGACTAGGAAGCATGACTGTTGTGAATATACATTAAACAAAATACCGGTACAATGATCTAAAGCTCAAGGCTAAAGCTTCACTTGTCACGATTGTAATCCCTCCTCTTAAGGGCGCTCCGGCTCTTTCACATTTTAGTTGATCATGTGCACCTGCCTCCAATCCAGCTACTCCTTAAAAGCCAGACACTTACTCTATTCCAGGCTGTGCATTGGAAGATGGACACCCGGAGGCCCACCTACCACCAAGTCGACCTACACCAGCAGCTTGAGGGCATAGGCCTCCTATCGGCGTCCCGACCCAGCTGAGTCCGGGGTTCAGAGCGCCTGGTCCCGTCATCCCCATTTTTATTCCCTCTCCCTGCAGCGGATCCTGTTCAGGTTTTTAACGTTGTCTTGTTTTGTCCTGGATGGATCACCTGGCACTGGACTCTTGTTATTCGCTCTGGATTTCCCTTTGGACTCCCTTGGACTTAACAATAAGAAAGTGAGATGTCCTGACTTGAATCCTATTAAGAATCTAGGGAAAGACTTGAAAAATGTAGATCTGAGAAGAAGAATGGGTAGCAATTCCACAAAGTTCATGAGCACAGTTGGTAGGCAGCCAAAAAAACTTGTGGCTTTAATTGCGCTACGCCTTCTTTCTCTTTGTGTCTTTCTTGGTTTTCGGACTACGGTTTTTCCCCTTTTACTACGGTTTTTCGGATCACGGCTTGGCTTCGGTACTCACTCCCTGTTTTGTATTACTGGCTTCCCCTGGACTCTCGGATTGCTCTTTCGTCTTTGGTTTCGGATTACGGTCTGGCTTCGGTAACTCTCTCCCTGTTTGGATCTCTGGCTTTCCCTGGACTCTCGGCTCGTTTCTTAGACTACTGTTTTCTTTGGATCACGGCTAGGCTTTATCAGCTCCTGCAAGTGGATTCATTAATTGGTTTCGGTTTCTCTTACCGAATCCCTAACATAAGCACCTTGGGGCAACCTTGTTGTGAAAGGCGCTATATTAAAATAAATTGAATTGAATTGAAGTCCTTTCAAATATATTACCTTATTCTCTTCCTGGGCAGTGGCACATTTGTGATTCAGGAGATTACTGACATGCACAGGTTTTAAGGACATGAGAGGAGACACCATCTGGGCCAGCTGCTTTGTGGCTTTTCATTCTCCTAAAATTTCTACACACATCATGCTTAGAGAACAATAACACAAAGTCCCCCTGGTTCGCTCGGAGCTGTAATGGCAGGCTCAGTGCTGAAGTTCGTGTAGAAAGTCTTCAGCTCATCTGGTAGTAGTGCATTAGCTGAGGAAATTGAGGAGAAACCTGCAATTGTGCCACTGCCCAGGAAGACTAAGGTATTTTCAGGCAACTCATCCACTGATCAGGGGCAACATTGACTTTGACCTTTGTTTGGCCTAAACATTCAATTCTCTGTTAACATCTGGTTGTTCCTGTTTACAACTGTTTTTTTGTGCAATATATGCTAGGGACTTGTGCAATATATTTATAATGTGCAATACAACTTTTTCTATACTGTTCTGTTTTTTTTTATTCTGTACTGTGAGCAACTCTTTCTAGTGCACGTTTCACTGACTGTACTGACTGTATTGTATGTATTATTGTATAATTTTGTTAGACTGTGTTGTGTTGACTGTGCTAAGCTGCTGTTGCACTGCAATTTCCCTCACGGGATCAATAGAGTATCTCTCTATCTCTCTCTTCCTCTCATTTGAATGATTACTACCCAGTGGCACTCACTTCTGTGGTTATGAAGTGCATGAAAAGCTTAGTATTGACCCAGCCACAAACTGTTCTACATTCTGGCAAATGGTACTGCACCATTGAAGCACAGACCTCTAAGCTTAAGAATAGCTTCTGTCCTACAGCAGTGCGTATCATTAACAGCTAACTGTAAGACAATGCCTCAGAATTCAATGCTTCTCTTTACTCCATACTTTTTACTTGGGTACCACATTTTCATTGTCCTGTTTTCCTTTTCTTCTACTATTATACACTGGATGAAGCACTGCTTTTTCTCTAAACCTTTATTGGTGACAATTGTTTGCATTAGAGTACCCTCACACCCAGTAAAGAATGAAATACACATGAAATCTTCACAAGAACAATGACACTACAGCTTGAAAACATTAATAATGCATTCACAGTTGTACCACGGGTAGCACATTGTTTCTGTTAGATGAAAGACTTGAAAATCCATTTATACATTAAAGTTCAAATAAAAACTGGTGCTGTTCCAAAATACATGTATATCAACAAGGGATGAACAAGGAGAACATACAGTACACACTCCACACAGACAGCACCCCAGGAGTTGAACCCTGGGGCCCACTGCTATGATGCAGCAATGCGAACCACTGCACCACCATGCAGCCCAGTAATATATTACGTTTTCTATATAAAATGCAAGTTGTACACGTCAACAGATCTCATTTAAACACTCAAACAGTATGTGACAGTGAATACCCACATAGTCTTGTTCACATTCAATTGTTTCATCACGAGCATTTTCTGAGTTTCTAATAGCGAGACCACCACTTCAGATAGTCTAAGTAGATTGCACAAATAAATGCAGCACAGATAAAGACAGGACAGCTAAAGATCCATTTGTAAGGCAAGCCAGGAAATGTATAACACAATTGCAATCAAAGATTCAATCATGGGTCAACAATATCCTGGTCACTCAACAAAGACAAAAAATGAACATTTTGGTTATAGTGCAAAGTGCTACATCTGACCCAATCAAAACCATCACCATTTTAAAGTATGATGGTGGCAGCATTATGTTATAGATATGATTCTGAACAGCAGGGACTAGGAAGCATGACTGTTGTGAATATACATTAAACAAAATACCGGTACAATGATCTAAAGCTCAAGGCTAAAGCTTCACTTGTCACGATTGTAATCCCTCCTCTTAAGGGCGCTCCGGCTCTTTCACATTTTAGTTGATCATGTGCACCTGCCTCCAATCCAGCTACTCCTTAAAAGCCAGACACTTACTCTATTCCAGGCTGTGCATTGGAAGATGGACGCCCGGAGGCCCACCTACCACCAAGTCGACCTACACCAGCAGCTTGAGGGCATAGGCCTCCTATCGGCATCCCGACCCAGCTGAGTCCGGGGCTCAGAGCGCCTGGTCCCGTCATCCCCATTTTTATTCCCTCTCCCTGCAGCGGATCCTGTTCAGGTTTTTAACTTTGTCTTGTTTTGTCCTGGATGGATCACCTGGCTCTGGACTCTTGTTATTCGCTCTGGATTTCCCTTTGGACTCCCTTGGACTTAACAATAAGAAAGTGAGATGTCCTGACATGAATCCTATTAAGAATCTAGGGAAAGACTTGAAAAATGTAGATCTGAGAAGAAGAATGGGTAGCAATTCCACAAAGTTCATGAGCACAGTTGGTAGGCAGCCAAAAAAACTTGTGGCTTTAATTGCTATCAAAGGTGCTTCCTCTAAATATTAAGTTCAAATGTTTGAATACTGGAGCAATTAACATAGTCAAGTTTTTTCTCTTCTGTTTTTGCTGACATTCACTCTGAGTTATCTTACCATTCAAAGTATTCAATGTGAGCAATAATTTTTTGACTAAAATATTAAATTTAGATCTTGTTGAAATATTATTTTGTGATTTCAGAAAATTGGACATGATATCAAAAGGTCCAATTAGAGCAAGATTCAACAAATTGACAAGCATAGCAGACCTGGAGAAAATTCCTAAAACGGAATTTGGAAAGGCAGGAAGAAATACATGAAATACCCAGGGGACCTTCAAGGATGACAACAAAGTTCAGAATTTGGTGAAATAGAAAATGAAGAACCGCTAGTTATAACACCTATAAGATGTTCTAAAAGAGAGAAACATTCCTCAACGTATCTGAAGGACAGTGATACTTACTGTAGTGGTGAGAACACATTCTAGAAAATGGCAAGAATTCTCCTGATCTCACAGAAATAATAGAAGTCCACTTCTTAGAGTAAAAAGAAATTTTACTTTGTTTAAAAAAATGCTTCTGTAGTTACTAATATTCAGAAGTATGTATATTTATTGGTATAGTATTGTAGACTAAATGTTCTGGACATGTTAATGGGTAAATTTTATTTTTTAGGTTATTACCTGAAATAGTGGTAATCTGAGATACTGTATGTTGTGCAATATCTGGAGTTGCTACAAGATGTTGCCAATTGTAATAGACTCTTTCACTTAATAATTGGAGTTACATTTAGCAGATATAAGTTGTACTGTACATATATTCACAAAGGCTTTCGCTCGGAGCTGTAATGGCAGGCTCAGTGCTGAAGTTTGTGTAGAAAGTCTTCAGCTCATCTGGTAGTAGTGCATTAGCTGAGGAAATTGAGGAGAAACCTGCAATTGTGCCACTGCCCAGGAAGACTAAGGTATTTTCAGGCAACTCATCCACTGATCAGGGGCAACATTGACTTTGACCTTTGTTTGGCCTAAACATTCAATTCTCTGTTAACATCTGGTTGTTCCTGTTTACAACTGTTTTTTTGTGCAATATATGCTAGGGACTTGTGCAATATATTTATAATGTGCAATACAACTTTTTCTATACTGTTCTGTTTTTTTTTTATTCTGTACTGTGAGCAACTCTTTCTAGTGCACGTTTCACTGACTGTACTTGTTACGAGTTCGGTAATAGGGACCGAACTAGTGAGTGAACCCACTTGCAGGAGCGAACAAAGCCAAGTCGTAAACCGAAAGTAAACCGTAATAGTAGGAACGAGCCGAGAGTCCAGGGGGAGCAAGATATCCGAAAGGGAACGTGTACCGAAGCCGAAGTGTGATCCGAAGTCGTAGTCCGTAGAGCAATCCAAGAATCCAGAGGTAGCCAGTTATCCAAGACAGAGCGAAAGTACCAATCCAAGCCGAGATCCGAAAAGCCGAAGTCCAAAGGGAAAAACCGTAAGCCGAAATCCAAGACAAACA
This sequence comes from Lepisosteus oculatus, assembly GCF_040954835.1. NCBI lineage: Eukaryota > Metazoa > Chordata > Actinopteri > Semionotiformes > Lepisosteidae > Lepisosteus > Lepisosteus oculatus. Next base: position 11,414,337 of record NC_090721.1, on the reverse strand, counting down.
CAGAGTAGAAGAAGCGCAACCAGGAAGCTCGATAGGGAAAACCAATACTGAGCAACGAGGTAGGGAAGGACAGGTGTTTAAGTAGGATGAGACGGGGGTGTGGTGGTGAATGGGAAAACTGATAGGTGAACTGATGGATAGGGGCTACACCTACTTCTGCCTCTTCCGTTGCCGAGAGGCACGGATCGTAACATTACCCCCCCCTCTACGGGCGGCTCCTGACGCCCTAACGGGACGATCCGGGAAGTTAAGGTGGAAGTCTTTGATGAGATTGGGGTCCAGAATATCCTTCTCCGAAACCCAAGAGCGCTCCTCCGGACCATAGCCTTCCCAATCGACGAGATATTGTAGGGCTCCACGAGACCATCGGGAATCCAGGATTTTATTGACCGTGTAAGCAGGGAGTCCATCAATCACTCGAGGCGGTGGAGGTTTTTGTTGTGGTTTAGACAGGGTGGACCTGTGAAAGGGCTTAAGGAGGGAAACATGGAAGGTAGGATGGATCCGAAGGGTAGGAGGCAAGGCCAGTCTGTAAGTTACAGGGGTAATCTGGGCGAGGACACGAAAAGGACCAATGTACCTGGGAGCAAGCTTGCCAGAAGGTTGCTTAAGAGGAAGGTTACGAGTGGATAACCAAACAAACTGACCGCGTCGAAGTCTGGGTGGGATCCGGCGGCGCCGATCAGTTACCTTTTTCTGCTCAGCTGAGCTGCGAAGAAGGGTGGCTTTGGCCTTCCTCCAGAAGGTCTTCAGGTTAGAGATATAGTCCTGAACCGAAGGGACCTCTGTGTTGGGGTGGGACTCAGGGATCAGAGGAGGCTGATAACCTAAGGCACACTTAAATGGAGACATGCCAGTAGAAGTAGTATACAATGAGTTGTGTGCATACTCAGCCCATGGGAGCAAGGACACCGAATTATCATGGGTAGAGGAGATATAAGTCCGTAAATAGGTCAACAGTTCCTGATTTATGCGTTCTGTCTGACCGTTGGCCTGAGGGTGGTAAACTGAGGTAAGTGAGACTGAGGCGCCAGTGACTTACAGAAGGCCCTCCAAAACCGGGAGACAAACTGAGGGCCCCTATCTGAAACAATATCCTTAGGGATGCCATGCAATCGGAAGATATGCTGTACAAACAATTCTGCTAGTTCTCGAGCTGTAGGTAAAGATGGTAGGGGAATAAAATGAGCAGATTTGGAGAAACGGTCTACCACTACCATAATAGTTGTGTGTCCATGGCTGGGTGGAAGGTCAGTAACAAAATCTACTGAGAGGTGGGTCCAAGGACGATCCGGGATGGGTAAGGGTTGAAGTAGGCCCGCTGCCTTCATTCGGGAAGACTTCATTTGGGAACAGATAGCGCAGGCCTGGACATACTCCTTGGTATCCTTAGCCATAGTTGGCCACCAGAAGTCTCTGGAGATGAAATCCAAGGTACGGTGGACTCCAGGGTGTCCAGCGAAGCGGGAGTCATGACCCCATTGTAAAACTGCCGATCAGACGGGATGAGAGACAAATAACTTGTCCAGAGGACACTGAGGAGGTACCTTCTGCCCAACCAAGGCTCGTCGGACAATCACCTCAATGTCCCATCTTACCGCAGCCAGGAACTTACCAGATGGAATGATGGGTTCTGGGGTCAATTCGGCCTCAAGGGGGTCATGGAGCCGCGAGAGGGCGTCTGCTTTGACGTTCTTAGAACCTGGAGTATAGGTGATCAAAAAATTAAACCTGGAAAAAAAAAAGGGACCACCTAGCCTGGCGAGGACAAAGACGTTTGGCCGACTGCAGGTACTCCAGGTTTTTGTGATCTCTGTAAATCAAAAAAGGGTGATGAGCACCCTCTAACCAGTGCCTCCATTCCTCCAATGCCAGCTTAATGGCCAAGAGCTCACGGTTACCCACGTCATAGTTCATTTGGGCAGGGGATAACTTCTTGGAGAAGAAGGCGCAGGGGTGAAGAATCTGTTTTTCTCCATGACGCTGAGAGAGAACAGCCCCCACACCATGGCCAGAGGCGTCCACTTCGACTACAAAAGGCAAAGTTGGATCAGGGTGTTTTAGGATGGGGGCTGTTGTGAACAGGTGTTTCAGACGCTGAAATGCTTCTTCGGCTTGAGGGGTCCATTTGCCTTGTCTTGGTCCTTTACGGGTCAAGGAGGTTATGGGAGTGACCACCAAGCTGAAGTTTCGAATAAACTTCCTGTAAAAATTAGCAAAGCCGAGAAATCGTTGAATGTGTTTGAGGTTCTTGGGTGTGGGCCAATCAGTAATCGCCGAGACTTTACTCGAATCCATTTCCACACCCTCTGGAGAGATGACATAACCTAAAAAATGAATCCTTGAAGCATGGAAGGTACACTTCTCCAGTTTGACATACAGTTTATTCTTGATGAGCCGGGAGAGTACTTCTCTGACGTGGAGAACATGATCCTGGAAGGAATCAGAAAAAATTAGAATGTCATCTAGATAGACCAAGACAAATCTTTGTAGTAGATCACGAAAGATGTCATTAATAAAAGACTGAAACACCGCTGGGGCATTAACCAAACCAAAGGGCATGACCAAATATTCATAATGTCCATGGGTAGTCATAAAGGCCGTCTTCCACTCGTCCCCTTCCCGAATGCGGATTAGATTATAGGCCCCTCGTAAATCCAGTTTGGTGAAGACTTTGGCTCCATGCACCGACTCAAGTGCTGCTGGAATTAGAGGCAAAGGGTACCGATTCTTGATTGTGATCTCATTGAGACCACGATAGTCGATGCAGGGACGAAGCCCACCATCCTTCTTTTCCACGAAAAAAAAACTGGCACATGCTGGTGAAGTGGATGGACGTATAAGTCCAGCTTTCAGAGAATCCTGTATGTAGACTTTCAGGGCCTCAGACTCAGAACTGGAGAGCGGAAAAATACAACCTTTAGGAGGGATAGTACCTGGTAGAAGGTCAATGGCACAATCATAAGGTCGATGAGGTGGGAGGGTCAAGGCCTCCTGCTCATCAAAGGCTTCCTGTAGATCGGAATATTGAGGGGGTATGGTAGGAACCCCTGAAGGGGATGTCGCCGTGAGTGCAATTCGTACTGGTAGACGACAGCAGTCTTTAATACATCTGGGTCCCCAAGCTAAAATTTCTTTTCGGGACCAAGAAATGTTAGGGTCATGCTGTTGTAGCCAAGGAAAGCCAAGCACCAGAGGATGTGTTGGGGTCTCAAGGAGATAAAACCAGATGTCTTCCACATGGGTGGCGCCAATCTGCAAATTTATAATTTCAGTTTGCCATCTAATGAGTCCTGGAGATACGGGGGAGCCGTCGATCGATTGAACACGAAGTGGTGTAGTCACCGGGGTCAAAGGTAATTTCCAAGTTTGAGCGATGGAGGCATCAATAAAGTTTCCTGCCGCCCCTGAGTCTATAAAAGCTAGAAGAGGTCTCCTTTCAGTACCCCAGAATAGTGTAGAACGAATAAAAAATCCAGAGGAAAACTGAGGGGATTGAGAAATCTCACTCACCTTAGGAACTTGAGAAGGGGGGCTGCGCCTCAAGGACGAGTATGAGGCAGGGCAGGCCGCTTTAAAGTGTCCTAATTTCCCACAGTACATGCAGCGACCCTCTCGTTGGCGCCTCTCTCGTTCTTCCGGGGTAAACTGGGTTCGGGCTACTTCCCTAGGTTGATCTGAGTCGAAAGATCTGATAGGAGAAAGCCAAGGAGCCTTTAATATTGAGGTCCGAGATCTTTCAGCACTCCTTTGACGAATTCTGATATCCAATTCCAATACTCGTGAAATTACTTCTTCCAAGGTACTGCCCAATTGCGGCATATTTACCAGACGATCCTTTATTTCTTCACTGAGTCCTTGACGGAAAAAAAAAATTAGGACCTTGTTGTTCCAGTGAGTCTCCGCTGCTGCTACTTGAAAATCTATAGCATAGTCTTGTACAGACCGGCAGCCCTGGCGGATGGAGGAGAGGCGGAAGGCAGTGTCTTGACCAACTACAGGATCACAAAAAACCCCCTTAAATTTTCCTAAAAAGAGATCATAATCCTGAATTTCAGGAGCCTCGTGATCAAGCAGAGCAGTAGCCCATTCCAAAGCGCGGCCGGTTAGCAGTGAAACTATGAAGGCGATCTTGTCCTGAGGAGAAAAAAAGGTTTCCGGATGGAGCCTGAAAACCAGCGCACACTGTGCTAAGAAGCCCCGACATTTCGTAGGGTTGCCGTCAAACCTGTCAGGTGGAGTTAGTGGAAGAGGCCGAGGGGCAGGTGTAGCAGCTGGCGGGGGTGGAGCCGAAGCGGCAGCTCCAGCGTTGCTTCCTAGATTGCCGCGGCATTGCAGACAGGTGCGCAGAGATCTGTTGGACAGAAGCCTGGAGCTGGAGTAAGGCTTGTCCGTGCTGATCCAAAGCCGTGCGAATCTCCTGTTGCTCCGCTGGGTCCATGTTAAAGGGCTCAGTATTCTGTTACGAGTTTGGTAATAGGGACCGAACTAGTGAGTGAACCCACTTGCAGGAGCGAACAAAGCCAAGTCGTAAACCGAAAGTAAACCGTAATAGTAGGAACGAGCCGAGAGTCCAGGGCCTCTCGATCCAAGCCGAGATCCGAAAAGCCGAAGTCCAAAGGGAAAAACCGTAAGCCGAAATCCAAGACAAACACAGAGTAGAAGAAGCGCAACCAGGAAGCTCGATAGGGAAAACCAATACTGAGCAACGAGGTAGGGAAGGACAGGTGTTTAAGTAGGATGAGACGGGGGTGTGGTGGTGAATGGGAAAACTGATAGATGAACTGATGGATAGGGGCTACACCTACTTCTGCCTCTTCCGTTGCCGAGAGGCACGGATCGTAACAGTACTGACTGTATTGTATGTATTATTGTATAATTTTGTTAGACTGTATTGTGTTGACTGTGCTAAGTTGCTGTTGCACTGCAATTTCCCTCACGGGATCAATAGAGTATCTCTCTATCTCTCTCTTCCTCTCATTTGAATGATTACTACCCAGTGGCACTCACTTCTGTGGTTATGAAGTGCGTGAAAAGCTTAGTATTGACCCAGCCACAAACTGTTCTACATTCTGGCAAATGGTACTGCACCATTGAAGCACAGACCTCTAAGCTTAAGAATAGCTTCTACCCTAAAGCAGCGCGTATCATTAACAGCTAACTGTAAGACAATGCCTCAGAATTCAATGCTTCTCTTTACTCCATACTTTTTACTTGGGTACCACATTTTCATTGTCCTGTTTTCCTTTTCTTCTACTATTATACTCTGGATGAAGCACTGCTTTTTCTCTAAACCTTTATTGGTGACAATTGTTTGCATTAGAGTACCCTCACACCCAGTAAAGAATGAAATACACATGAAATCTTCACAAGAAGAATGACACTACAGCTTGAAAACATTAATAATGCATTCACAGTTGTACCACGGGTAGCACATTGTTTCTGTTAGATGAAAGAATTGAAAATCCATTTATACATTAAAGTTCAATAAAAACTGGTGCTGTTCCAAAATACATGTATATCAACAAGGGATGAACAAGGAGAACATAGGCATAAGCCTCCTATCGGCGTCCCGACCCAGCTGAGTCCGGGGCTTTGAGCGCCTGGTCCCGTCAGCCCCATTTTTATTCCCTCTCCCTGCACCGGATCCCATTCTGGTTTTTAACTTTGTCTTGTTTTGTCCTGGATGGATCACCTGGCTCTGGACTCTTGTTATTCGCTCTGGATTTCCCTTTGGACTCCCTTGGACTTAACAATAAGAAAGTGAGATGTCCTGACTTGAATCCTGTTAAGAATCTAGGGAAAGACGTGAAAAATGTAGATCTGAGAAGAAGAATGGGTAGCAATTCCACAAAGTTTATGAGCACTGTTGGTAGGCAGCCAACAAAACTTGTGGCTTTAATTGCTCTCAAAGGTGCTTCCTCTAAATATTAAGTTCAAATGTTTGAATACTGGAGCAATTAACATATTCAAGTTTTTTCTCTTCTGTTTTTGCTGACATTCACTCTGAGTTATCTTACCATTCAAAGTATTCAATGTGAGCAATTATTTTTTGACTAAAATATTAACTTTAGATCTTGTGTAAGCATCATTTTGTGATTTCAGAAAATTGGACATGATATCAAAGGGTCCAATTAGAGCAAAATTCAACAAATTGCCAAGCATAGCAGACCTGGAGAAAAGTCCTAAAACGGAATTTGGAAAGGCAGGAACAAATACATGAAATACCCAGGGGACCTTCAAGGATGACAACAAAGCTCAGAATTTGGTGAAATAGAAAATGAAGAACCGCTAGTTATAACACCTATCAGATGTTCTAAAAGAGAGAAACATTCCTCAGCGTATCTGAAGGACAGTGATACTTACTGTAGTGGTGAGAACACATTCTAGAAAATGGCAAGAATTCTCCTGATCTCACAGAAATAATAGAAGTCCACTTCTTAGAGTAAAAAGAAATTTTACTTTGTTTAAAAAAAATGCTTCTGTAGTTACTAATATTCAGAAGTATGTATATTTATTGGTATAGTATTGTAGACTAAATGCTCTGGACATGTTAATGGGTAAATTTTATTTTTTGGGTTATCACCTGAAATAGTGGTAATCTGAGATACTGTATGTTGTGCAATATCTGGAGTTGCTACAAGATGTTGCCAATTGTAATAGGCTCTTTCACTTAATATCTGGAGTTACATTTAGCAGATAAGTTGTACATATGTTCACAAAGGCTTTGAAGCCATAATACAGAGTTCTCATATGTGTAATAAAGTAGTTGTTTAGTGTTAGTACTGTCTCTCTCTCTTGCCTTGTCTTTCCTCTTGAAGTCTCAGCTTTCTGGCATTGAATTTGAAAGTATCAATTGACCAATCATCTTTTTCTAGAAGGGGTGAAAGACAACATTTAAAATGAGTGGTATTATACCATCTTGATACTTCTGCCTGCTCATGTGTAGCACAAAAATACTTTCCATTAATTGATAGTTCTCTATGTAATTAAATATTTTTAGGATTGCTAAGAATATGGCTTTTAACTAGTTTCCAGTTATGTTTTAATGTTTTTCTCATAACCTATGATAACCACTTTTTGATTGCCTTTTGCAGAATGCTGAGAAGATTAAGTGCTTTCATCTTGTTCTCATAACACGTCACCTTAGGCCCTGTAATTTAAAAACAGCCTCTGAAGTCTGGCTTTTTTTTTAAGCCAAAGCTAATTTGAATGAACTCCTGCAACTATATCACACTTCATCAATTAGCACAATCAGTATGATGAGAAACAGCTTCAAAATCATTTGTCGTTTAGGATAAAATCATTGTAAAACGTTTTCTAAAGTAATGGTAATAATGTTAACTTTCAGTATTATTTGATTCACTGATTACCTAAGGAACTCCAACACTCTAAGGTATATTGTTGACAGCTTGCTCAATATCAACTATCACTGCTCTTTATTTTCTATTATAATGAATTTATCATATACACAGTACTTGCCTGGTGTCTTCCTCTGTACATCCTCTGCCGGCCTTTGCAGCAGGGTGTGTACACAATCCATTTCCATTTCCATTGCCTCTGCTATCCCAGTATAGCCGGCAGCACAGTGGTGAGTGTGGTGCACGAATGAGCACACTTCTTCTGTGTCTGTATGCACGTGTGATTCATAGCCAGAAGTAGGATGGGTGTAACTAGCAGCTCCCCCCTCTGGTCCCTATCAACACATTGTTACACCCTCGGTGTGAGATCCTCTGAAATAAAATACCATTTTCAGAATCTGATGATTAGTTTGTCAATCTGCCGATGAACAATCAGATGAAGAACAATCAGTTTTCAGAAGTTTTAGGGATATGCCAATAGGTGTTCAGAGGTGAAATAAGGAAGAGATGAGACGAGATCTATAAGGAGAGACAAGGCACTGGAGAGAGTAAGGTATGATATTGCAATGTTTTCGGGTTCGGCGAGGACTGACACAGGGCTTCAGACTCTAGTTTGAGTGAGAAGCAATGCTTTTATTTTTCGGATGAGTGCCCGCACACCCGCTGAGAGAGAAAAGGAGAGAAAGAGAGAGAGAAAACACGCGAGAGCCAGAGAGGGGGAGAGAGCACAACACACTGGGGTCTATTTGGGTACAGTTATACAGGGATAGGGTGGCAATTGGGTACAAGTATAAAAGGGGTGGGAAACCAGGGAACTATTTACATGAATCCGGGCGATCTCACCACTCTGTACGCCCGTTTTACAATGGGTCAACAGCTTTCCTAGTCCCCTCTCTGGCCCCTACTAATCCCGTCCTGCCCCTTGCCGTGCACCCCAGCCGGGCGCTCTTTGGCCGCAGTGCCAGGCAAGGGCGCTACACTATAGTTTGCAAGGACAAGACTTTTAAATGTAGAATAAAGTAACTAGTGAGTAACATATGCGACTTAGGGGTTAGTGAAGGCAGTAATCAAAAGATAAGAAAACTTTATTGGCCATATACAATTTCTTCCATGAGGAATTGGTCTTTTCATATACCCCAGCTTGCTCTCCATGAAACACACAGGCAGGGAGAGAGAAGCTTGGGGTCAGCCATTTATACAGCATCCCTGGAGCAGAAGGGGTTAAGGGCCTTGCTGAAGGACCCAATAGAGTAGGATACCTCTGCCAGCTGCAGGATTTGAACCAGCAACCTTCCAGTCATAGGTGCAGATCCTTAGCCACAGAGCCACCACTCCAGCCTTCCTAAAAGCGGAAGGATCTTGGATATAGTCCTACACCAGTAATTAAAACTGTATTTCCAACACTTCACTGTACTTTTAACCAGAAATAAAAAGCAAAATTTGTTTATGGGTTGTCATTCTTTTTATTTGGATTGTGACTGTCTCCCTCTGGAATGTCAATGATAGTGATGAGAAAGTCTGAAATACAGAGAAAGAATCCAACAGAAATGATATGTTAGGGCAAAGAAATGTCACATACTTTTGTTGCTTAAGCACGAACCAGAGGAGGCCATTCACCCCATCTAGCCCATTTGCTGTTTGTTATGAGGTAAAGGATCTCGGTAGTTCATCCAGCTGCCTCCTCTGAAAGCCAGGGAATTGGCTTTAGCAACACGGTGTCAGATCTAGCCTTGGAGAAGTGCTGTGGAGGAGGCTAGTTCTACTGGGCATTTCTCAAAAAGAATAGGGGTGTAACCATGGCATCCTGGCCAAATTTCCCCCTGGCCCTTACCAATCATGGCTTCATAATAATCCCCATCTCTGAACTGGCTTCATCACTCTGAACACCACTGAGAGCTGGTGTGTGGGGAGTGTACTGGGGCATCATCCAGGTTGGGCTGCACACTGGTGTTGGTGGAGGGGATCCCCATTACCTGTAAAGAGCTTTAAGTGGAGTGTCCAGAAAAGCACTATAAAAGTGTAAGGAATTATTATTATTATTATTATTATTATTATTATTATTACTGCAGGAACCATCCACGCCACTTGCACCTGTCTATCAGGCCCGCTGGCGCAGAAGCTGGCTTCACCTGTGGGCAATCACCTCCTCCCCTGTGTCCTAGTGAAGCAAGCCGTTTGAGGTCGGAGCACTGCTCCTTGGTTCTGTATTCCTAGTTCTCTGTGCTGCACTCATTTTGGATTCTCGACCCTGCTGTGTTTTTACCTCTTCTACCCAGACTTTCTAGATCTGTTTTGTAGGAAGACACCTCAAGTGGGAGGGCAGCTGAATGCTCCATTAAAAGTTCTTAGTAAAGAAGTGCAGCCTACATTTTTGGTACCCAACTCTTTTTTCAAATTTATTAGGAAGATGGAGCTCTTGGTAAGACTTGAGTCCAGTGAACTTGTTAGCACTTGCTTAAAGGGAGCATAGGCTGGATTGGTATTTTCCTTTTCCTTTAGGTGTTTTCTTTTCATATATAGCTTATTCTGTTTATTGAAAGGCTTGCTACTCACATCTATGCAAAAAGGAACGTTTCCCTTTCAAACATACTGTAACGGTTCAGGAGTCACCACCCAGCTGAAACGTTCTAGCCAGCTGTTCTTTCCTAATTTGTTTCTATTAGACTTCCAGCATTAAACTTGAACTGAAACTTGAACTTTATTGCCATGTGTAACCGGTACAATTGAATTCTTACTTACAGAAAGTCTTTTGATTGTTAAAATAATGTACAGTAAAAACACAAAGTGCAGACAGTGCATCAAGACAATATACAAGCAAACAGTAGACAATGTACAAACAAACAAGTAAACAGTTTGAATGCAAACAGTGACGGAAGATGTGCAATTAATAAGAAATCATAATGAAGCAGATGGTCTAGGTGTGGTCCGAGGGACATGGCCTAATGTGTTCGCCAATCGCACTGCTTGTGGATAGAAGCCGTTGAAGAATCTAGTGGTAAGTGTCCATAATGCTCTTGTATCATTTTCGTGAGGGCAGTGGGGTGAAGAGCTCATGCCCGTGGTGGTGATCCTCCTCTGTGATGGCTAGAATTCTACCATGGCACCGGTCCTCATAAAAGGTGAGACCATGGCTGATGATCTTCAACCATTATTCCCATTATCTGACAGAAAGCCTTCTAGAAGTGGGAATCAAACTGGGGGCCTATGTTGGAGACAATGGTAGCAGGGAATCCATCAAGCCAAAACATTTCTTTAGCAAAGATGTCTCCCATCTGAACAGCAGAATGTAGTTAAGGCAGAGGGGTGAAGGGTGCCTTGGAATAGTGGTCGACAACCACGACCACTCATGGTGATACCATGAGTATCACCAAAAGACTTCAGGTTCATGAGAGAACCATCATGATGTTTGTTGATATGTGCTGCCACAGTTGGTCTGGGATAGGCGAGTAGGTGGCTTGCTGGTGCTTGACAGGAGTCCTTTGCTTAATTACATATGGGGCATTATGTCACAAAGGTGGTAACATCCATTCTAATGGGTGCCCACTAATAACGATGTCCGAGGAGCTCCAGAGTGAAGAGAGTTCCAGGGTGTCACATTAGTCCTTATTAGGACCTCCATAGACTTATAGCCTCATTGTTCCAGTGTTCCAGGCAGTGTGAAGGAAGAATGGTAGTTGTTTCCAGAGGGGTGTCGTTGGAGGCATGGATCCTCGACAATTCATCAACCAACATGAGATGGTAAAGCAGAACCGGGGGAAGAAGAGAGACTTCTCGAAGCATAAAGCAGACATAGAAGCAGATCATACAGTTCAAATGGATGCTGCACATTGGTGGTTGTGAAGGGGAGTCCCCATGACCTGTAAAGCGCTTTGAGTGGAGTGTCCAGAAAAGCGCTATATAAGTGTAAGCAATTATTATTATTATTAAATACAGTTTGGGTGTTTGCTCTTTATAATGCACGGCAATACAGCTAGGGAATGCATTCCACAAGTCTTCACATGCTTTTGGTATTCAACAAATCAATGCCCAATATAAACCTCAATACCATAATGTTAAAAGATAGGAAAATCATTCATAATATCAAATACGTAGGTACAATAGGTATCAGTCTTCATCAAGCCTTGTGTACAAATTTAAAACAGGGTTACTGCACTCTTGTCCAGGAGAGCAATAAGAATCTTCTCATTCATTACACCTAAACTCGGATTTTCTTAATTTAAAAGCAAGTGGTTAATAGAGTTCATTAGTAAGAGCACATTTTGTTAAATACTTCACTGAAAATATTAATAACAAACAAGTTATTTATTTTTTTGTCCTGTCTATTATCAATTTAGTTCATTGCATTTATGAAGTAAAGACTTGGATGTGTGAAAACCTTTTCTTACTCAACTCTGATAAAAATGAGGTTCTGTTGTTTGGAGGCAACAATACTGATAGGACTACTATAACTTTAGCACTTAACTCAAAGGATTTAAAAATTTGCCTCAGCAGCTTTTTTTGACTCAGCACGTAACCTAGGCATCATATTAGACACAAGGCTCTCATTTAACTCTAGTGTTAATACAGTATCGAAAACATGCTTCCTACAGTTAAGAAATTTTGCAAAACTAAGGCAGTTTCTCTCCACTCAAGACACAGAGAAATTAATACATGCTCTTGTATACAGCAGGTTAGACTACTGCAATGCCCTACCTTTAGGGAGCACCCATCACTCTTTCAACACCTTACAGCAAATTCAGAATGCAGCAGCTAGAATTGTTACTAGGAGCAGAAAGTATGACCATATAACCCCCATACTTACAGTAGCTCTCTTCATTGGTTGAAGCCTGTCAAGGTTTCCTGTTAAGTACAGGATGGTCCTCAAAATCCTTCTACTTACTTAAAAGGCTTTCAGACGTCGGGCACCTGTCTATCTAATGGAACTTATCAATGTATACAATCCAAGTCGCCCGCTTAGATCACAGAATGCAGGTCTTCTTCATATTTCATGCATTCATAATTGATTTAGTTACAGGGCCCCTATCTTATGGAACATTCTCCCACCGCATGTTCAGGATGCTGAGTCAATCACAGTATTCATATCCAGACTGAAGACCTATTACTTCAGCCTAGCCTACTCACACCTCACATCATAGCCTGCTGCAGCCATGGCTGCTGGTGCTGCTGTCCATGCCAATGTGTGTCTCTGTGTTGGCCCACAAGGTAGATACATCTGTTCTGACCAACTATCCTATTCTCCTCCCCACATGTCCAGATGGCGCCCGGGCTGGGCACCATCTGAGTTGGATGCTACATCACTGCCATGGATCCAAGAGGAACATTGTGGATACAGTTATCATTTAGGAGGATTTTGCTGGTCTATGGAGAGCTGCATGGAGAAGACATGATGGATGGATTAATACCCTCATTCCTTTTTTTTGGGGTTCTTCTCCTCCATTGCCTTCTGGTCTTTTCTGTTCTGTGTTCACAACATGTATGGTCACGTGCTTTGTTAAGTGGCTTGGGGCAACATTGTTGTGAAAGGCGCTATATAAAAATTAAATCAATTGAATTTAATTGAATGAAAACATCCATTCAAAAAATGTGACATAGTGTATCAAAATAAAGCTGGACATGGAGTTGGACTTAGATTAGATAGAGGAGTTTATTGCCATACAGTATGTACTATACATTGAGATTTGAACATTATACATTGAACATTCTTTCAAGACATGAACAGTACACCAGACAGCACCCCACAATGGAGACAGTTCATAACATTCCATAACAAATAGTGACATTTAGTACAGACAAACAAAAAACAGAACAGAAAATATGTCGTAGAATTGAAGGATTTGGATTGATCTTTACTTTTGAGTGCTTAAATGTCTGACCTACATCTTATTATTGGTTCAATCAACAAATGAACACTATCCTCAGGAAATCAACATTGGTTCATTGATGACCTAAGTATGCCTATAAGACCTACGTGACTGTGAGGACTAGAGGTGATTCTGCCGGCTTTAGGTATGAATGCAGTAAGAGCATTAAGCTGCTATTTAGCAATCACTGCAGGAGAGGCTTAATATTAATCCTGCAATGGTTCACCCACACTGCAACGTTACGAATGGCAGATCAAGCTCATATCCCCAGGGTCTGAGGATCCACCTGGCATCCCAGGAGAATGTTCCCAGCCTCAACACATCGAGTCACATCAACCCCTGAAAGACAGGATCTGTGCTATGACCCATCGGAACACAATACACTGTCTTCAAGACATTAGAATACAGTATACACACTCTGTATTATAATTTGTGTCTGGCATTTTCTGTTTTAATTTATTAACTAAATCCAGGAACAGCTTCATAGCTGGAAGTCTGAAGATTATGAAACAGATTCTTTACTTTATGCCATGTCATGTCTTTCTTTATCAATAGTTTAGAGATTATGAACAAATTAAAAAAATAAATTGAAAGACCAATCAACTAGTTCACAACATTGATTTTACAATCTGCATGGAGGGTTTTCATTTCAACCTTGTATTTCAATTACTTATTTTTCCCTCTTTAACTGAGCCACTCAATCACAAAGTGAACTCAAGATGCCAAACTGGTGGACAGCACACAATTCATAGGTGTAATAGTCACAGAATTTGACTGCGATATTTTACACCACATATCAGAGTACCAGACAATATAACGTTTGTATAACATTGTTCTTAATGAAAATAACTACCCAGACACGTAAAATGTGTGAATCTGTGAAGTTCCTGTTCTGAGAGACGGCACAATTCACTGTGAAAAAGTATGTTTTATAAAACATTCAGTGTATAATTATTTCAGCTTTTTAAGACATTGACCACACATACTGTAGTAATTATACTGTAGAAGTTCCAACTGAAGTTAGAAAGGTTCTGTGTGTGCAGGATTGGTCACTATTTTATTTTTTTTTGACAGAATTTTGATGCAACATGTTTTGAGCTTCAGAAGAAATACTCTACTGTGTTTTCAAATTCTAGGGTTTCTATTGTAGCAGCTTACTGAGTGAAAGTGTCAAAGCACCTGGAGAATTAAAAACAATAGCTGATGAATGATCAAAAAGGCTAAGCGATGTCAGGGAGCATTTTCTATATTCATCCGCACTGTGGCAAACGTCTAACACACAGTTTTTTATGTTTTCTGAAAGCTAAAATGTCCTCCTTTTTAAAGGATTCTAATCTTGAAGCCTCTGGTATTTGATGTAATGACTATTTTTCCATTGTAACTCATTGATTGACAAAATATAAAAGAACTGTAACTTCTTTACATATAATATAAATAAGTAATGTGATTTTAAAATGATTGTCAGGGTCAATATTAAGTATTTGGTGCAGAATCTGTATATGAAATGGCGTCTCAGTTAATTACTGTACCTGACTGGGATTTAATCCAGGACACTGCTTTCATTGCCACAAAGTGCCACTCATCCTTGAAATCCAGTTTGAATCCATATAACCACAGCAGAGCTAGAACTGTTGCCCATATGTTGGTGTTCAGTGCCTAGAGAGGAAAAGCAGCAGGGATGATTGTCACCAAAATGGCTTAAAGTCACATCACAGAAAATGACATCAAAAAGATCTGAAGAATAGCCATGAAGTTCTATTAATGTAACTCTGATTAGAATCTAGTCAGTCTAATGTCATTAAGCTTGTGCATGATGAATAGGAGAAATTGCCTTTTGGTGATATATCAGTGCTCGAACTACCTACCTCTTTAGGCATCTTGCTGGTCACCTCCTTCTTTGTTTTTCCCAAAACAGAAGCTACCGACTTGTTAAGTTCCCAGGATCCATTTGCTTTCTGAAGAGTGATCATCATTAGCATAGGATCCTCTTTTGGCTTAGAGACTGGAGACAGAAAAAACACTGGTCAAAGATGGGGATTTTGCATAGACATGACATTCTCATGTAATATTTGTCGTATTTCTAGAGTTTAAGTGCAAGTCCTCTTACATATAGTAAATGGTGGAAAGGGACAAGGGTGGTGACAGACTCCAGAGTTAGGTAAAAGAGTCCTTGTGGAGTCTGTGTGTCACATACCCTGTACACCTAGAAAGAGCTGCTCTTCTGTCCTGTTCCTTGTTCCCTGTGATTCTTCATGTCTTTCTGGTGTGTCCTGTTGTGTTGCCTATTTCCTTCCTGTGTGTGCTCTGCTCCTCGCTCAGCATCGAGGGTCCAGATGTTGCGAGACCCGCCTCATACCCAGGCCACCCCCCATCTGCAGCCTGAGGGCATAGGTTTTTATACCGACATCATCTGACCCCCGTAGCCTGGGCTAACCCTCATGTTACCGCTACGCATAGGGTTTCTACTGCTTTCCTAGTCGTTCCACGGCTTGCCCTTCCACCATCCGTGACACCGTGCTGCTTGGAATAGCTAAGAGATACAAATGATCTATGAAGTTGAATTGACATCCTTAAACCAGTTAAAGCCTACAAATGAGTCGGATTAATAATTATTTTGAGTTGGGAGCTCCATACTGATGGCACTTTAAATCCAAATTAAGGGAAGAGCTAGTGAGGCTTGGCAGCTATCTGGGAGATAAATTCAAGGAGTGCTGTGAAACCGGAAAAAAAATGGAATACATCTAAAAAGAATCACTAAGTGTTTGTGGAAGGTAGTTTAAGTACCATCTTGGCTTCTGAGGAACTCTGGGCCAGGAGTCCAGGAACATGTATTAAGGGACTCAGACTGATATAATCTATTAAAGGACTGATATAGTCATGACTGAGAAGGGCGGAAGGTGATCTAAAAAAGCATTGAGAGATCCCTGATTATCAGTGCTCTGATGTGCTCCTGAAACAATTGGCACGTTTTCCTCCTGGTCCATCAATGTAAATGATAAGATAATTTCATAAAGAGATGCAATATTGCACCACAACAAAAACATTGTTTATTCAACTTTTCAGTGTATGGAATTAACCTTCACTCCTTTCTTCGCAGCTCACACACAGATGCAACTCCTAAAGCTCAGAATAAAAATATAATAGCAGACTACCTTAGACAGCAACACAGTATGTGTTTATGGCTTCTAAACATGAATGACTTATCTACCCTACAGGACGGTTCCTTACATAACAAGTTCTGTCTATCTCTCTCAGTGTGGTAAGTGCTGTCAATCATTCTCTTTATTGTATTCTGCTGTCCTACCAGGGGGAGCTGCTGAAGTCTTCTCACTTCTCACAGGAAGTATGCAGGGAAAGGGGATCCGTGTTGAGCTAACAGAAGAAGCCAACTGTTTTATGTCTGCATTTACTCCCTTGTTTCCTCAATTACCAAAGCTTTGTCTTTCCTACCCATACAAGCACAGAGGTAAGGCTAGGGAAGGTCAGTGTCTCAGCTTTAAGGCTGTTAATTGATGAGGGATTCCAGCAAGCATTTGTACATGCAGCACCTCAAAAAATATCTGCACCTTGTTTATCAGAGTCTTGCCTCCAAAACTCCTTAGAATAGCAAAAACCCTAAGCATTCCAACTCAGCAGCCTAACCACAGTGTAAGTCTGCTGATCTGCTTAGTCATTACACTGAACATTAAATACTGACTTCATCTGTTCACAAAACACAGCACTGTAGCAACGTAGCAACTGTAACAAGAGTATTTCAATTACCAATGAAAACTGCTATTGTTTTAACAGAAATGTTACCATTTGTACAGGACAAACTGAATGCAGCAAACATAATGGACATATCAATCAGGCACTGGTCTCACTCAAAAGAATAATCTATGAATGTCAGATAGGCCACCATTCTGGGGAACCCAGGACCCCAGCACTGCAAAGCAGTGCTAATCACTGCACCCCTATGCCAACTGCATATAAACATTAACAATACAAATAATCAGTCAATGATTGAGTTACAAAAATACTTGCTACTATTCTATTTCTATTCTTACCTTTTAATTAGCTGTTATTTATCAATCTATTTTGAAATTCATTTAATGAATTGTGTACAATAAAGCTTCAACATTTGAATTGAACATTGTAGTAATCATTACATGTTTATAATAGTTATAATTACCATCCAATGATTTACTAGATGCTTTTATTAAAGGCAGATATAGCAATGGTATACTCTGTGTAACACATTCGGGTACAGCAAAGATAAACTTAAAATAGTCAAAGATGGAAACATCCATTTAAAATAAATAATCTTTACATTATTATTAATATTAACAATTATTGGCATTAATTGTTATTGACATTAATTACTATTAACATCATTATTATTATTTATTATTAACTTATAAATCATGATTTTGTTAAGTTAATAAAGAGTATGTCAGTTTGGCTTGATTGATGACAAGGTCTGCCCACAACAATCATTGCTAGGCACACTAAAGAAAGGGTAGATAAATATTTTGGATGATTCTGGTATTTGGAGAGATTGAACTTGTGCATTGAACCTCATAAAATAAACTGGCCATGAGCTTATCCTTCAAGCTGTAAGAATATTGCATCACAACAACATGATAGAGGTTCTTGCTGACTTATTCAGCTCTGACTGTAACGCACAGGAAATGTTTTCTCACTTTGCAGAAATCCCTTCAGAATGTTAAAGTGCTCTTTCTCACTTTGTCCAATCAAGCAAAAGATCATCTCCTATGGTGAATAAAGTACTGTACGTGAAGCAGAAAGATTTGTGGAGGGATCTCAGAAAGTCCATGCACTGAACCTGTTGCTTTATTATTAGACATGCCCATTTAGTTTATTTCTTCAGTGTCAAGAACAGTTTTTTCCGGGCCCTATGCGGACGACACGATCCGGAAGGTGAAGAAACAATAGGGAAAAATATCATGCAGAAATGGGTCAGGAGACAGGGGGGCGTGTCCGAGGTGAGCAGGTGTCCAGGGGAAATGAGTCCGCGGCAAACAATCCAAGCATAAATCCAACTGGGAAATCCAAAATAGGAGGCAGAGTCCAAGACCAAGGGATCCATCCAAAGTATTTAAAAACCAGAACCGGATTCAGGACCAGCGGGACAGGGAATCAGGAACAAGAAACTAAAACCATAACAGAGCCAGACGCAGCAGGACCCCGGGCTCTCACGAAACGGGATTCAATGAGAAGCCCCGGGCAAACGTCTGCGTCTGGCTTTAAAGGTGGAACTAAAGAGGGGCTGGAATAAGAAACAGGTGTGGGGAATGGGACAGAACGAGGAAGGGCTGGAGCGCCCTTAAGAAGAGGAGTAACGATCGTGACATTCAGTCTGTTGTTTCTCTTGTGGATACTGCTGCTGTTGGAGTGCAGTCTGAAGAGTAGTTGCATAACATCTGATCCAATTTAATAAAAAACATGATTTTCTTATATTGTACACCCAAACACCACTGCAGCACGACTGCCTGATCAAAGTGCACCAGTTGACATGTGGGTATTTTTCTCTTGGCTTTGTAACCTTGTTTTCTGGCAGTGAGGGACATGGCAGACTTGAAGTATGAGGTATTTATTTGATCATTTTTACCTTTCTATCCTTTTGATATCTGCTATCCCTGTAAGTTACCTGTTTGAAATTAACCGCAGAAGGTGTGTATTTTTATATAACAAAGGGTGAATCTAATACATTTGTTTCAGAAAGTATTCATGTGGGAGTGAAATAGACTTCACTATTAGAATAGAAGGAGGGAAAAACAAAAAATAAAGATAAGGAAATCAAACTTTTAAACCAAGAATCCTACCATGAAAAGGTGACCATTCAGTCAAATCTATGTTAATTGTATTTATGATGTTGAGAATACAGTTACATACATACAGTGTAACATTATTTTTGAAGCATATTTCATTAAAATATCTTCCTAATCAAAATTTTTAAACAAAAACTCAGGGTGGAGCAGTGGCTCTGTGGCTCTGCACCTGTGGCTGGAAGGTTGCCGGTTCAAATCCTGCAGTTGGCAGAAGAATCCTACTCCATTGGGCCCCTAAGCAAGGCCCTTAACCCAACTGCTCCAGGGGTGCTGTACAATGGCTGACCCTGTGCTCTGACCCCCAGCTTCTCTCCCTGTCTGTGTGTCTCATGGAGAGCAAGATGGGGTATGTGAAAAGACAAATTCATAATGCAAGAAATTGTAAAGGGTTAATAAAGTGATGTTATTTTTAAAATTATTGCAAAAATGCAATAATTGTGCCAGTTCTTACCAGGCTCTGACGAAGCATATGGATCATAGAAACGGGCTGCTCTATAATTTGGTGTGTCGAGACGTGCTGGCTTGTCTAAAAGAGGAAAGTTCAAAAGATAACATTTGTAAGCAACACATTGATTCAATGCTCATTTGGAAAATAAGTCAGAGAGCATCACAAATCTGCGTGAAGAAACAGTAGCCACAAAAAACAGTCCAGACACAGCCAGGTCCCTACATGCTCTTCAAAATAAATAAAGAATCTGCACCTAATGAGAGACCTGCTTCTACTCCATCAAACGTTTGGTGGTCCGAGGTTTAACAAATTTGCATGCTACGTAATTGCCGCAATAAACATGCTGCAGTCCATTTTGATGAGTACAACAGCAAACGATTGTAATGGGAATGCAGTACTTACCTGGATTTCAAGGATACAACCCAAAGGGAAGACTGAATCAGAATTAAATAAAGATGTCTTGGAACTAACAGTCATGTTAAGATTACAGTGGAGTGCAGGCTTTCTTTCAGGGGAGATGATTAAATAAATTGCAGAACTAGAAATATTGAGCACTTTGGAATTATTAAATGGATCCTTTTCTGAAATAATATTTAGCATGGCCCCCTCTCATTTGTGGTTATATGCTTTAAGATGTAAAAACTATTTTGGAACAGTAATATAAGCAAAACCTTTTCATTTTCATTAGTGCTGAAGAAATGTCAAGAAATATGCAATGCTGTAAAATTGGTTAAGCCTTTAAATGACTTTGTGAGATGCCAAGTTCAGATTGAAAGCTTTTGAAACCACAGCTAAAATACAACTTTGAGGTTCTGAATATTGTATGTCAAAAAAAGCACTATGAATCAAAGTGCAAAAAAACACCGGGACGAGTCCGGGTCCTTTTCTTTGGGAAAGGATAAAGGATCCAATTTTAATAAATCCCCAGGGACCAACTGTATCCCACCAATTCTAGTCAAGGAAACAAGAGATGACAGTTGACAGTTCCAACAGCTGCTAAAGACAGGGGTAGTACCCAAGGTACTGGCTCTTCTTCAACCTGAGCAGCATTATACACAGCACCCACAACAAATACTTCACATGCGTGTTAGGAGTACCATACCTCGAAACACCAATGGTTCTATGCTGTAGGTTGTAGGCTCCTCAGGAAACAGATTGTAGTCTCTAGATAGTAGGCTGCTCAAACAACGTACTGTTAAGAAGCAAAAACAGAAAATTCTTAAGAGTAGATTACAAGTTCTTGTGGTACTTAATAAACAACAAAACAGCTTTACAAAATTGATATGGAACAACATTCTGTACTTAACAGGAAACAGATACAAATGATACAAACACAATTATCAAAATTGCACAGAAAAAAATAACTAGCCTTTACATGAGATACACACACAAATTAATTTATTTGGAGGAACTATTTGCTCATACATTCTAACAAAAATGGATTCTAGGAAGGAACAAAAATTCTTTTTAGTTGTTACATGAGAGAGCAGAGGCTACAGTTAAACACCAAAACAGATGACTCTCACAGCACCCAAATCCTGATTAAACCATACCATAAACAGAAAGTAGTGCTTAGAAAGGGTTACCAATAAAACTAACGGTACAAGCACAACTTTGTATAATAATTAGTGTGGTAACATTACTAATGTTCATCCTCAGTAACACCGTAGCAGGGCTTGCCAAAACACTACCAAACAGTTCCCATAACTAAACTGCAACATTCACTGCAGAATTTAAAACCACTTGCTTCTCACTAAGGCGTTGTTTTTATTGTGTATTTGCCTTGACGTTTATGATCTATTGAGCTCACTAGTGTCTATGTGATGTGAGATGGTTTGCCAAAGCCTTTGCTGTGAGTTCTTGCTTAGTGTTTTCTGACCTCAATATTTTCTTCCTCAGAATGCAAAATGCATATGCATTTAAATTTACATCTGAAGCTTGACTTGGCCAGTTTGATATTTTCCACTTTTTCTCCTGACAAACGCCTTGTTCACATTTAGCCATATATCATGCTGCATGTTGAAGAACCCCAAATAAGTGTTTTCTTCTGCATATCCAGAGAAAACATCTCGGTAAATTTCAGAATTCATTCTTCTGCTGCCATCATTAGCTACATCACAGACAAAGACAACTGAGAGAGTTCCAGAAGCAATCCTGTAATCCTTTTGTCTCAATGTTTAGCAAGCTGGAGTTGATAACTTCTCCACTGCACTCTGGAAATTGCTGGTGATTTCACGGACAGTTGTTTTATGTTTTTTGTTCACAGCTCCGATAGTTTTTCTTCTGTCATCAACTGCAAATGTCTTTTTCTTGAACAATCCTTTCTGTACTGGGGAGTAAGCAACTGTGCTTCACTGTTACAAAATTAGAATATATATTATTGAAAAGATCAAATTATATCAGGTGGGTAGCTGCATCATCATGCGTACTCTGCAAAGGAACAAGTAATACGTTTATTCCATACTGAAAAGAGAAGAAAGAAAACACAATGTTTCGTCTGTGAAGCCTTCTTCAGGTGTCAGATTAAATTATACTACACACACACCACATCACTATAACTGAATTTAAGATGGAATATTTGAACAAAGATTCTGTGTTTAGTTCCAAAATATAAATGGAAGTGGGACTGACAGCTGACGACAATCTGGAAATCTGGGTGATGCCTCATTGGGTGTGAGACAGATGCGTCCAAGGTGTATCTTTCATGCACATCTCAGCAGTTGGGGAACTTTTTAGCAGTATTTTTCACATATAGTCTCTGAGAGTAGAGCTCAAATTTGCCCGCTCATCAGGGTAACTAGGAGTAACTAAGATATATAGCGCTTTTCTGGAAACTCCACTCAAAGCACTTTGCAGGTAATGGGGATCCCCTCCACCACCACCAGTGTGCAGCCCCTCCTGGATGATGCACCAGTACTCTCCCCACACACCAGCTCTCAGTGTGGAGGAGAACAGAGAGATGAAGCCAGTTCAGAGATGGGGATTATTAGGAGGCCATGATTGGTAAAGGATGCGTCTGTGTAGATGTTTGCCCTTTATGCCACTGCTGGCATGTAGGGCAACTACATCCTGTAGCTGTATCTGTGGCATTCGTTTTTTTACAGGAGAAGGTTGTTAACCTTGTGCCCAACCTCCAACATGGAGGACCTGGTGCCCACTACCCTGAGATTATGCTCTACCAACAGAACTAGCTGGGGGCTATGATTGGTAAAGGCCCGGGGAAAATTTAGCCAGGATGCCCTGGGATTTTTAATGACCACAGAGAGTCAGGACCTCGGTTATACATCTCATCCGAAGGACGTCACCTTTTTACAGTATAGTGTCCCCGTCACCATACTGGGGCATAGGACCCACACAGACCGCAGGGTGAGTGGCCCCACAAATACCTATTCCAGCAGCAACCTTAGTTTTTCCCAGGAGGTCTCCCATCCAGGTCCTGCCCAGGCTCACTCCTCCTGAGCTTCAGTGGGCTGCCAGTAGTGAGATGCAAGGTGATATTGCTGTTGTTACACTCACTCCATCTGAGCTAATAATCCAGTAAGAAACTCTGAGCCCATGATATCCCAGCCTTGAAGTCCCATATTCCAGGTACAGTGGCCTCAATGTCATCACACACTGTAAGCCTCAGTCCAATCTTTTCCTCTTCCAAGGTCACCCTCAAGTTTCAATCACATATCACTGAGCCCTCTGCTCATGGTATCCCAGGCTCAATGATATTTACACCTCTCACTCTTCATGCACATCCTCTTTAGGCAGTAGCAGTGGATATTCCTCGACTCGGTCATTCCTGTTTGGCCAGAACTGCTCTACTGCCTTTTTTACCTTACAAGTGGCCTGAGGCAGCTACTATTAGGGAGTCTTCCCCTGTTCCACAATGGCTCTGTGGGAGCCTCCCTGCTCCTAGACACCATACTCAGAGTCTATTCCAACTCCTCTGCAGACTCTCTCCCTGCTCCCTGCTTTCCCGGACAGAGCCTCTCCTGAGAGAGAAAGAGTTTCAGTTTCAGTATTTTCAGTTCTGCTGTCCATAGGTTTTGCTTCCCCATTCTGTGCTATAATTCTATTTTAAAAGACCCCATTCTGTCCAATCCTGTGATAAACTGGGAAAAAAAACAATATGATATCCACATAAAAATGCAAATAACTTCAAACTTAGGATTGTAGCTGGTGAAGCTGAATTTTGGTCTACTGAATTTTGTTTATTTACAAGACCTCAACTCACTCATTATCCCACTTATGTTTATTAATTATTTATTCTTAGTTTATTACTTATATTTGTTAAAAGGTCTAATTTTGTCTTGTCTGATCACAAAACATTTTACCACATTTTCTCTTTGACCAACTGCCATTCAGTTTGGAGGGGTAGTCGGTTCTAGACAGTGTTTAACTGCCTTTCACTTCGTAGTAATCAGCTTTCCCATGCTCACCAAGCTCACGTCTTTGAAGTATTTTATATGTCTTTCTCCTAATCTGTATCTTTATAAATCTTATTTCTGAGATATTCTGAAACTTCATCGGTCTTTATCATCGAAAAATTGTAATTTATTGCCTGAACTTGGGACACAAAAGAGCTAGAAATAGTGAATCTAACTGTGCAGCTACTGTAGTTATTTTTTGTCCCTAAGTTTAGGTTTGCCATAGCAAAGGGTTTGAATACTTATAAAATCTTAAACTTTCCATTTGTTATTATTGTGTTTCATTTTGAATGTGTGTAGTATGTTGTATAGATAACAAATATTAATTGCTACTTCAAAGTGTCATGTATGCAAGATTTAAAGCAACAAAATTTGAAAAAATTATCATAAATAACCATTGCACCCTTGTGTGGAAATATTTTGTACAGTTCTAATGCATATTCAATGATCACTTCTAAATACCCATTCATGATAATAACAGACTATAAGCATTCCTGAAACATGGTTTGAATTCAGAGCACTATGGGTTATACACTTTGTGTACATCTTTTTTCTCCTTAAGATATCCTTTTTCGCAACAGATTAAGACTCATTTCAAACCTTCACTGCATCCTCCTTCATCTTGCATCCTATAAACTTTGCAGTGGCCTGAATGCTTTTGAAAGATACAGTACAGTAGACTAAGGAGAAATTGCTTTGGAGAATCTCAGTGCGTCTCTGCTCCAACATATACAGTACTATGCAGCACTGAAAAGTTGCTCTAAAGTGCAGGTAGCAGATATTCCTAAAATCCTTTTGACAAAAACAGCAAGAGTTGGCTATCCAGGGGAGTGGTCTTTTAAAACGTTAAGCAGCTTTTCATTTTGAGTGTCTGCCTAGGAGTTGATATAATGAACTAAAATGTACATTGAAATAAAAAAAACATTACTTCATGGCAGTGTAACCTAAATTATTTTTATATCATAAGCTACCCTCTCGCATACAGTATAGAATAAAGGAAATATAATGCACTGCAAAACTAATGTTTTTCAACACACTAAATGTACACAAACATTTAAATATGTAGTATAAGCTAATTCCACAGTAATCAAAATGTTTCATCTAAAGAAAAGAACCCACTGGTATTTGAACCTTGCTAAACACAGCTTGCTATTCTGTTTTTAGAGAACTTGGATTTCCTGAGTAAAGAATACATTGGTTAAAAGTGGCCTTTCCTCCTTGGTGGTGCATTTTTAGAACAGGGAGATTTATTTGCAGAGAGAGATTTAACTGCAGATTGTATTGTCTTTAGTTTAGAAGGCAGCTTATCTCTTATTTTGGCCTCTGCAGATATGATTTTAAGTCAAATACTTGGTAGAACTCTGGGGTTTTCTGGGTGGCCTAAACATTGTTCTCTTATTACTACTCTTTTCACCAAAGCTGTGACAGAGAACAAGGAATTCACGTGCCTCTAATTATACCAACTGTTCTAGTGTATTTCTGGAGAAATCTTTACAGGTTGGGGGGTATGATTATTTATTTTAGTTATTGACTAAGCCACTCAGTTAATTCCTGCTTTATATACAGTATAAACGCAGTGCCTTACATGAGGCTGTTCTCATGCTCTGCTTTATGAAGATATTCAAGTGGACCCCAGAAGTCTTCAGTGACTCACAAATGTTGGAAGTTGCAACAGAGGTGCTCCACATTCTTCTGGGTAGAGCCATGCTGTGGTCACCATGCTCTTAAATGCTGGAAATTGCTGGAAATCATGCATGATCTGCAGGTCTATTCTTCAAAGCAAGTTCTGCTGGTCTATCACCCCCATTCCAGGGACTTGCCAGTATCGGTACAGGACCTCTGCAAGATGATCTTCATCACCCTGGGAAAGGAGTTAATGTCAGGTTTGACTACCTCCATCCTCCAGCAACGGAGCCACCTAGTCTTGGACTCCTCTGCGTACCATTGCACTAGCTCCAGGAAGTACTGTAGGCTCGCAGTGTCCAAGACTTGCATCTCATGATGGCAGTTATAGTTATGATAGGGATTCTAGCCTCCTCTCAGGCCCTTATTTTCTTGCCGAGTCCACCCAAGACATCAATGGGAGTCTCATTGTTTCTCTTTAGTCATCTTTTTAACATTTCTCACAGCCTTTAACAATCTCATGTTATCATCATGTACAGACTTCATGTCTCATGTTTCCATATAAAGGAAACAGGTATATGTAGCGGAGCTAGTTTGGGCACGGTGACATCATCGCCCTCCCTGCACGTAGCAGGGACCTCAGCCGCCTAGGCTGGGGGAGGTCTCCTTTAGCTCACTCGGCTGCTTCCCTGTTGCGTTACGCCGGTCCCGGGTCTGCGCCCCAGGTGTTGCAGGACAAAACTGGCGGGGTGGAGTGGCGGAGGGCACGAGCCCGCATGGAACCGCGACGGTCACATATAGGCACGATGCATTGTTGAATGATTGCAGGAGAAACATGCAACATGACCTAAATGTCCAAGCTCCTCCTCCACAGCTGTTCTAGTCTGAGACTTTATTATGCACTAAAGCATAGTTAAGGAAAATGGATGGCATGAATCTTGTTACCAAGTGATACAATGATATGGGGTCCGTAAAGAGATAATCAAACTACTGTACCTTGCACATTTCAGTTACTGCCGTCTATAAACTCAAGCTTGATCTTACCAAGAACAGGTGGGCTCATGATGTCAGATGGTATTAAAGTGCTTCATCTATTCAGACCTGGGTAACTCTGTACATAGCCTGAGTGTCTGAGGTCACCACCATGTCATTTTAGGTCAGTATGGAACACACTCACAATTTAACACTCACAGTCAAATTGACACTCAACCCTCTTCCCAGGGATATCCCTGCATAGTAGAGCACCCTGGACCGGCTGTTTGTTGTCTTTGTTGATGGCGATGAAGGCTGTGTGGGAGCAGCTCACTCCAGATTCAGTGCTCAGCTTAATTAATCTCTGGTTCAGCACCTCCTTCTCTTTACCCTGTGCTCTCTCCCTCTCTTGGCCCTCCAAGAAGCGGATTAGAGTACAAGCCCCAAGTCTGTGGATTGCGAGGCTGTGATACAAGAAGAAAACCACAGGAACAATTACTGAACTGCTTGCATGACCAAGTTAAGTGATGGCCAATGAGGCAGCCTAGTGTCTTTCTGTCTTACATATCAGTCAGTGGTTTTATTAAATGCTAAATTATTTACAAACTAAGACTCCATTTCCAAAACACAAGGGTCACAGACCAAAATAATTAAAAATAATTAATAACCACCTATAAAGGACATTAATATAAAGACACTGTATATCTTTATGTGTGTATAAATTATTTATATATGGGAACAAGTAATAGGTTTATTCCATGCTGAAAAGAGAAGAAAAGAAACACAAAATTTCAGCTGTGGTACATTTCTATTTAGAAACTGTGTCATAAAGTATCATAAATTTAATCCTTAGCAACTCGATCAGTAATTTTTCAAATTAAAACACAGAAGGACATTGACTGAGAAGAGACGGTCCATAATAATATTGACTTTTATCTCAGCAGAGAAGAAAATAATTCTCTTTACTGCTCTTCAGCTGTGATGTAAAGTGACAAATACCTACATGTCACTCAGATTTTCACTACAGAACTGTACTAATTTTGTGGACTAATAGTTGTTGTCTTACCCACTGTCCATGTCAGAGTTTAGACTGAAGGTCAGCTCATTCTTTACAGATTTATCTCCTAGAGTGTATTGCAGACACACTGAGCCGACTGCACTGCTGTCACACTGAAGGAGAGATGGAGACAGAGAGACTTTTTGTTAGTGTTACTAACAAAGGTCTATAAAGAAATGCTTGTTTCTTTTTCTATAAAGCTTTGGCTTATGTATTATGTTCTATACAACATATTAAGTCACTGTATAAAAACATATTATTATGAAATGGCATAATACATTCAAGACAGCAGGCTGAGAGAGGTTATGTTTGATCTTTTTCTATTCTGTTTGTAACATTTTGAAGGTTTGTATTGTTGGAGCTAAAGCACTACCATCACTAAAGAGTAACAACATTAATTTAAGATGTACAAGTACAACAAAAGAGAAAGACAGTACACATTATAGAGGTACTTTCCGATGAAAATCAGTAAAAGTAAAAACAAATCAACTGGGCATACACCCAGGACATGTCCTGACGAAAGCCTATTTATGCCAAAATTATGGACAGTGGACACCCCTTATTGGCACCCGTTGATAAATAGTTAAACAGTTTATCAAGGGGTGCCAATATAAACACGTTTCCCTCGTGTAAACATGCTGATAACACCTATTATTGAAATACAGATATACTGCACCTTTTCCTCTCTGCCACAACTGTCTTTCCTGTTCATTACTGTGACATGACGTTTAATCTTTTTTACTATTTGTTTTGAGTTAAACTCATAACACTGCAAAAGAGATGGAGCGACAGAGATCCGAGATCTAGGCACCCCCACGTTTACTGCCAATTGTGTGATGTTTCCACCCTATGCACTTACCTGTCCCGTGAGCTGGGCATACAAAAGTGCCCTCTGACCCCGGAACAGCATTGTAGGGCTGGGTGACAGGAGGGACACCTTTATACCAGGTGGGACATCCCAGCACACAGAGATCTCCTTGACTACAGGTTGCAGAGCAAAGCGCAGAGACTGCATGACCTGACAGGAAAGGGTTAATACAGTTACTGAGTACATAGAGCTATTTGTATAGAAAAAGGAAAGCATGTTGCAGTTTTTAGCTCAGATCTAAACGACAGTTTAAATTTCTGAGTATTATTATCACCCTCACAGGAGCGTTGCAGAGCAAGCTCACATTACCGCAGAAAATGGCCACTCCTCTATTCCGTCAGCATTAGTTGGTCATCAGCATTACTTAATGGCTGCCCTGGCAGCATTCTGGGCTCTGTTATATTCACTCTGAGCCTCTCTTGTGCCTCTCAAATTCCTGTGTTCCTTACTTTATGTTTCTCTTTAGATTCCTGACCTCAGGAATTGACAGATCTCGACTTCAATCCTGGATCACCCCTATGCTTGTTATATACTTCTTCGATGACTCGGCTTGGAACTTGCTTGTTTATGCCTTTGAATTCACCCTGTGTTTCATTAAAGAGCCCTCCTGGACTTAAACCTTGCTTTGTTAGTCTGGACTGTGCCTTGCATGTTTCTTTTGTCTGCTACACACACTGTTAATGTTGAATTTATCAGTCCAACATCCACACCATCATGGAAGAAACATGGATTGGGTATGAACTTCTTAACTAGCTCCTGTTACACACACTGGAAGGTCTATAGTGCATTAAAGGAGTCAGCGCAGATTGGAGGTGGGATGTTTCCCTGAATTATGCCTCAATCAACTCTCAAGTGCCTGCAAAGACCTGGAGCGCATGGTGGTGCTCACCCCAAGCATATCAAGCATATCCCTGGGGAATTCAAGACACAGCCCAGGCTCAAACTGCAGAAGTCTAAGCTATAGAACTCAACAAGGACAATAAGCAGGTGCCCTTACTGGCTGAGTCAATAGGACACTCATGGCAGTCTAAGCTCTTCACGTCTCTCAGATTGTCTCTGACCTTGGACTGCAGTCGGTCTGTTCCAGTGATGAACTGGGGGTGTCCTGACCCTGCTCTGGCCATGCCTGTGATCAAGGAGCTGGAGGCCCCTTCCCCAATCCCAAAGGTAAAGCACCTGGACACCACAATACAACATTACACTACAAACTGAATGGGATACATATATGTACTGTAATACGTACTGTATGACCCATTAAAACCTTCACCTTCACAACAAAACATACATCAATCGACTGGATTTAATCATATATTTCAAACACAGTTATTAAATAAAATGTGAATGAGAATAAAGTTCAAGGAGACATGATGAGTTTTTAGTATGAAAGGTGAAATACTGTCAAAATGAAAACATTACAGAGGTAGTATCACTTCTGATCATCCCTGATGCACAGATCTGAGTAAAAAAATAATTGTGTAATTGTGCGTGTTCTTAGTGACGTTTACAAGTATTATTGAATTGTTTCTATAGTTCTGCACCAAAAAACCAACCTCAGCTTCCTTGTATATGTAACATACATGGCACATAAAGTTATCCTGATTTAATATTAAGTTAATTAAGTTTATTATTAGTGTTGGGCAGGCATTTTCCAATCCTACCAGAACTGACTTGTGAAGCACTCCCTGCAACATAATCCCCCAGTTTAAATACTACTCAACTACTCTACACATACACATCAGCCAGGATATCAGTGTCGCTCTGGTTCATACAGAACACCATCAGCCTGTCCTGCTTGTGCACATCCCATTTAATAATAATAATAATAATAATAATTCCTTACACTTATATAGCGCTTTTCTGGACACTCCACTCAAAGTGCTTTTACAGGTAATGGGGATCCCCTCCATGCCCACCAGTGTGCAGCCCCACCTGGATGATGCGATGGCAGCCATAGTGCGCCAGAACGCTCACCACACATCAGCTCTCAGTGGGGAGGAGAGCAGAGTAATGAAGCAAATTCATAGATGGGGATTATTAGGAGGCCATGATTGGTAAGGGCCAATGGGAAATTTGGCCAGGACACCAGGGTTCTACCTCTTTTCAAGAAATGCCCTGGGATTTTTAATGACCACAGAGAGTCAGGACCTCAGTTTTACGTCTCATCCGAATTCCGGCACTTGTTTACAGTATAGTGTCCCCGTCACTATACTGGGGCATTAGGCCCCACATGGACTGCAGGGTGAGCACCCCCTGCTGGCCCTACTAACACCGCTTCCAGCAGCAACCTTAGTTTTTCCCAGGAGGTCTCCCATCCAGGTACTGACCAGGCTCACACCTGCTGAGCTTCAGTGGGTTGCCAGTTGTGAGTCGCAGGGTGATATGGCTGCTGGCTTCATTTACTCATGAAGTGCACCATTCGTGCCATGAAGCTAGGCCCCTCTCCACAAATTATTAAGCTATATGTTAAATGTCCATATTTCTTGTGCTGCAACCCTCTCCTATGTCATTTGTTCTAACATTGACCATGAAAAGGAGATCCACGCTGGCTCTGACCAGGAGCCTGTCTGCTCGCTGAGGCAGGTCTGCAACCTGGACGCCAGGTAGGCAGCTCACCACACCAGATTCCCTGTCAGTCACGCCAACACACTGCTTTATTGTCCAATAACTGATTCTCCCACCAGAATTACCTCCCGTTCACAGTGGGCTCCTGGGTTTTCCAGGGCCCTGTCAGTTATTTTCCTCTGTTATGTCAGATCAGTCTCCAGCAAGGCGTGGGGGAGGTCCACCACTCCCCCTGTGCAACATGAACACCTCTCCCTGTAGCAGCCTACATCCACCCATTTGTCTCTCTGTCTCTAGTTAGAAGAATCCGGCTGCTTTGCTAATATTGTGCACTTAAACTCCCCTTAGGCCTGTCAAATACTTCTTGTTGCTCTGCTAGATTTGTACTGTAGGACAGGAAACTGGGTTTCTACGATCTTGTACTCACGGTTCTCATCTCTGCCCAGAAAGCCAATTACCCTTCAAACCACACATTACTCTTAATATTTACTTCTTTCATTGTCTGTTACTATGCTCGTGTAAAATCATGTTTTTTCAAATGACTGACTATACAAAATCTTAACCAGCAGTATGGCATAAAACCACAACTCAAAAGTACGTGCTGTTTTTGTGAAGTCACACTTTTGAACTCCTCATTGTGGTACCTTAAGGTATAATACCACCCAAACAAATTGACAAATGTTTCTGCTCATGTAGCGGAGCTAGTGTGGTGACGTCAGCGCCCTCACTGTGCATAGCAGGGTCCTCAGCTGCCTGGGCTGAGGGAGGTCTCCTTTAGCTCAGGCGGTTGGTGCCCTGTTGCGTTACGCAGGTGTGGGGGCCGGAACGGGCGGTGGGGGGCACGACCCCGCGCGGAACCGTGACTGTCACACTCACTATGTTTAAAACACAAATAATATGATGTACTGTAACAATGCGAGAGTGGGAGGAGCCACGGTGAACACCAGTAAAAATTGACACCCCCCCCCCCCCCCCAAGGTTGCGGAGGCACCGGTGTGAGGTCAGCAAAAACAAAACCAAGGGAAAAGGAGGAAAAGCACACTGCTTTGCACAGTGTCGTCCATACTGAAATATCCATATCTAACATGGTCCAGTCTGGGGTAAAAAGAAACCAGCTGGCACAGCGGCCGCCAGTCTGGACTATCCCTATTTAGTGGGGTGCTAACTGGAAGAAAAGGAGCAAGGCCGAAACAAAAGAAAACTCAACCTGCCCCAGTGGGTCATCACAGCAGGACAGGAGAAAAGAAAAAGAAAATATGCCCTTTAAGACACACTGAGCACCTCCACAGAGGGACGAGCAGAACCCCGCAAGGGGAGGACTTTCTGCTCACTCCACAGCCCCCTCTGGGACTGTCGCTGGAAGGTCCTCCCCTTGCGGGGTTCTGCTCATCCCTTTGGGGAGATGCTCAGGGTGACTTAAAGGGCCCCATAGCTGCATCTCGTCCTTAATCAGCCAGGATTGCGTTGGTTGCTAAGGCAACGCGTCGTCTTTAATCCAGGGCTCCGCCTCCCCACTTAACATGTCCCGTGTTCTGCCACAGCATGTACCAAATAAGTAAAAGACACAAAATTTGAACTGTCAAGTTTCAATTTTGCATTAGAATATACAGAATAAATATGTTATCCCAGTGGTCATTATTTTACCGTCATATCATTTGGCAAATCTAACTGTAACAATTTATCAGACACACCTGTGAGAGAAAGCATGACTCCTCACAAGGTCAATCACTTCTTTAGTGTTGCTCACTTCTCCGTCGGTGAACACAAAGAGCTGAGAGGGAGAGTGTGAAGGACAGCAGTGTAGGAAAAGGGGTGAAGTTATGAAGAGAAAGGGAACCAGGCAAAAAAGAGATAAGAATAGTGAATGGTGAGCGACTACAATACTACACACTGCATAAGTATTTCAGTTGTTGAAGCACAGTTGTGATTGACCTGAAAGAATACAGATAAGATTCTCAAATTAATTACTTCAGACTTGTAAAAAGGACAGTCATTTCAATGACTCTGCTCTCTAGGAAATAATTATAACAATTATTTTTGTCCTTGCTTAATAATACATTAGAATTATGGGATTGTACCAGATTTTTAATATAATATGGACAGAGAGTTGTCCTGTCCAGCCCCACTGCAGTGGGTGACAATAGACAGAGCTATCCTGTATAGCCCCAGTGCAGTGTGTAACAGTAGACAGAGACAGAGCTGTCCTGTCCAGCCCCAGTGCAGTGGGTGACAGTAGACAGAGCTGTCCTGTCCAGCCCCAGTGCAGTGGGTGACAGTAGACAGAGCTATCCTGTCCAACCCCAGTGCAGTGTGTGACAGTAGACAGAGACAGAGTTGTCCTGTCCAGCCCCAGTGCAATGCGTTACAGTAGACAGAGCTGTCCTGTCCAGCCCCAGTGCAGTGTGTGACAGTAGACAGAGACAGAGCTGTCCTGTCCAGCCCCAGTGCAGTGTGTGACAGTAGACAGAGACGGAGCTGTCCTGTCCAGCCCCAGTGCAGTGTGTGACAGTAGACAGAGACAGAGCTGTCTTGTCCAGCCCCAGTGTAATTGGTACCTGTCGGGGATGTGCTGCTTGGCAGGGTTGCTTGTAGATTTCTCTCAATGGAAAAAGAATCTCAGTTCCTCCCATATCAGCCTGCATTACCATCACTTTTTTCAGCGCTGACTCCATGGAGTCCTGAGTATACTCCACACTCTCCCTAAGAGAGAGGAAGAATGTGATCTGTAGATCACATTATACATACTGTATATAAACATATTCATGAAAATTTTGACAACATTTGAAAATTGGCAATGTTGCAGAGGTATAACTGTGCACGAATTTGCAAAGAATTATAGGTATACTCACCTTCCATCCTTCAGGACATTGGTTGCTCTGCAACTACCTACAAATATTATTGATAGGAAATTCTCGTTCTCTTATTTACTAATAAGGGGTGGAGTGGTGGCTCTGTGCCTGTGGCTGGAAGGTTGCCGGTTCAAGTCCCGCGGCCGGCAGAGGAATCCTACTCTGTTGGCCCCCAGAGCAAGGCCCTTAACTGGTCCAGGGGTGCTGTATAAATGGCTGACCCTGCGCTCTGACCCCAAGCTTCTCTCTCCCTGTCTGTGTCTCTCATGGAGAGCAAGCTGGGGTATGTGAAAAGACAAATTCCTAATAAAAGAAATTGTATATGGCCAATAAATGTCACGCCCAGTACACCTAGAGGGCGCTCTACTTCTGTCCTGTTCCTAGTTCCATGTGATTATTCATGTCTTTCTGGTGTGTCTTGATGTGTAGCCTATTTACTTCCTGCTTCTGCTCTGCTGCTCGCTCAGCATTGAAGTTCAGATGTCCTGAGACCCGCCTAGCACCAGGTCACTCCTGTCCTTGGCCTGAGGGTATACGTTTCTATACGGCATTTCCTGAACAGCTGAGCCCGGGCTAACCCCCGTCTCGCCGCTACGCATAGGGTCTTTTACCTCTCCTGCCATTCCACGGTTCGTCCTTTCCGACATCCATGACAATAAAGTGATTTGATCTTATCTTACTGGAAACAATACTCAACCAGAGACAGTGCTCTAAGTCTGCTTAACATTATAGCAGCTGGAAAAAAATTAAACTCCTTTGCAGCTAAACCAAGTCAGTAATTAAAATCCTGATGAGTTCAGTAGGAATTAAACCCAAACACCTTGTCTCCCGCTAGGAGCAGGAGTGAATGAAACTAGTCTGGTGTCAGAATGCCTGGGTAAAGTGTGTGACTTTATTTAGTGACAAGCAATGTTACTCTACGTGGAATAGATATATGCGACCTAATAATGAAATTAGATTTGAACTTTGAGGCGGGAACATGACTACAGACTTGTCCAGACTCATGGTTGTGTTTCCTTACTCACGGGAAGAAGGACTCGTACTGAGATCCAAAGCTGTAGATATTAAAGTGGCAGCCCAGAGGGAGGCTCTTTAACAGGAGCACCAGTGTATCCTACAGAGAAACAAACAGAGGGAGGTTAATACACAGTCAGCACACAGCACTGCAGACACTGAAAGGGTAAGCTAGAGAAACACATTTGTGTCACTGTGTGTTTCTGTCTGTGCCTGTATGTCATTATGCATTTAAGTCAGTGTATTTTTCAGAGCGTCAGAGTCTACCAGTCTCAGTGCCTATACCCTGGCACTCTCTATGCGCTGCTGTGCTCCAGATTCCCTGTCCATGGGATTCTGCATGCTGCCTGAGCAGTCCATCAGGAAAATAAATTCTCCGTTGGAGGACAGAGTTGTCTCTGCAATAGGGAATTCTGGGAACAGGCTGAGCATCAACATAGGATCTGCCATCAATGTACCTAACAGAAAAATACAGAGAAGTTTCATTCAGATTTGCATACAAAAGCACTACAGTCACTGGTCAGTTTTTTTTAGCAAGTTATGTTTTCACTTTTGTCATTTATTACTCTGTAACCCCTTAATATAAGCAATGTAGTTAGCTGCATCTCTCTGTTCATTCTACTCTAATTGATACATAATACTTGGTAATAAAGGTTTATCACTCGGATTCATTTCTCATTTTATGTTTGATGTTATGTTATAAGATGTAGAAATTAAGGAAATGACATAATTTCCTATTGCTTGTTCTTAAATTTGTCCTGATGTAGCCTGAATGAAGAGGCTGAAGGCTATGAAGTTGGCTTCACACAAAGACTTGTGCTGGTTTATGCCATAAAAAAACAGCATTATGGAGGGCTGAGTGATCTTCTATTTTATGATTACCAAAACTGACCACAGAATTCAGATGAGATCTTATTAGTATGGCTGCAAATAAGACAGGTGGAAGAAACATGGCTAGTCCCGGCTATGGTATTTTAATGAAACCCAGCCAGAAGCCTGAGTGACTCTGAAAATCCCCAGTGGAATTACTCACAGGAATACGCTTGGTCTGCGAGGAGACCCAGGGCTGGGAGCTCCAGCTCGCCCATGCAACTTTAGGAGCGTCAACTTTACTTCAAGACACCAGGCCCGGGGACAGTGTGTCTGTTTGTAACCAGCATTCTTCCCAAGACGTCTGTGACGATAAGACGCTCACTCATTGACTTTGTTGTTCTTTAGAATAATCAACTTTCATATTTTGATTTGGGTCCCTCTATATGAGCTGCTGTGTGTGAGGCTCAGTTTATTCTTTTTTTAAAGTTATGTAGCCATTCCTATGGATCCATAGTCCTGCCAAAAGATAAAAGTTTGCTTTTCTGAATTCACTAGCAAAGGTTAAACCATTGCTTATTTTTTGACAATTTTTGGCCCATTTTCTCAGGATATTGGCCTTCACTTTTCGGATTGAAGGTTAAAGGGGAACTTCAGTCCCAATTTCTCAGACCGCTTTTTAAATCTTGGTAAAAACAAATAATTGGTGTTATTTCAAAATTTGACAAATTATGAATCATGCTCAAATTCGTGAACTTTGTGAAAGTACTGTAAAGTCACAATGTTGTCACAAAACATTGGTCTCGCCAGGAGCGAGAGTGAGACCGAGAGTTTGTGAGATTGCTCACTGTAATGACTAATTTAAGGAGTGAATAAGTACAGGTTGTGCAGCAGACATTTTACCACAGTAAGTAGTATTTATAGGCAATATTTCTACAGGATCAAAAAATATATATTAACAAGCCTGCTTGTTTACAGTGTAATAGAGCTGCTTCACCTCACAGGAAGTTTTGTTGCCTCATAAAATTAATATTGACTTGTCTTTAAGAATATGAATGTTATTAATTACATGAGAGTGATTAAACTCATGAGGTAGACTATAACAAATGTAACAATCACTCTACCGAATGTTAAATCTTGGATTTATTCATTCCTATTTTTGTAATCCCAGCGTGGACAATCAGCCATTTGTATCAAAGCAGATGGTTTCAGATATACAGATAGCCACTATGTTATGTAGTATGTGTCTTTCGTTCAGTATATCCATTTTATTAACAGTGTAATCGTTTAACATTGTGTATGCTTTGTATATGACTATATTAAACATCTTATGAAAAAGGTGAGTGCACATGATCTTGTACTGAATACCATTATGACAGGAAAGGAATAAAAAGTAGAACACACAAAAGGATCTGCCCCCAACAAAATCAATTATTAGAACTAAGAGAGGAAACGTTACTGAGGAAATGGAAAACCTTCACATTCGAAGATAGAAGATCAAACACAAAGACACATGCCTCTAAGCATTCATTCTCATCAATTAAGGTATGTGCTATAAAATATTCCTGTTTTTCCAGGATTGGACTGAATCAGTTCCTTTTCAAAGTTTTCTTTTAATAAATAACGTACAATAATATAGTAGAAACTGTACATGTACTGTAATTTTCCATACAAATGCATTAGACTTTCTGTAATGCTTAACTTTGTTGTGTTAGGTACATGTCACACACAGTGTTTCAGCAGGGTTGTTCTTAAAACAGTGACCACCTCACTTTGTATTAATTTTTCTTTACTCCAACTGAGTCTTCAGTACAATTAATGGACTGCAGCTAGAACTCTGAAAAGCACCCTTATCATTATTACCTCAACAGTAATGGGTCCTGTGGAGAAACAAATCACACATTATACAGCAGGTTCTACCTATATTGCTACAGAGAGTTTCAAACCCCCTATAAAATAAAATAAATGAAATATGTTTGTGTTTATTCTTTATGTGAAATTTTTTTAATCTTATAATAATAATTGCTTACACTTATATAGAGCTTTTCTGTACACTCCACTCAAAGTGCTTAACAAGTAATGGGGACTCCCATCCACCACCAGTGTGCAGCCCCACCTGGATGATGCACCAGCACACTCCCCCCAGACCAGCTCTCAGTGGGGAGGTCTGTTCATATATGGGGATGATTAGGAGGCCATGATTGGTAAAGGCCAATGAGATAGCGGGGTAACACCCCTACTCTTTTCAAGAAATGCCCTGGGATTTTTAATGACCACAGAGAGTCAAGACCTCAGTTTTACGTCTTATCTGAAAGATGGTGCCTTTTTACAGTATAGTGTCCCCATTACTATACTGGGGCATTAGCACCCACACAGACCACAGGGTGAGCACCCCCTGCTGGCCCCACTAACACCTCTTTTAGCAGCAGCCTAAGTTTTTCCCAGGAGGTCTCCCATCCAGGTACTGACCAGACACGCACCTGCTGAGCTCTAGTGGGCTGCCAGCTGGGAGCTGCAGGGTGATATGGCTGTTGGCAGATATATGATACTGTAATTTTATGTATAGCATACACACAGAATCATTTCTCTAATGCATCTACTGTACATGTTAGGCTCAATATTCATAAAAACCCAATAAGTATAGTGCGAAAATATCAAAATGTAACATGTAGAAATTGGGTTACATAGCAGGTTCAGGAACATAACTTGGACTGTATACTGCTCCTCTTGTTGATTTCCTATACTTGTTTTGTATTAATAAACTGTTTATTGTGAATCTGTTTTTTAATCTACAGTATCTGAGTGATTCCTAATAGCCATAAAGCACTTGCAATTTTCTGAAAATGGAACCACCACATCACTGCACTCTTCACCCGAGAAGGTAGTTTCCACCCATACCCTCGGCTCGTGTTTCACTCTTTATTCTGAAGAAGTGTGATGGGCTACCTAAGTCAATGCCTTTGAGGGTTCTGGGTGCTTGTATCAGGTCCCCTCATAACCTTCTTTACCAAAGATGTAAAAGGCTCAGTTCCTTCAGCCTATGTGTAGCATATTCCCTTAAGGCCCAGAATGTATTGGGCTCTGGTAAATTACTTCTGAGGTCACATCTTTCATGACTTTTGTAAGTTGCCATCGGGCTCTGGGGATTTATTCATCTCGAGTACTGCTCACTGAGGCATGTTGTTGTCTCCATCCTAGTGCACACTTGAATGACATTAATTTAATAGGTAAGCCATTACCTTTTTATTAGGTAAAGTTTTTCAATTCCTTTTCTGTTGTAAATAACGAATTATAGCCTCCACTGTAATATTCATTTCAATTTCTCTCTTCAGTCAATATCCTTTATTCTGTGCTTGTAATGCTTCCTCTGTTAACACCTGAGTCAAATACTTATTTAATACATCAGCCACCACTTTTGTCCCTGCTATATTTTACTTCATCCTTGATGGTTACTTTGCTGTTGGAGTACTAAAAGACATTTTTAGTATTTATTTTAGCTGCCATTGCAATAGTCCTTTCAATTTTCCTCTTGCCATTTGAATATCCTTTTTAAAATGAATTTACAATTCATTGTACTCCCTTTATTTAACTGGACCTTGTTGTACTTTAATAATTTTATAAAGCACTCTCCTCTGTTATTTTTCAGTTTCTATTGGTGAAACATTTGGGATACTGTTTTCTAACTTTTGATTTACATGGGTCCTGCCATCCCTTCAATACTGACATATCTATCCTACCCTATTTTACTTATTTTAAAATTTATTTGGTGAGGACTCAATTTGTGCTGTTTCTATATATGCTTCAGAACACACCATATTATGATTACAACTCCTTTATGGCTTTTCTCACATCAGCTTGCCCCACCAAGATCATTACAAGAGTTTCTTGGTGCTCCAACACACTGGATAAGAGAGCTGTCATTAACCAGGTCTTTCCCAGTCTACACGGGGAAAGCTGAACTCTTGAAAGTGCTTGAAAATTAGTTTGTTTGCAAAGAAATTCCTAGTTTCATTAAACAGTATTGAATTATAATCAACACCAGCATTTGGTGGCCCAGAGCATACTCCTAACACTACTTTTTTGAATGTTTATTGAGTATTCTGACCCATAAATTCAGAGACGCTTGATTCCTCTAGCTGAACATGAATACTCTTTTTTGATATACTGTATAACACTGCGCTGCCAACTGTTCTACCTTTTCTGTGTCCACAGAACAGATTCTATCAGTAATGTCATATTCCTCACCTTCACTTTTGATTAGCCAGGTTTCTGTGTTTCCATTAGCATCATAGTTGCTTTCTAAAGTTGTTTATTCTTTCTTATTATCTGGTTTCTGATATTCCTAACACTTTTATGTTTTTCCTCTTTGTTTCTTCCTTGGCCTTTGTTCTCCATGTAAATTAATTTGCAGTTATCTTTGCTTGCTCTCCATACAATTCTACCTTCTGGATTTCCTTGCAGATCCTTGTGCCGAGAGGATTGGTGCCTGGTTTGTCCAGATGGGATCTGTCTTGTCGGTAGAGATGTCCTTGCTAACACATTGCAGATTCATGTGAAAACAGAGAAAGGCCCAACCACACTTATGATACCCAAGAGTCTTAAAAGCATTAAGTGTTACTGCCTGCTATTCCAATCAGGGGACATCCTTACCAGGAGGAGCAAATGGTAACCCAGCCTCGAGGATGGCAGTAGGCTGGTGGGCATGACAATACTAGACCAACAGCTCCATATCCCGATCAAACTTATGACCTGGAGACAGACTGAGCTGCAGAGATAGTAAAAAAGATAGTATTAAACAGAGCAAACCAAACCCATATTCATATCCCAAGTCTGGCTGACAGAGCAGTGCATACCTTGGCCTGGGTCTTGTCCTGGGTAAGGTATTCCAGTGGGCTGATTGGGCAGCTGCACTGCACCCTGTCAATGGCACTGGGGGAGGTGATATGGGCACTGAGAGACAGGCTGTAAGGCACAGATCCCCCAGAAGCACAGGGCAAATCTGCTGTTATACTGGCACTGCCTAACAGAGGAACATAGCAGGATAAAGACAGAGGGTCAGAGCAATAACCTGGCACAGACATCTCAAGAGGCAGCATATTGGAATATAAAAAGCCAGACAAATATTAATGTACAATTCTATAGAACTGGTATTGAACTGTCCACTGCCTGCTGGTTTTCATTCAATTCTCAGTTATACAATTAACAAACTTAATAACAGGATAAATCTGAACTGTGTGACTGTTTTCAGCTTTTGTTGTAACATGTTGGATATTGCCTTTTAATTATTAAATTTTAAATGTAACATAAAATACCAAACTTTTGCAACTTAAGCAACCTGTTAGTTCAATTAAGGACTCATTAGGTAAAGCAGTTCTGCTGTAATGAAGGCCAGCATAGTGTGTGCCTCCAGGAAGCTCCACATCCCTTTCCATTCCTTATTGAGTCTTTTGATTATCCTTAACTGTAGTCATTTTGTTTTTAAAGGACAATAGCACTGGAGTTTACATGAATTATTAACACCTCGCAGTACTTTGAACACAATGCGCACAGTGTTTTCAAAAGAACTTAATAAAAGATATATTTTATGAAATAATGTTCTTTTTTCATCCAAATATAAATGTCAACTTTAGTACCAAGGAAGTACATTTTAAGACTGTACCAGAGCAGAGTCCTCCTGTTACTCTCTTATTGCAGGAGCCACTCAGGAGTCCCAGGCAGATATGTGAGGTAAACTTACCCACAGAAGTGTAGCGGGGGTTGAGCACAGCAGGCAGACAGAACCGCAGAGCCGCGTCCTCCTGCACGGGCAGCTCGGTGACGTAGAACAGACTGACAGAGGCACTCTCCCCCGGGGCCAGGCTGCCTACGCTGAGCCGGAACACATCAGGGCTCTCGTCGCTCTCCTCCAGGAGGAAGGCCTGCAGCCCGGAGCTCAAGGCATCGTCGTACTGCTCCCGAGCCTGGGAGACACACAGCAGCTTCACTGCTACACAGCTCCACACTGACGCTAAAGTGCAGATCAAGTGTCCGAAAGTGCAAATCAGGCACAGAGACGTGGAAGGAGAAACATGGTGACTCCCCTTCTGTGTTATCTCTACATAAACGATGTGCTGTATGACTTACTAGGCAGACAGCTACTGTATGTTTGGCTACATTACCATTCTAGTCAACCATGCTACAGGGACACAGTATCTTAGCCCAATACTCAATTAAAGCAGAGCTAATGCCTGCGTTATCAAATTTCAAATCACACACATGTGACGAATAATGATCAGAGACTAGATGAAGCTCACCTCCTGTTTATCTCGAACCTCTGCCTCAATCTCCACCCCCCCAATTCGGGCAGTGAAGCGATAGACAGCTGAGCTGTCTTCCATTGGAAACACAAAGACAGCCTCCACTGGACTGGACTCCTTGTTCTTATATTGCAGTGTGGAGGAGACATCTGCCACAAAGCCCCGCACACGGACCTCCACTGATATCGACTTCAGAGGCACTGAGACACAGAGAGAGCGTGGCTGATATGCATATTCTGCCTGACACTGACAGGGAGACATGAATACTGACACTCGCAGAGAAAGAAAGGGAGATGGATAAATACATAGTGCCTTGCAAAAGTATTCAGACTCATGCACAGTTTTTCCCATTTTGTCATGACCCTTCGAAGGAGCAATTCAATTATGTTACCTCCTCCACACTTTCAAAGAAAAAAAAAAGAAGTAAACAGAAAATATAAAACAAACTTGTAACTCAGGGAAAAAAGTCATTGAAAAGCACTGATCAAAAGCATATAAAAATATCAAGAAATGAATGTGCATTGTACCACCCAGAAACTGTTATAAGGCAGCTACTTACCTGGCAGTGCCTATTAGATTTTTGTAAGAATGAAGGATTAACCCAGAAGCTTACAATGATCTATCATATTGAGTCCAATTCAACAGAAAGTTATCTGAACTATAAAAACTGTGACCGCTTTTTTCATTTTTCGTTTTTTCATAACCTTTGTCCTATCCACCGCAGTAGTCGGCCCTTGAATGTCAGGACAAGTTTGCAAACTGAGCTTAAGAGTGGGTGCAGCCAGGTCAAGACAAGCCATGTCCCAAGACCTCTGTAGGAAGTGTTTAGTTCCTGGAGGAGTTTTGGCTTGTGCCCAGACTCATCTGATCTTGAATGCACCAGATAATAATTAATAATAATTGCTCACACTTATATAGCGCTTTTCTGGACACTCCACTCAAAGCGCTTTACAGGTAATGGGGACTCCCCTCCAACACCACAAATGTGCAGCCCCACCTGGATGATCAGAATGCATCAAAATGGTCCGTACGAGCAATGTTTGTAGTGAAAAATTGTGTAACCCAACAGGCAAAATTAATAAAATTATTGTAATGCGGTTAAAGTTATATTTCTAGCTCAAGCTCCCTGTACCTCTCTTGGGGGAAGGGGAATTATATGTAGCAATCGCCACATATACAAATTAAATGATTAGCTGGTTGGTTTGACTGTTTAAGGTTCATTCTTGATGGACTAAATATGAGAGGGTCCAGGTGCAACGCTGGCTTGTTACGGCAACTGATCAATTACTTTATTAGGGGCAAGTCGTAGCTCACCCATGGAAAGTAAGATCTCCAGATAACATTCTGGTTTAGGAACAGCAGAGAAGTGTTCAACAGGAAAGACAAAGATTTATAACCCTAAATTGTTTAGTTAGGAAGTACCTGAGTTTGGCTGAAGCCTTTATATGAACTGATAATGACTCATCTCTTTAGAACTACTGCTTTCCTTTTATTACTCACACCTTGCACTGTTTTAGGATTTTGCTGTGTTTGTTCAAAAACAGTATTAATTTTTAGAAGCTCAGAAGCTCAGCTGTTTTTCTGAAGCAAATACTTGGACCTAACAATTTCTCTGTCATATAATTTTAACAGTATTATATATGTCCTGAGGACAGTGTATCTGCATGCATTTATATTATCTGGAGAAACATTGTCTCTGCTCTTGGCACATCTAACATTATTAATATCCCAAGCCTGTAAAT
Source organism: Lepisosteus oculatus (assembly GCF_040954835.1). Classification (NCBI taxonomy): domain Eukaryota; kingdom Metazoa; phylum Chordata; class Actinopteri; order Semionotiformes; family Lepisosteidae; genus Lepisosteus; species Lepisosteus oculatus. Next base: position 11,370,628 of record NC_090721.1, on the reverse strand, counting down.
ATTTACCAGCTTTCCCATCTTCCTAGTTGTACCTTTTTTTGTTGCACAGTGTAGATTGTTATGTGAAGATCAGATGAGATCAAACTGAAACTTCTTGGTCTAAATTTGAAAGTATTTCATCTGGTGCCTCATCCCTACTGACAAACATGATTGTGGCAACACTGTTATGGGGCAGTAGAGTCTACCAAGACTAAAACCAGCAGCCATATCACTGTGTAACTCACAACTGACAGCCCACTGAAGCTCAGCAGGTGTGAGCCTGGCCAGTACCTGGATGGGAGACCACCTGGCTAAAAAACTAAGGTCGTTGCTGGAAGATGTGTTCATGGGGCCAGCAGGGGGTGCTCACCCTGCAGTCCATGTGGGTCCTAATGCCTTAGTATAGTGATGGGGACACTATACTGTAAACAGGCTTTGGATGAGACAGAAAAACTGAGGTCCTGACTCTCTGTGGTCATTAAAAATCCCAGGGTGTTTCTCAAAAAGAGTAGGGGTGTAACCCCGGCGTCCTGGCCAAGTTTCCCATTGGCCCTTACCAATCATGGCCTCCTAATAATTCCCTGCTATATAAGTGTAAGTGATTACTATTATTAAAATTGGGAAGAGAATGCACCTTTTGTCACGGATGTCAGAAGGGACAAGGCAGGAGAGCGAAAAAAGACCCTATGCGTAGCGGTGAAACAGGGATTAGCCCAGGCTCAGCCGGTCAGACTATGTCGAGTAGAAACCTATGCCCTCAGGCCGTGGAGGAGACGACCTGGTGCTGGGCGGGTCTCCAAGATATCCGGACCCTCAATGCTGAGCGAGGAGGAAAGGGTGAGCACGAAATATATAGCCCCAAACAAAGACACACCGGAAGGACAAGCAAAGCACAGGGAAACTAGGAACAGGACAGAGCTGTAGAGGACGTGACATCTTTGAGCTGGACAATGATCCTAAACTACACTGGAATGGCTTAAGAATAAGAAAGTGATTTCCTTGGGTGGCCCAGGCAAAGTCCTGACTTCCATCCATTTGAGAATTTGTGGAAAAACTGCTGTCCACAAGCAATTCCCATGAAACGTGAGAGAGCTTGAGCAAATGTTACTAGAAGGGGCATAAATTGCACCAAAGATGGTGGAGAGACTTAGACAAAAAGGACTATAAAGCGCAGTAATTACTGACCAAAGTGCTACTACCAAATACTGAGTTCATGGACCTCATTACTTGTACTTACAGAGCTTAATACACATACTGACACAGAGACAGAGAGATGCTAACGCACAGACTAACAGCTACAGAGCAGAGAGAGGGGGTTACATACACATTAACACTGTGTTGGGCCAACTCAAAGAGAGAGCCATATGGCTTCTAAATTACATGTAACTGGACACTGAAGGGAATAATTAGGCATTTATTTAACTGGTACGAGTTTTTAGAAACACACACTGTCACATTGATTCAATTAATCTTTTGCTATAAAAAGGGTGTGTACAGACAGGATGGGGGTGGGCTGTTCTTTAAGTTGACTTTGTTATTGAATTGCCTGAGAAAACATACTGTATATAAAGCCTCATGGACTTTCTGTTGCAACGTTTTTGTGCCTGCAGACCTTGAGTCCGCCCTGGCCTGGTGTAACGAAGCATAGTTCTGGACCCTGTGCAGACGTTATAATCTAGAAGTGAGTGAAAAAGGACAATGGGGAGGAGACAATGAGGATCAGGAGGGGTTGACAGACAAGGGGCCGTGACGATGGTGAGCTGGTGCTCGGGTGGCCAGGGCGAACAAGTCCAAGGGAGTCCAGGGGGAAAATCTGGGGCAAAGTCCAAAAGCCCAAAATGGGGTGATCCAGCCGAGACAGGACAAAACAGACTTAAAAGCCAGTACGAGATCCGATACAGGGACTGGGAAATAAAAACAGGATGACGGGACCAGGCACTCTGAGCCCTGGACTCAGCAGGGTCAGGACACTGATAGGAGGCCTGTGCCCTCAAGCTGCGGGCGTAGGGCGACTTGATGGTAGGCGGGCCTCCGGGCGTCCGTCTTCCAGTGTAGAGCCCGGAATAGAGTGAGTGTCTGGTTTAAATAAGGAGGGGCAGGATAGGAGGCAGGTGGACATAATCAACTAAAATGTGAAAGAGACGGAGCTCTTTAAGAGGAAGGATTACGATCGTGACACCTGGTTCCTGTCCCACACTGAAAGAAAATGGGGTCCAAACAGTGAGACTGACAGAGAAGTAAAATAAAGGAAATTCATCCACTGTGTTACTGTCACAGAGAGACATGGGGGCCAATCCAATTAAATTCTCTGGTTTTTACCTGGGTCTTTTTGCAGAGTCACAAGCCCACAGCAAAGCACCATCTTGTCTGAGGAAAAAACATAAACCAACAAGTAAAGAGGTAGTTTCTCTGTCTAAATTCAGTGTTATCAAGTATAGAGACAGAACTACATACTACTACACAAACTAGCCACCACAAGAAGGTCTGCATCTCCAGTGTGATTGCTAATAAATACTTTTCTCATAAGCTTTATTACAGTTTGCCATAATTGTATGTCTATTTGCATAACAAGCAACACAATATTTATTGACATAGAGAAAATAAGAAGTAGTGTAAATAACAAGCAGAAACTAAGAAAAATCACTGAAACTTGATTAATGGCAGTGATTCACCCTGATCCATGAGGGCGGCAGTCCTCCAAGATACAAAGGTGACAAACAATCCTCAAGGAGTCACAGCATGGAACAGTAGTAATTAGAACTCAGTGAGGAATAAACCCAGAAGCAGCCAACCCTTCAGGACCAGTGTTACTATCAGTGTTATAATCGTGTATCATTCACAACCTAAGGCCGACTAAGATAAGATCAGATCACTTTATTAGCCATATAAGCCATTTATTTAGCGAAGCAAAAACTCAGAATTAGACGTGAAAACTCAGAATTGCCAGCTGAGCTAAAGAAGACCTTCTTTTTTTAAGTAAAAAAGGACATACAATGGAAATATGTAAAAAGTATACGTTTCAGCTTTTATAAAACTGTGGAAGCCTCACTGGCGGAAATGGGATTCCATAAAAATGAGTGTAATTAATTTGATTTTTATCAGGGCACTGTACAAGACACGTCTTCAGGCCTATAGATCCCATGATCCTGTACGATTCATGAATATAGTGTAACGGAATGGCTGACATACAGGTTGCACGATATGGTTGCAGTGTGGTGACGGCACCGCCCTCCCCTGTGCATAACAGGGATGCTGGCCGCCGGGGCTAAAGAAAGTGTTCTTTAGCTCAGCTGGCAAGACCTGGGTTCGAGCCAATGCAGGGAGGCACGAAGCAGAGTGGGAGCGGGGAAGGTACAAGCCCTAGAACCCGAATCCGTTACAGTAACAAAAGGACAGACAATGAAATGTGGGCTATTTCGAAGTCGCAAATGTGAGATAAAAGTCGCAATTGCAAGATATAAAGTCGGAATTCTGAGTTTCTAAGTCGGAATTCTGAGTTTTTAAGTGGCAATTGCGAGATATAAAGTCGGAATTCTGAGATACTAAATCGCAATTGCAACACATAAAGCCTTCAAACTAAATGCATTTTAAAGACCGCGTATTTACGCAATTGCGCACCGACCGAAACACTGCGGGACCACTGTGAAACCCTTTTATTTCTGAAACCCTTTTTTGATGTCCAGTTCTCATTCAGGTAAGGGTCAACTACATATGCAATACTGCTGACAGCAGGAAACATATTGTAACGTTTACAGGTTCTTCTCAGAACAAAGGACCAGTAGAGACGCGATTAACGAACTTAACGATAGCTTTATTCTTTAACAACCACCAAACCAAACACAGGATACACACACACATGAGGAGACTGACGGAACACGTACAATCTTTAGGGTGGTAATTACTTAACAAGACGCTATACACTTATAAGACTACACAGGATACTAGAACTACTATGACATTATTTACACAGGTAGGGTCAGCCGCTGGTCATCGTGCTGACCCTCAGACTCTCCCCGGCTTCAACTCCCAGCCTGCCCAGCGGTACTATGAGCGCCTAGGGGCGCTTTCTCCTCACCACCAGGCGAGGGCGTTACAATATGTACTCTTCTGTAATCAACAACTTTTTAAAAACAGCACCCATGATGTTCAAAACGAATGTTTTAATCAGAAGACTGATCTTTCACGGTCTTGCTTTGATTTGTGAAATATTTCTTTATTTTTTTAAAGACTTTTTGAATAAGACACCATTAGACACGCATTACACTGGGATAGGGGGATGCTCTTCTTGAGTAAATAGCGTCAGAAATAAAACAAACTAATCCCACGCATTACAGGCTGGATAATTGGAGACTAATTGAGTTTGTCTCTGTTGTTCTGCTTCCTATGGTCATATGCGGGTGGTTCGCGTGAACACCTATCGAGCAGTATTTCTCGCATTGTGAACTTATTGTAACGCTTACGGCCGACAGGCACTGTGTAAGAGCCGGCGTACCAGAGCAGGTGACGTCACCGCCCTTCCCTGTGATAGCAGGACTACAGCTAGTCGGCTGTAGAGAGATCTCGCTTTGGCTCACCATGCTGGGTCGCGGGAGTCCCGGGTTCGAGCCCCCGACGGTGGGGGGCCGACCTAATGCGGCAAAGGCGCCCGCCTGAGCCCCCGTTGCATTACATTGTGTACAGAGCGGTCCTGCAGTGTTCCAATTGGTGCGTAATTGCGCATCAATCAAAATGCTAAGGTTTTTAAAAAAAAGACAATTAGCTTCCTGCTAAGTTTATGTAAAGGCTGCGAACAATTTCACAAATCGCGGTCTTTAAATTAGTTTGGTTTGAAGGTTTTGTACGTTTTCTGTTTTGACAACAGAATATTAGTGTGTTGGCAAAAGAAATGGCGAAAAAACGACGAAGTGAAGGCTGGGAAAACATTCACAAATCATCTTATACACAGTGCAAGTGTTTTCATAACTCTTCGTGAAAACGCTATTGACGTTCCAAAATGAATACCGAAGTTCGAGCTAATTTTACCGCGGTCCAAGTCCCGTCACCATACTTAATAAATTCAGAAATAGTTACCTGGCGTCCTCGCTATCGTGCAGTCTTCGGTTCCTGACCGTCTGAAACAGACTGTGGGATCCAAATATGAGAATGCGCAGAGATACAAAGATCTTATATTGAATCACGGTTTCGTAGCTCT